>NC_086324.1:123729487-124329487 GCF_036172605.1 Pelobates fuscus
GGTCGCCTCTACGGACCCAAAGGCGCATATACCTGAGCTAGTGTTTTAGCTCAGAAAAGTGTGAGTTAGTAATCTACACATTAATTTTCTATTATTTTATTGTATACAGGTTACACTATGTTCTTTATATTTGTGTTTTTTATTTAAGGTATATCTGAATACATCGGGACTACATATAAGTGCATATGACCCTTTAAGGTATATCCAGTCTTTTTTATACACCAGTATATCCACTACTATTAGAGCGCTACACCTGATATTCCTTCTCTCCACAATTTCTGCTAGAAAGATAAGCACGGTGGTATAGCAGCTCACAAAAAAAAATTGTATTACCTAAGATATAACACTATGTATATAAGCACTTGTACTCTCCATTTTATCTATTTTTTGTATATGTTGGTCACCCAGATGAGGGCTATCAGGGGATATAACTTTAGTGGGGATTTTATGCATTTTTAGGGTACTTTTGGGGTGTTTGGGAAAAAGTGTGTTTTTTTCTGTGCTTGGATATAATTGGATTAGATTAGTACAGTTTCTGATCCAATTATCTCCCAGGCACAGAGGAGGGATTATCTGATTTTATATGGGAGTGTCCTGGACCTGAGAGCCAATGTGGTTGTGTATTTATTTCTACTATGGTTTACTCTCAGGTCCAGGGGGGAGTGCCCCTTTAATGGGGACTGTCATAAAAGGCCAGTTGTGGCTACCATTAAACTGAGATTCATTTTACCCTTCATGAAATCTAGACTCATGTTGGGGGGATTGGAGAGCTATATTCACACTCTGGGGATTGCTATAATTACTATACTCCCTTGGATCACAACACTTGCTCTTATAAGAGCAGCCTGCTTTGCTCTCTGGACTAGGAGAGGTCTACCCACTGGAAGCTGGATCCTGGTCTTGGGTCCAGGGTGGGTGGAGGACAGCGAGACCCCAACCAAGCTGTGGCAGTTTGGGGATTCACGGTGGTTATGGTGTCCGGTGCGGTGCTTATGGTACTCAAGGATTACTAGGAAGCAACGATTGATGGAGGTACCCGGTCAGGGTGCCAGGCGGTCCGTCACACTTACTTTATCTGTCTTTTTAGGGGTTGGGTATCAGGGATACCTGGCATGTAAATCAAGCCCTGCCCACAGAAAAGCATTGAGAGGCTAGTGCACATGCATGGGAAAATGCAGTGATGCATCAATCAAATACTGCTCTTGGAGCAGCATTTTATGTATAATTGAATTTTACTCTGTTCTAGCAGAGGAGGCACATGGTTGTGTCAAGACTTGTGTTAAAGAAACACTATGCTGTTAGGAATAGAAACGTATTTCTAATGCGATGGTGTCCTCAGACCTATCTAAGTACTCACCATGTGAGGGTTTAAAAGTGGAGCATTATTTATCTTTCAGCCCTTGTTGTGCTGCAGTGCTAGCTGCTGCTCTAACCTTGGCTGAAATCATCAATATTTATAGGGAAGCATCTGGAGGCTAATAAACATGTGCAGCAAAAGGAGCACTGTGTCAATGAAATGCTACTAGAGGTGTGTTAATCTTGCAATGTAAACATGGTCTCTCCTACAGAACAGCAGTTGTTTAGATTGCAGTTCACAGAAGACAGGGGCACTGCATCCAGACCACTTCATTGAGATGAAGGAGTATTGGTCCCTTTATTGTCCCTTTAAGTGATGGACAGGGCAGGCATGCTGCTTTTAGAAGGGGGTCACCAATTGCCCCGGGCATTTTCTTACCCTAGCAACTCCCCTGGTAGAGATCCTGCTATAGAAAACAAGTATTTAAGTGTTTCTTACAATTCTATAACATGTTCTATCTATCTATCTACATATCTCTGTATTAAATTAGTATTTCATTGCATCACTATAAAACTCTGAATAGGTGCGTTGACTGTATGCATTCACACAGAATTCTTCATTCTAGATCACATTCACACTTGGTTGCTTCGTGTTCAAAAAATGTGTTAGGTGGTATTTAGGATTAGGGATAAATGCTTTCAAAATACTTTGGACTGTAAGTCTCATTAACATCAACCAGGCCATAATCCTACATTCCATTAACCCAAGGCACTCTAACTACCCCTGAATTACTGCATGCGGTAAAGCAGTGTACCCAACTTAAAATGTCACTCGTTATTCTGAATACTGTAGCACAAGCATTGCTAAAATTATGTCATCAGTTTAATACTTTGTTTTAGAAGAATGAAATGCGTGCACTGACTGATGAGCAGGAGGACGTGTGAGGGGAACTCTAATTAACAGAGTTGATAAAGGGGAATGTGGAATAAAGAGAGGGAAGGAAATGCTAAAAGAAAGAATTGCAGGGGGTGAAATTTGAGGGTTGTTAAGGGGGGCTGGACAGAGAAAGGCTTAGGATTGCTAAAATGGAATGAATGATGCAATGCATGAGGAAAGTGGTTTAAATAAATATGACCTGAAAGCAGGGCCGGCCTTAGGCATTTGGGCGCCCTGTGCAAAAAATCTTCACAGCGCCCCCCCCCTTCCCATCCCCCCCCTCCCCACTCCTTACCCCTTCCCACACACCCTGTCACACACACACATGCAGACAGTCCCACACACACGCGCAGACAGTCACACACACACACACAGGCAAACAGACACACACACAGGCAGACAGCCACACACACACACACAGGCAAACAGACACACACACAGTCAGAAACACACTCACAGACACACACTAACAGACACAGACACACACACTAACAGACACAGACACACACACTAACAGACACAGACACACACTAACAGACACAGACACACACTAACATACACACACACTAACATACACACACACTAACAGACACACACTAACATACACACACACTCACCCACATTAACACATTTTTTAAAATTTATTTAGACCCCCCCCCCCCCCCCCAGCCTCCTTACCTTTGGGAATGCTGGGGGGGGGGTCATCTTTTTTCCCTGGTGGTCCAGTGGCTGCTGGGCGGTCGGGCGGCGCTGCTACTGCTAGGCTGTCTGCTGGGCGGGCGGCTGGCGAGGGAGCACTTCCCCTGAGCTGACTGCTCAGCTCCCTCGCGCGCCGCACAGTGAGGCTGGGAGGCGGAGCCGGAATATGGAGCTGAGCATACAGCTCAGGGGGAGTGCTCCCTCGCCAGCCGCCTACCAGCGCCGCCCGACCGCCCAGCAGCCCGGCATGTCTGTTAGCCGCAAGGCTAACAAGACATTTGCCTTGGGCATTTGGGGGCGGCTTTTTTTGCCGCCCCCTGGAAAATGCCGCCCAAGGCAAATGTCTTGTTAGCATTGCGGCTAACAGACATGCCGTGTGAGCTATGCGGCCGCAGGGCGCCCCCTGCACCATGGCGCCCTGTGCGGCCGCACAGCTCGCACACCCCTAAGGCCGGCCCTGCCTGAAAGAAATTCAAAGGATGTTGAGGAGGTATTGGGGTGGAATTGTGAGGGATCATGAGATGAGGAGATTTAACAAAATAAAGGGACATTAAAGTATTAAGGAACAGCAAGATGATAAGACAATTGGGCTTCCTCATTAAAGGGACACCCCGGCTCAAATACAAAAAAATAAATCACTGTTTAGTAGATATACCTCAAATTGAAACATGCATGTATTTAATTATTAAATGTTTTCATTAGAGGAATATCTAAAACAGCTTGCAAAAGCTGTAGATGTCTTGTCTGCAGCCGTTTCAAGCCCTCCCCTTCTAACTCCACCCAGACTTTCTGTTGCTGTCCAATCACAGACTGCCCAATGCAGCTCAATGAGAAGCCTTTTCAAGGCTGGTGCTCTGGGCAATTGCTGCCTCTTGAGTTTATCTCCACTGAGCTAAGCAAACCAGGAAGTAACCGGACCTGTTGTCTGCTTGAAAGCCAGTGGGGTGTAACCAATATAATTAAGAAAAGTGTTAATTTTGATTGAAATCTGCATTTTGTAAAATTAAAAAAAAAGAGGGCACATTCTTCTCACACAAAATATTTCAGCAAACTACGGTGCTTTAGGGATCTGGAGTGTCCCTTAAAGGGAAGTAAGGGGGTACAAAGAATGAAGAGAGGAACATGTGAGAAAGGGAATATTCCTTATATAAGGGTTCTCAGATGAAAGAATGGTGTACAAGTTGAAGCTGAGTTGGCAGCACTAACACTGAGGAGAATGAAAGGAATACAAGTGGGGAAAGAGAGGAAAAAAGAGAACGCATGTTGAAATTCCTCTGGTGGAAATCCCTCATCCACACTTGAGGCCAGACTGGAAACTTCCGAAAGATGAACCTGATGAGAGTTCAGACAGGGATGAGGATCTTTCTCTCCTTCGTTTCTTTACCTGTCTGTCTTGAATATTAACAGACCCTCTGTCTTTTTTAATTGCATCTTTAAATGACTCGAAGGTCTGGGATAAATTCTCCTGAAACCAGCACAGGAATGAGATCATTTTCTTATGCTTGGATTTTTCCAGCAATTCCGTTGAACATTGATTACAGGTCTTTTTCCTACACCCGTCAGGTAGAGGGACCGCACATTCTGAACAACACAAGTATTTTGTTTTGCACGTGACCTTTTTAGCGATAGGAGCTGACATCTTATCTTTCTTAGCTTTATCCAGTGAAGCAGGACTGGACATATTCTGTAGACAAATGAAAAGAAAAACACAAATTTTCTAAAATTAGGAGGCATGCAATAAAGGTTAAGTTTTCAAGGGAGATTTAAAGAAAATTCCCACCCCAAAAACCTCACCACCGTGTAGGAGGGCTGGTGACACAGAGTACACGTTCTGGCAACCACCCCTGGGGTCAGACAAGTCCTGCACAGCTTTTAAGCCAAAATAATTTGAATTTTGCGCCAAATGTACAAACTTCCGTGAACTTCTGTAGCCCGATTGGAAGTTCAATGGAAAGCAAAACCGCCCAGGATCTGGCCACATAAGCCTGCTTCTAGTGGCGTTCCGTAACACAAATGAATTGAAGCCTCTACTGCTCAGCTCCCACCTGGGGAGTTTTCAGGGCACTCACTTCCCTGGCCAGCAGCCTGTGCTGACCGCACCAATCTTTTCTCCACCTGCCTGGAGGAGCCTGTCCGTCCCGTGTGCCGGGACAAGAAGAACTGGGGAACCTTGGAGGTACAGGGATTATAAGGGCAGCAGGCAGGATCTCAATTAAAGATTTAAATTTGGGGGGGGGGGGCTTCTTGTCCACAGCAGAAGGTAAACCCACTTGTTTGCAGTACTGCCACTATGGGTGAGGTAAATTACATTTTATTGTTCACTTTGCTGCTTTTGGTGGGACTTTATTAGCTTTTCCACGTTCTGAGGTCCACTTCTTGTAAAGATATGCAGAGCTTTTTATAAGTGTTCGCAAGAACATTAATTTATTAAATTAATTTTGTATCAATTGTATTGCACATAAATAAATTTTAAATAAAATTGTATTTATGTTTTAAGGAAACATACAGAAGATCTTTAGATTATTTTCCATTCAATAGGGAAATCAACATCTGTAGTCTAATTAATTTGACTTCAGTATGTGAAAAGGCTCAATTTCTAAAAATACTTTGGTCAATAGTTGAAGTCAATAGTAATAGCTGGTCAATAACGATTCACTTTTTTAATGTTTACCAGAGCTTAACCATATATATACATTCATTGATGCCTAGCATCTTAACTACAGTTTGGCAGGTTGATGAGCAAATGTTTTCCTGTAGACCTTTGATTCCCTTGTTGAGATAAAATATGATGAGATCTAAATGTCTTGGTTGTATAATTTTGAATAATCAATTATTTACATAACAGGCCCCATATGTTTTTTCTTGTTTTTTACTCAACAGAAATAAACATTACCTCTCACATACTACTGACACCACAAAAACAAAAAAATATATACAAAAATTAAATTACACGACTAGCTTTGTTAATGGCTTAATTACCCTAGCATGTTATATTATACAAACAATGTTTATTAGCCTTTTATTTTCACAATTATACAAAAATGTAGTATAAAAAGGGTACGGTTAGCGTTAATAATATAATGAACAGGCAGCGACCTTTTAGAGGGTAACCCTCTAACCCTCTATATAAAAGATACACAGTAAAGAGAGAGAAAAAGGTTGCGCCAGAAATAAAATAAATAAAAATAAAAATAAAAAATAATAAAAAATATAAATATAAAAATAAGATAAAATACAAAATAATAGGTAAGTTCCAATGAGTGTCATGAGATGTCTGGAGATAAGATAAGTATAGTCACTAATTCCGTTGTGGGGGTAGGTTCTCTTGTTGTAGTAGTTCACACCGTCTCGTGATATGTAAAACACAAGGAGAAAGGAACAATCGTGCGGAGTGTATACACTTAATGTGATAGTATTAAAAATATATATGTTGCACTCACATTTGGGTCTATGGCCAGCTCAGGGTTTGTAGGCATATAGCGGTATAATCCCCGCTTACAGGATATATTGGTGCTTGTCCTCCAAGGGGTTTGTCCAACTCTCAGGAGATGAAGGAGATAAAAACAGCAGATAGTGTTCTCTGATGATGTTTTAAGGTGGTGAATACAAAAATGTGCTGATCAAACTGCCACACTTGGAAATGTCTTGAAAATGCTCAAATCACATTATAAACATAAGTATACTTATTCATGTTACTTGAAGTTAAATGCATACCTAACCTAGCATGTCATAGTATTCTAAATACAAAAATGTGCAAGATATCTCCAAGCCATGTTTATGTTACATCAAATGAAAATAGAGCTTGTGAAAGCTATTGTGGCTGTGCAAGCAATGTTGTAATTCTTATGCACAACAAAAATAAAATAAAAATAAAAAAAAAGATGAAATTACTTATTAGTGAATACTTAATTATTAAAATCATCCATCACTACATAAAGAATGTTAGAATTAGAAGGGAGAAAACCATTTCCTTTTTAAATTATCTTTTTTGTTTGTTAAAGCAAAATTATTCACTAATGACTGAAGTTTAGGAAATTAAATGTGGAGGGTAAAATTAAGGCAAAAAATAATCAAGCTCTGATTACAGCAGACTTACAATATATTCACAAAATTAACAATTTTTGCCTAAATTTTGACATTTGGATTTCATTTACTAAACTTTGTAGTTTAGTGAATAACCATAAAGTGTCCTGGAATCACACACAGAATGAAATATAGCACATTTTCCATGATTTGCTAAATAAAATTGTTATGTCCAGTTGCCTAGGAGAAGGAATAATTGGTCTCTGCTCACTCTCGAAAATACGTATCTCGGTGGAATTGCAAATTACAGTATGAAATGTCAAACAGTAAGTGGAAACTTTTTTTTATCATATCGCATATATGCAAATGCCATATATCAGATAGTCAATTTTTTTAAAGATTCTGTTTAGTAAAATTAACTCATTTTTTTTTCACAATACGAGAGGTGTTTTGTAGCATCCCGCACTTTAATTGCATCTCAATAATAACTAAATACTTTGTTCTATTTAGTGAAATATGTTATAAACTAGATACTAGATAGATTTCAATTAAATGCTGGTTGGTTTTCTTTTTGTTTAATACAAATTAAAGGGAAACAATAGTCTCAGGAAGACAAAGTTGGTTTCCTGGCACTATTGCTCCCTACAGTGCCACCGTATCTGGTGACCCCCAGCCCTTCTGACACTTACCTGAGCCCAGCGCTGATGTTTCTCGATGCTGGCTTGATCTCTGCCTCCGCTCCCCCTTGCCGAAGTCAGCCGATAGCATTATTGATTCCCCCATAGGAAAGCATGTATATGCTTTCCTGTGAGGTTTTGGTTGATCATGGACATCCTCATGCATAGTGTGAGGGCATCCAGTGTCAGTTAGGTGACCAACCACTATAGGGGGTGGTTAACCATAGCAGGTAATTATTGCAGTTTCCTAAAAACTGCAATAATTATCTTTGCAGGATTAAAGGGACACTCCAGGCACCCAGACCACTTCAGCTCATTGGAGTGGTCTGGGTGCCAACTCCCACTACCCTTAACCCTGCAAGTGTAATTATTGCAGTTTTTTTAAAACTGCAATATTTACCTTGCAGGGTTAAGTCCTCCCCTAGTGGCTGTCTATTAGACAGCCACTAGAGGACACTTCCTGCTTCATAGCACAGGTTTTCTGTGCTAGAGCGTCGCTGGACGTCCTCACGCTGTGTGAGGACCTCCAGCGTCGCTCTATTCCCCATAGGGAAGCATTGAAATTCATTTTCAATGCTTTCCTAAGGGGTGCGCTAATGCGCATGCGCGGCATTGCCGCGCATGCGCATTAGGTCTCCTCGGCCGGCGGGCGAGATCAGTCTCGCCCACCGGCCGACGTAACCAGAAGGAGAAGCGGCGGGGGAGGAGGAAGCAGCGACGTGGGACCTGTCGCTGCCCCTGGTAAGTCACTGAAGGGGTTTTCACCCCTTCAGCAACTGGGGATTGGGGGGTGGGAGGGAGAGGGACCCTCCAGTGCCAGGAAAACGGATTGTTTTCCTGGCACTGGAGTTTCCCTTTAAGTGACCTGGGAAACTGAACCCAGATAACTTCAATGAGCTGAAAGGGTCTTGGTGCCTATAGTGTCCCTTTAGGCCTCCATACAGGAGATAAATGGTTAAAGGGATACTACAGTCATCAAAACATCTTTAGCCTAATGAATCAGTTTAAGTGTATAGCTCATGCCCCTGCAGTCTCACTGCTCTAGTTTCTACCATTTAGGAGTTAAATCACTTTTTGTAACTGTTATGCAGCCCTAGTCGCACCTCCTCTGACTCACATAGCCTGCATTAAAAAAAATGTTTTTATTTTCTACGAGTTGCTAACTTGCTCTAGAAGTTTTTATCTGCTGCTCTGTAAATTGAACTGTTCTTCATACGGGAGGCTCCTGCAGTGTCTAGAAGGCTAGCAGCAGAGCAGAAGATAAATTCTAAATTAAACAGAATGTGTAAAAAATTAAGTTTAAACATTAGACCTCTCTTTACAGAAATTGTTTAGGAAGGCTGTGTGAGTAACATGCAGGGAGGTGTAACTAGGGCCATATAAACAAAGTGATTTAACTCTTAAATGGCAGGAATTGAGCAATGAGACTGCAGGGGCATGATCTTTATACCAAAACTGCTTCATTAATCTAAAGTTGTTTTGGTGCCTATAGTGTCCCTTTAAGACAGACGTGAATTGTTCTGCTGTAAAGCAGTTACTTTATAAATAAATTTGACATTTGAATAAATCAACATCGCAGCACTGTCCATGACAATGGTTACAGGGCCGGTGCAAGGATTTTTGCCGCCCTAGGCAAAAGTAAAGTTTGCCGCCCCCCCATGTGACATCACAATGCCCCACCCATATGACCTGCCATGTTAACTAACGCCAGTGCTGCAGTGCCGCCGTGTTTACATTAAAAGGCCTGCAGGGACAGGCTATAGACACCAGAACCACTACATTAAGCTGCAGTGGTTCTGGGGACTATAGTGTTTCTTTAATGTGAGGTAAATTAGAGATTAGTGCCACAAATAATATACAGTGGGACCTCTGTTTACAAACGCCTCGGTTAACATAATTTTCGGTTTACAAATGAAAATCCCAAAATAATGCCTCGGTTTACAAATTTGTTTCGCAATACACAATTGCACCTGGGTGGTTTATAGCACCGCCCCCTGCATGATGGAGCCTGTGGGTAGCACGTGGCGTAGAGTGTGGATGTGTTGGAGCGGCTTTTGCATCACATTTTGGAGCCATTCTGGAAATTGTTTGCAGTTGTTTTGGGACTTTTTGGTGCATTTCTCAAGCTGTGGAAAGGTAGGGAGCTGAGCTTCGTTGTTTGCATGCCTTTTATTGTGTGTTCTGCATTGTGGGTTGGTTTCCATGCCAGCTCATTTTGACTTTTTTCTGACCTCCAGAACGGATTAATTGGTTTTCAATGCATTCCTGTGGGAAACCGCGTTTCGGTTTACAAATGTTTCGCAATAAGAAACGTCCCGGAGAACGCATTAAATTCGTAAACCGAGGTCCCACTGTGCCTACTTACAACCAGATGAGGATGATGATGGGCTCTAGCTGCAGTCTGGCACCACTGGTCTGGTATAGAACAGGATCTCTGGAGGCTGTTTGTAACTGTGGTCACAAAAATCAATGTTCTGGGAGAACGGGAAGCAGCTCCCTTTTTTGGGGGCCCTTTACACAGCTCAGGGTCCACCTTCATGTTCCACCAATGAGTTTGCTCACAGGGGGTGGAGTGTGTAGGGGATGTCCTGATATGTGTGTAAGGAATGCATTGTGTGAATCTGTGTTTGTATGTGTAAGGGCTGCAAGGTGTGTTTCTGTGTATGTACGGGATGCAGTGTGTGCGTCTGTAAGGGGTGCATTGAGTGTGTGTAAGGAATGCATTGTGTGTTTCTGTGTGTGTAAGGGTTGCATGATTGTGTGTGTGTGTGTGTGATGGATGTCAATCTCTTTCTCCCCCTCCCTCCCTTGTCACTCTCTTCCCCCCTCCCTTGTCACTCTCTTCCCCCCCTTCTCTTGTCACTCTCTTTCTCCCCCTCCCTCCCTTGTCACTCTCTTTCTCCCCCCCTTGTCACTCTCTTTCTCCCCCCTCCCTTGTCACTCTCTTTCTCCCCCCCTCCCTTGTCACTCTCTTACCCCCCTCCCTTGTCACTCTCTTACCCCCCCCTCCATTGTCACTCTCTTTCCCCCCTCCCTCTTGTCACTCTCTTTCTCCCCTCCCTCTTGTCACTCTCTTTTGCCCCCACTCCCTTGTCACTCTCTTTCTCCCCCTCCCTTGTCACTCTCTTTCTCCCCCCTCCCTTGTCACTCTCTTTCTCCCCCCTCCCTTGTCACTCTTTCTCCCCCCTCCCTTGTCACTCTCTTTCTCCCCCCTCCCTTGTCACTCTCTTTCTCCCCCCCTCCCTTGTCACTCTCTTTCTCCCCCCCTCCCTTGTCACTCTCTTTCTCCCCCCTCCCTTGTCACTCTTTCTCCCCCCTCCCTTGTCACTCTCTTTCTCCCCCCTCCCTTGTCACTCTCTTTCTCCCCCCCTCCCTTGTCACTCTCTTTCTCCCCCCCCTCCCATACTGTAGCGTGGCCGAGCCCTGTATGGTCCGCGGGTACAGGGAGCATCTGTCTCCTGTACCCGGCTGGACTAACAGGAAGTGCACACTGAGTGTGCACTTCCTGTTTGTCCGGCCGGGTACAGGAAACAAAAGCTCCCTGTACCCGCGGACCATACAGAGCTCGGCCACGCTACAATAGAGGTGGGGGGGAGAAAGAGAGTGGGGAGGGAGGGGGGAGAAAGAGAGTGGGGAGAAAGAGAGTGGGGAAGGAGGGAGGGAAGGGGGAGAAAGAGAGTGGGGAGAGAGGGAGGGAAGGGGGAGAAAGAGAGTGGGGAGGGAGGGAGGGAAGGGGGAGAAAGTGAGTGACAAGGGAGGGAGGGGGAGAAAGAGAGTGGAGAGTGGGGAGAAAGAGAGTGGGGAGGGGGGGAGGGGGGAGAAAGAGAGTGGGGAGGGGGGAGGGGGGAGAAAGAGAGTGGGGAGGGGGGAGGGGAGAGAAAGAGAGTGGGGAGGGGGGAGGGGGGAGAAAGAGAGGGGGAGGGGGGAGGGGGGAGAAAGAGAGGGGGAGGGGGGAGGGGGGAGAAAGAGAGTGGGGAGGGGGGAGGGGGAGAAAGAGAGTGGGGAGGGAGGGAGGGGGATAAAGAGAGTGACAAGGGAGGGAGGGGGAGAAAGAGAGTGACAAGGGAGGGAGGGGGGAGAAAGAGAGTGACAAGGGAGGGGGGGAGAAAGAGAGTGCTCTTTCTCCCCCTCTCCCATGTCACTCTCTTTCCCCCCTCCCTCCCTCCCTCCCTTGTCACTCTCTTTCTCCCCCCTCCCTCCCTTGTCACTCTCTTTCTCCCCCCTCCCTCCCCACTCTCTTTCTCCCCACTCTCTTTCTCCCCCCTCCCCACTCTCTTTCTCCCCCTCCCTCCCTTGTCACTCACTTTCTCCCCCTCCCTCCCCACTCTCTTTCTCCCCCTTCCCTCCCTCCCTCCCCACTCTCTTTCTCCCCACTCTCTTTCTCCCCCCTCCCTCCCCACTCTCTTTCTCCCCCCCGACCTTTATTGTAGCGTGGCCGAGCTCTGTATGGTCCGTGGGTACAAGGAGCTTTTGTTTCCTGTACCCGGCCGGACAAACAGGAAGTGCACACTCAGTGTGCACTTCCTGTTAGTCCGGCCGGGTACAGGAGACAGATGCTCCCTGTACCCGTGGACCATACAGGGCTCGGCCACGCTACAGTGAGGGAGTGACAGGAGGGAGCGCTGATATTAGCTCTTTATTAGCTCTGGTAGTTGCAATCCATAGATGCCTATTTAACCGTTTCTAATTGCATCTAACATGGCTTGATTATTGGGTCCCCTGGCTTATCTTATCTGTGTAACCTCATTGTATTGCAGCCTCAAGTCGTGTGGGATAAAAGCAGCCGGTTCGGTTACTCTGCTTCATAAGTGGCTCTAGACTCAGGCTATCATCACTGACTACTCTTTATGATTAACCTTATCCTCCATCATTGGCTTCAGACCTAAGCTGTCATTCCTGACTACTCTTATGGATCTCCCTTATATGCCTGCTTCCTTTATGGCTTCCGACCTTGGCTTTCACTACCTACCAGACTACTCTCTCAGCTCACCTTTGTGCATTTCTACAATACTTCAGCTAACAAGTTCTTGGATTGTCCCAGGAACTATTTATCTATTTATACAGACATTCCTCTGAAATGTTCAAATTCCATTCCTGTTACCACTGTTTCGAAGACTCTGAGCTCTCTAAATTTCTCACAGACTTTTTCTCAATTACTCAAACCAAAGTATACTTCAATATTGTGTCATCACTGGCTCCATTGTTCAGTGACTAGTTATTCCAAAGCACATTGCTGCCTCCTCTGTTCTCTGGGCTGTATACGCAGCTCACCATTACTCTTACAACTCCAGAGCCTCAACGCTGTGATGGTCTGCCCCCACCTGACCTCTTATTTCCCACTGCACACTGCAGGTCTCCTACCCCTTATAACTAAAAGGTTATTTTCACTTTCTGCCTTCTCAATACTGCAGGAGACACCTGAAGGAGGTTAATCATATATACTTTACCTATGTATATACATAATTTACAGTTTTTTTCATGAGTTACAGGGCAGGTTTTAGAAGCAGGAGAGGTCTTGGAACCGGTTTTTAATGTGCATGTGCTCAATAAATAGGACTATCGATACTGACAAAAATGCCAACTATTCTTAGCTTCATACAGCCCATGAAAAGCAAAAAGAAGGATCAGCGATGTACAACCAAATAGAAAAGAAAAAGTGGCAGCAAACCTAAAAGATGGGGCTTCCTCAAAGACCCAACAGAAATAGAATAATGCAGCAAAACAGGAAAAGGTGGCGCCAATTGTGAACAAATGTGTTTAAAATATTAAAACACTAAAACAAATAAACAAACAACAAGTAGCAAATATAAAGGTCCAAAGTCAGTGTGTATACTTGCAAAGGTAGCAGCCAAATCCCATACAAGAGTCTTTTCGTCCTTTTCTATAGAGGTTTCAGATCCAAAGTTTCTTGGGAACCGTATAGATATACACAATAAAACAAAGAAGAAAGTAAATAGTGCAACATTTTCCAATATTTTGTGGTACTTTGAAAGTGCAAGTCTTATATGGTCCTACTCTTGTTTTAAAGAGCTAAGACCAGCTCTAGTATGATGGGGTACAGTGGTATAATTCCCACTTGTAGGATACATGTAGTAGCGTAGTCAGCAGCGCAGTTTTCACAGTGGTATAGGGACCATGAACCCAAAAATTACTAAAAAAATAACAACAGTGCTCACTGTGTACACTAAACCAGGAGTAATAAATACAAATAAATGTACTCACATTTAATTGAGCAGACACAACGCTAAATGAATACGGTGTGAGTGGTATAATCCCCACCTAGGATTCTTTGGTGAGATCTTCTCTGCAGTGATGAACAGGATGCCAGGCAAAAATAAAAAAGCAATAAAACATATAGATGGGGAAGCCCTCGCTCCTTGCTCATCACCCACCAGGGGACCACCCATAAACTCACCTCAGGGACTGAGGCCCCTACACTGCTTGCAAAATTGGGCCTACAAAACTTGCCCAACCCGGGCACTCCCCACGTCTGGAATCCAGATGTCTCGGAAACGTTTGTGCCAAGAGGGCAGAGAATGGACACGCAAGCCACCTGACGGACAGGGGGAGAGAGGTCTCTTACCCATGCCCGCTCAACGGCAATACCCATATGCCTTGCCTAACACAACCTGTATTCTCCCCACCTTCCCCGCAATACAATGCTGAAGTTTACGTTACTACCCGTTTACCGCAAGTTAGAGGAGATAGCCGGTGAGGACGCTGGCGCGATGCCTCATTACCAGACCACAAGCCATAGCCTAAGCCAAAACCTACCCCCCCCCCCCCGACAGCCCCTAGGTTAGGGCCACCACCTCTCACGAGTGGTCTCCAGTGGAACTAGACGACCAGGCCACTTCAGAAAGTAGAAATGAGCACCTGTACCACTCACCAGACTACCTGACCGACAAAACGACACCCAGTGCACCCACACGGGCCCTAGCACCACTACGCACCTCCACGCAACTACTTTCTAACACTTATAGGGTCACGCCTCCGACACTGACCCATGACCTAGGTACCGCACCCGCAGACGAATTGCACGACTAAACCCCTATACGACCCCAACCTCTACCTAGGATCTTACGCATGTTATACTAAACAAAAAAAATTGTGCTAAAACTTATCAAATGCATTATTTACCCAATGTTAAAGCCTGTTACCCTCTCAAACGATGCATATGTTGCACCATGTATAAGTCTTGTGCACGCAAAAATAAAGAATAAAAAAAAAGCAATAAAAAAGGAAAATGGCCCAATCACAGAATAAAAGTAGCCAAAATCACTTTAACTAAATACTTTAAAAAAATCCACCACATGTTTCACCACATAGGACTTTTTTTTAAGGAAAAACTTGATAACTCCTGGACATGCAGTTTATATCTTCCTGGAGATGTCGCCCCTAGGGGCAATATCAGTTTTGCACCATTTCCTTTGTACATATTACTTGTGAGTGCCTGTCTTTTTATTGATTTTATCTATATGTTTGATTAAATACTACAGTATAAGTGCTTACATTAGTTTTTTTTTGTTTTGTTTTTTTATTCCCTATATACAACATTTAGTGTTACATCTCTACCACATGGTATTTTAAAGTACTCCTACCCCTCCCACCCTCAGTCTTGTTTACAGAAATATCACAGGGCGGGATCATTGTGCTTCCATGGTAAAATTATGGTAAGTAGAAATACATTTTTTTCCTTTTCCTGGCCATATCCATGGCAGCACAACAAGGGGTTATACCCAAGAAATAATCAAGGGAGGGAAAGAAATACATAATATTTCCAAATTATAAATGCAAAGGGATGACACACACCTCATAAGTACAATGGAAATGAAAAACTGATTGCCCAATACTGCCACATTATCAAATTGACCAACTCAAATGTACCAAAACAATGGTCTTAAAAAAGGGAGAAAGGGCTCTAGTGGAGAGCTAACAGACTGTTGTGGCTATGACTTAAAGATGATTATTAACCTTTTAATTAATATGTAAAAATTAAGCAATAAGTAACAACATTAATATTTTTTTTATAGTTTTTGGTATTGTGGTATTCATAGTTATCACTGTCCAAGTGAACCTCCTCCCTTGGGTCCATCCTTTTAGACCTGTGGTGGAGGACCGAAATCAAAACTCTCTCTGCTGAGGTAATATGACAGTTAACAACCTTTACTTACTTGATAAGTATCACTGCACTCTCTGAAGAGAGCTGTACCATGTCTTGGACTGTGTCAAACCGTGTTCCCAGCTATACCATAAATTGTGAAGGAGCAAGGTGACTTCAGCAGACATAGTTACATAGTTACATAGTTACATAGTTACATAGTTACATAGCTGAAAAGAGACTTGCGTCCATCAAGTGCAGCCTTCCTCACATATGTTTTTTGCTGTTGATCCAAAAGAAGGCAAAAAAAACAGTTTGAAGCACTTCCAATTTTGCTACAAGCTAGGAAAAAAATTCCTTCTTGACCCCAGAATGGCAGTCAGATTTATCCTTGGATCAAGCAGTTATTACCCTACATTGAAAGATTATATCCTTGAATATTCTGTTTTCGCAAGTATGCATCTAGTAGCTGTTTGGACATCTGTATGGACTCTGATAAAACCACTTCTTCAGGCAGAGAATTCCACATCCTGATTGTTCTTACAGTAAAATAACCTTTCCTTTGCCTTAGACGAAATCTTCTTTCTTCTAGTCTAAACGCATGACCTTGTGTCCTATGTAAAGTCCGGTTTGTGAATAGAGTTCCACACAATGGTTTGTATTGGCCTCGAGACATTTATCTTTCACCATGAAGATGTAAAAATGAAAGTGTCCTTCCATTACAATCTGAGAAACCTCTCGTGATGTGGGGCAATAAGCATCCTGCAATCTATAGACATCATCCAACGTGCTAGGAATACCACCTTTATGATGAAGGGTAGGCATGAAATTTATAAAGCGTCTCTTTTTTTCCTTTTCTCTTAGAATGACCACTTCTCAAGGTTGAGATCTAGCATGCTCTCTTCCTGATGTTAAATACCTTTGTCTTGGAAGAAAGGGAATGAGAGTCCTTGGATCGAAAGGGTCTCCTGAACCTTAGGTCTTGAAGTAGACAAGCTATCCTGCCCTCTGCTGTTCTCTTGATCCCATCATCTAAGAGGATGCATTCACAGACCAGGTACTGAGCCAAAGATCCTGTCTAGTAGACACAGATAAAGTCATATTTCTGGCTAGAGTATAACACAATGAAGGCTTCTGAGCTGAAGACTATTTACGGCTTAATGATTTGTAAATTATCAACAGACAAAAGGTAGATTATCTCCAATATGCTACTTCAAATGATCCATACAAATCTTAGATCCTTAGAGAATGAGGTAAGAATGAGTTACAGCACGATGAAAGCCTGTGCCAGCTGCCACATAGGCTTTTAGAGAGAATCAAGACCATTTATAAACCATGGAGTCTCAGAGAGAGCCCACATTGTTTACAGGCAGAGTTAACCATTTAGCCAGTCTAAGTACTCTACTTAGAAGCAGAGTCCCAGATACTAGCGTTTTAAATCCCACTGGATGAAGACGTGAGATACTCCTTGTTGAAAACTCCTCTCAATATAGAACCTTGGTACCGAGAACTGGAAAAAAGATGCCCTGTACCTTACCACATCTGAAAAGGAAGGCTAGAGGTAGAAGGCTCAACCTTAGAAGATTTTTTTCAGGTATAAGGACCTGCAGAATCTGGAAATCAAATGGTCCACTAGAGCTGATTCTGGAGATACTGAAATAGGCTGAATATCCACATCTGAAGATGATACCATATCTCTGAATGTATCCATCTCATCTAATATTTCCAGACAGTCTGTACAGAGACTTCACTTTTATAAGGCCCTCTTATCCTTTAGGATGACTTCCCTTGTATGATTTGGATGATTTTCTTCCCGTAGCGCTATCATCATAGAGAATTCCAATTATTAATGGGAAGGGTAGAAGGGGTTATATCCATATATATGCTCTGTATGTACATGCCTACCCCTTGGGTCACTGCAGGACAAAGGAATAGGATGATGGCATAATCTTGCTACTAATAGGGTCACAGCAATTAAATACATAGGAAAGTACAAGGTAGAGTTGTGCGTTAACCATTTCAGTGATGAAATGCTCGTAAGTCTAACATTAACTCTTTCAGTGATAGTCAATGTCATATTAATCCTTGCAATCCATATGCTCTGCATGGTCATGTTCAGCCTGCTACCCCATCGGGTCACTGCAAGAAATAGTGTGATGGCCTAATCTTGCTACCCCTAGGGTCACAGCAAGTAAATCCATATGCTCAGTATCTGCATGCCCAGCCCTCTACCCCTTGGGTCACTTCAGGAAAGATGGTGATAGCATGATCTAGTTACCCCTAAGGTCACAGCAGGTAATACTCCTGGTCACTAGGGGTATCTTTAGGGGGTCAACTTTGCACGGGAAGGTGTAATGAAGACTATCCAAGGAAGAGAGGCTATACTCCCTTGAGGTAACAACCTTCAGATAAGCCAAAAATAAAAATGATCTAGTCTTAGAATGACTAATTTATATCCTAGGGATAGGAGAAGAACAAAAAGACTGAGGGTGGGTGGTGTAGGAGTAGTTGGAGATATGAGAATGTCAGGCAATGGCAAGCTAAGTAATGTAAGGGAGACAACATTGTTTTTTTGTGTGTCACATAATCTGAATTGTCCAAAACAAGAATAAATGATGTTAAAAAAATAATGAAAGCAAGTGCTTTCTATCAAGGAAAAAAGAAAACCTTAGTTGCATCTTTTAATAGGTGTTAATGAATATGTGATCCACCAGATGGAGCTCCCGTATTATTTCTTACTGCAAACCTCAATTCTGTATTTCTCCTGCATTTGACTGTAAAAACAAAATCAAAAAGAGATAATTGGACTATCGGTCGTATGACGAAAGCATGAAGCTGACCTCTCTGCTGCAGACAACATACTGCGAAAGTTCATGTCTACACTGAGAGTTTCTGAGCTTGGCACTGGCATTAGCGTAAGGTAAAAGGTGGTATTTGTTTAAAGGTTCTATGGCTCGCAGGGTGAGTTACACCATGGTCTCTACAGATGCAGTGTACCTGCTCCTCACTGCTCCCTCGCACGCGCCGACTGAAACGTCATATTCCGGCACCCGGCATGACTAAACTGCGCGCCGGAGCATTGAGGAGCAGGAAGGACCCCAAGGAGATGCTCCAAAAGGTAAGGAGCAATAAAGAAAAGTATGTGTGTGTCTGTCAGTCAGTGAGTGTGTGTCAGTCAGTCAGTCAGTGTGTGTGTGTGTGTGTGTGTGTGTCTGTCAGTCAGTGTGTGTGTGTGTGTGTGTGTGTCAGTCAGTGTGTGTGTGTCTGTCAGTGTCTGTCTGTGTTTGTGTGTGTGTGTGTGTGTGTGTCAGCCAGTGTGTGTCTGTCAGTCAGTCAGTGAGTGTGTGTGTGTCTGTCAGTCAGTCAATGAGTGTGTGTGTGTCTGTCAGTGAGTATGTGTGTGTGTCTGTTAGTGAGTGTGTGTGTGTGTGTGTCTGTCAGTGTGTGTGTCTGTCTGTGTCTGTCAGTGAGTGTGTAAGTGTGTGTCAGTGTGTGTCTGTCTGACAGTGAGTATGTGTGTCTGTCAGTGAGTATGTGTGTATCTCTCAGTGTGTGTGTGTGTCTGTCTGTCAGTGAGTGTGTGTGTGTCTGTCAGTCAGTCAGTCAGTCTGTGTGTGTGTGTGTGTGTCTGTGTGTGTGTGTCTGTGAGTCAGTGTGTGTGTGTGTCTGTCAGTCAGTGTGTGTGTGTGTGTGTCTGTCAGTGTCTGTGTGTGTGTGTGTCAGTCAGTGTGTGTCTGTCAGTCAGTCAGTGAGTGTGTGTGTCTGTCAGTGTGTGTGTCTGTCTGTGTGTGTCAGTGTGTGTCTGTCTGACAGTGAGTATGTGTGTCTGTCAGTGAGTATGTGTGTGTCTGTCTGTGAGTATGTGTGTGTCTGTCTGAGTATGTGTGTCTGTCTGAGTATGTGTGTCAGTGTCTGTATGTGTGTGTTTGTGTCTGTTAGCAAGTATGTGTGTGTCTGCCAGTGAGTATGTGTGTGTGTGTGTGTGTCTGTCTGTGAGTATGTGTGTGTGTGTGTGTGTGTGTCTTCTGTGAGTACGTGTGTGTGTGTCTGTGAGTATGTGGGTGTGTGTCTGTCTGTGAGTATGTTTGTGTGTGTCTGTCAGTGAGTATGTGTATGTGTCTGTCAGTGAGTGTGTGTGTGTGTGTGTGTGTGTGTGCGGCCCACATAAACTTAAACCTTGTTTATGTGGCCCGTGCCACACTTTGAGATTGACATGCTTGAACTAAGAAGTCCAAGGACAAAACCAAATCGTGTAGGACCATCAAAACAAAAAAAAGTTTTAGTAGATAGTCTATGCAGGATAAGCAAACAAAAGTATAAAGTCACTCACTGATGCTCACAAAAGTTCACTACAGACAGGCTCACTGATACATACAAGCTCATTACAGACAAGCTCAGTGGACACACACACAAGCTCTCTGACCAACATAAGCTCAATGACACACAAAAGCTCACTACAGAGAAGCTCACTGGCAAGCACACACACACACACACACACACACACACACAATCACTATCAGTCACCCTTCCTGTCTGAAAGTTCAGCTCGCTGAGGCTGGACGTGGAGCTTCAGTGCAAGGGTTGGCTCCTGCCAGAGAGTCACATAAGAAGTGCACTTTTTTCTGCCCACTAAAGGGTCATCTTTCTTTTTTCAACATGACAGTGCCCCTGTACACAAAGTGAGATCCATTAAGACATAATTGAATGAATCTGGTGTAGAGAAGCTTGAGAGCCCTGAACTCAACCACACCTTGAGGATGAGATTAATTCTAGTTGTGAACCAGGCTTTTTCATTCAAAATCATTGCTGACCTCCCAAATGCTCTTTTGGTTGACTGGGCACAAATTCTCAGAAACATAATGTAAACTCTTGTGGAATACCTTCCCTGAATCATAGCGAATTAATTTTGTTTAGGTAAACGTTTTTTATGAAACTCCAACAGCAGCACAAACCATAAAGAATTCATAAACCAATCAAAAATAAGTAGGAGGGAATATAAGCCCTTGTACCCAGAAGCAGCATCTCTTCCTTTCTTTGTTTCTCCTGCAGCAGGACTGTGTCCTTACTTATTTAAATTTTCATTAATGATAATTTGTTTGTCTTGATTTATTAGGTTGTTTTATTGCTAATCCTTGTGTCCTCTACCCCAGCGGTTCCCAAACTGTGTGCTCACCGGGGTGCCGCGGAATGTTTCCCCGGTGCTATCATTATAATTATAATAAAACTACTACAATCTGTAAGATTTGTATTTTGTATATTTTGGCCCCAGCAGCACGATATAACGTATGCATGTTCAGGTGAGAGCATCCCTCTAGGTTTCATGTATATATTTGGGAGTCCTGGCCAACTCCTTGGTTTTGCACCCCTCCCTGTCACAGGTGCCTCATTCCAGGACCCTATTTAGCCTTGACTTGCAGAGAGTCCCAGTAAGGAAGTATTTCCCAAGTAAGTGGATTAATCTCATAAGAGCAAGCATTAGGCTGCTAGTGTAGGACCTGCCAAGAATGGGGTACATTGACGGTGTGGCAGGTTTATGCAATATATGATCATATAATGTAACTAAACTCCCATTATTTTTTGCCTAGGTGAGGTGTTTTTAAATAAAACTACTACAATCTGTAAGATTTAAAATAATGGTTTAGTGAATAAGCGAGTGCGTTGGATTCTGTATTTTGTATATTTTGGCCCCAGCAGCACCCTATAATATATGCATGTTCAGGTGAGTGCAGCCCTCTTGGTTATATATATATATATTACACATATACACACACACACAAACAGTTAATACATTGTTAAACACAAATACACACACCAGACAAGCCATAAGACTTGCTTTTTCCACAAAAATCTCACTTTAACAGTGCTCTCACTACTGCAAGGGATTCTGGGTGGGCGTATGCAAATTAGCTAACTTTTACCTCATAATTCCACTTTATATGTGGATTCCTTGTATGTTTGAAACAACTCAGGAAGAGGTGCAAATCGTGAATAAAAAACATAAATAAAAATAAATAAAAAATAAATATATATATATATTGTGAGCGTAAAAGTGGCATTGTGGTTGATGGAAGATACATCAGGCCTGATTTGCTAAACTGCGACCTGAGAATTTTCAGTTAAATGCCCCAGGAAAGATGTTAGCGTTTGCAATCTACATTGCTGAGGTTCTGCAAAACATGGTATGGATCCCTGGGGCAGAGTATTTGGAGAGTAGGATGGGCCAATGCTCCAACAGCACTAGTTGCTGTGTAACAAACCACAATTTAGATTTGACTTAAGAGTTAACTAATTGACACTCACCTGTAGCTAGTCAGTTAGTAGACAGGCCTTTAAAATGAAGAGGGCAGCCTGCTGCAGGGGAGGGAGAAAAAGACAGCTAGGAGAGTGAATGGCAACTGTGTTCATTGCAAAGACATTTCTTTTGTTTGGCAATTGGTAAGTGGGAAAGCCACCCAATTGCAGATAGCAATTTCCTGTCTAGTAAGAGCTCAAGTAAGAGCAAGGGATTTTGTTTGTTTTTTATTTAAAGCACCTGTTTTCTTACTGAATAAAGAAAAAGGAAAATCGAGCTGACTGTGTCCTGGACTTTATATACCCTAGAAGGCGGTGGTTACTGCAAGATCTGTGACAGCCCTACCTGTAAAAGAGGTGGTTTGTTACATATGGTGGAGAATGCGGGCATAACCACGTAAGCCTGAGGGTAGGAGTCAGTTAAAGCTCAACATGGAGGATGTTATCAAGGCTCTGATCCAGTCCACCTCTGTGCAACAGGAGACTAACAGGAGAGCTGCAGAAAACAGTGCAGCCCTGCAGCAACTGGTGCTGGCCCAGGCAGATGGTGCTAAAGTCCTGGCTAAAACACAAATGGAGTGCACTGAGTCCTTGGTGAAACAGCTTGTTGTGACACAAGCGGAGATGTTTAAAGTAACCCGTGAGGAGCAGCAAAAAGTCACCCAGGGGCTACAACAGGAAATCCAAGCTATCTTTGGAAAATTGAATGGAGACCCTGATGGAGGATACCAGGGTCAGCCAAAGGTGATTCGGGCGAGCCACTATCTTCAGAAAATGACCACATCCGATGATGTAGAGGCGTACCTTCTGGCATTTGAACGCACTGCTGAGAGAGAGGGATGGCCGGCTGGTGAGTGGGCAAGCATATTGGCACCGTTCCTAAGTGGAGAGCCACAGAAAGCATATTAGGACCTAGAACCAGCCGAGGCAAGTAACTACAGCAAATTGAAAGCTGAAATCTTGGCACGACTGGGTGTAACCTCTGCAGTACGTGCCCAAAGGTTCCACTCATGGTCATATTCTTCAGACAAAGCCGCACGCTCCCAAATGTTTGACCTCATACACCTTGCACGGAAATGGCTACAACCTGAAATCCATTCAGCTAGCCACATTGTGGAAACCCTAGTTATGGACCGGTTTTTGCGTGGTTTACCAGCTGCCCTACGTCGCTGGGTCAGCCAAAGTGACCCCCATACGCTGACCAACTAATTGCCTTGGTAGAAAGATATGTGGCTGCAGGAGAACTGCTATCTCCTACTTCAAAGGAAAACCCGCGCAATCCTAAGCCCCATGATTCGGCAAGACCGGGTAAGACTGTTCAAGGTTTAAGGGGAGCTGAAGAGCGGCAGCTCTATACACAAAACACCAGGGGGGCATCCAGGTCTAATAGGCCTGGGAGAGGAACTGATTGGTGGACAGATTTCACTGTCAAATGTTTCAGGTGCAAAGAGGCTGGTCATATGGCCAAAGACTGTCCATTGGGGGATGAACCTATGGAATGCAATATGGGCAAAGATGAGGGAGCCCGTTCATGTTTGTTTAACTGTTATGGTACTATTACCAATGACTATGATGATAACCCGCATAAATGCTGTGTAACTGTGAACGGAAAAATGTCTAAAGCATTACTTGATTCAGGCAGTATGGTAACGTTGGTAGCAGAGTCTATAATACCTTGGGTAAAACCCGATCATGTACAGAAAATAGGCATTATCTGTGTTCATGGTGATAAAAAAGAATACCCCACTGCGGAAGTAAATATTGGAACCCAGTATGGGGATTTAAAGTACCGAGTGGGTGTTGTACCTAGATTAGCCCATGAGGTAGTGATCGGTAGAGACTTTCCTCATTTTCTAGAATTATGGGCAGCTGTACAAAAGAGGAAACAAAATTTATCAGAAATTAGTCAATCGGCTGAGGATAATGTGTTCCCTTTTTCCGATATTGACTTGGGTTTTGACCACTGTGACGGAAAAATGAGAAAAAGGAGAAAGTACTGCCCTAAACCAGTATTAATAGGAGATAACCCAGCTCAAACTAGTGAGGAGTCTACCACTACTACAGACAAGGATAAGGACCTAATTGATATTGGAATTAGTCCAGGTAATTTTAAAAGTGCTCAGTGGGAAGATCCCACTTTAGTGACAGCTAGAAATGATATTATAGTTGTGAACGGGGTTGCTAATCAGCCAGGAGAAGCCCTACCGTTCCCCTATTTTGAAGTACAAAACGACCTAATGTACCGTGTAGAAAAAAGGGATAGAATGGCCACCATCATGCCTATTGTCAGGGAACACATGCTAGAAGCCCAGCAGGCTCAGAAAAGCAGCTATAACCGAAATGCTACAGTCAGAGTGTTCCAACCTGGAGACAGGGTATTGGTTCTGGTCCCTACTGTGGAGAATAAGTTCCTTGCGACTTGGCATGGACCCTATGAAATAATAGAAAAAGTGAGTGATGTCAATTATAAAGTCAGACAACCAGGGAGAAGAAAGCCTGAACAGTTGTATCATATAAATCTGTTAAAGCCATGGAAGGACAGGGAGATCCTGATTGCTTTAAAACCTACAGACCCACCTATAGCAGAGCCAGAGGTGAACGTATCTGAGACTCTGTCTGTGCATCAAAAGCAAGAGGTCAGAGATTTCATCAGAAGAAATAGGGATGTTTTCTCGGTAGTTTCAGGAAAGACTAAAGTGATCAAACATGATATAATAACCGAACCGGGGAAAATAGTTAATCTCAAGCCCTATAGAATTCCTGAGGCCCGGAGGGAGGTTATAAACTTAGAAGTTGAGAGCATGTTAAAACTTGGAGTCATTGAAGAATCCCAGAGTAACTGGAGTAGCCCTATTGTATTGGTGCCAAAACCTGATGGCACATGGAGGTTCTGTAATGACTACCGCAAGTTAAATGCCATCTCAAAATTTGATGCCTACCCAATGCCCAGAGTTGATGAGTTAATAGAAAGACTGGGTAAAGCTCGTTATCTAACAACCTTGGACTTAACCAAGGGTTACTGGCAGGTCCCTCTCACCGAAAGAGCCAAAGAAAAGACAGCCTTTTCAACACCCAGTGGCCTATTTCAGTACACTGTATTGCCATTTGGGTTACATGGGGCATCTGCCACATTCCAACGAATGATGGACAGAATTCTTAGACCTCATGTTCGTTATGCTGCAGCATATTTGGACGATGTCGTCATCCACAGTACAGACTGGGAATCCCACCTTCCCAAAGTTCAAGCGGTGCTTGATGCTGTCCGCTCAGCGGGCTTAACTGCCAACCCTTCCAAGTGTACAATTGGTTTAGAGGAAGCAAAGTACTTAGGTTATTCTATTGGGAGGGGTTTGGTTAAACCACAGAAAGCCAAAGTAGAAGCCATACAAAAATGGCCACAGCCCCTTACAAAGAAACCAGTAAAGGCATTTCTGGGTTTGATTGGATATTATAGGCGGTTCATCCCAGATTTTGCTACCATGGCTGCACCTCTAACAGACCTTATTAAAGCCAAATCCCCGGTCATAGTTAAGTGGTGCCCTGAGGCGGAAGAGTCTTTTAAGAGTTTGAAGGAAGCTATCTGTAGCCACCCTGTCTTGGTGACCCCAGATTTTTCCAGGGACTTTATAGTTCAGACAGATGCTTCTGATATTGGTTTGGGGGCTGTTCTTTCACAGGAATACCAGGGTGAAGAACACCCTATATTTTATTTGAGCAGGAAGTTAAACCCGCACGAGAAGAACTACTCTATTGTTGAGAAAGAGTGTCTTGCTATTAAGTGGGCATTAGACTCTCTAAAATACTACCTGCTGGGCAGAAAGTTCCGCTTGATAACGGACCATGCACCTCTGACATGGATGTATCAGAACAAAGAAAATAACTCCAGAGTAACCAGGTGGTTTTTGAGTTTACAATCTTTTAATTTCACTGTTGAACACAGGGCTGGTCTGCGACAGGGTAATGCTGATGGGCTGTCGAGGGTACACTCTCTGATTTCCATGGTCGCTCAAACCAATAGGTATGAGCTGGGGGGGAGGATATGTGAGCGTAAAAGTGGCATTGTGGTTGATGGAAGATACATCAGGCCTGATTTGCTAAACTGCGACCTGAGAATTTTCAGTTAAATGCCCCAGGAAAGATGTTAGCGTTTGCAATCTACATTGCTGAGGTTCTGCAAAACATGGTATGGATCCCTGGGGCAGAGTATTTGGAGAGTAGGATGGGCCAATGCTCCAACAGCACTAGTTGCTGTGTAACAAACCACAATTTAGATTTGACTTAAGAGTTAACTAATTGACACTCACCTGTAGCTAGTCAGTTAGTAGACAGGCCTTTAAAATGAAGAGGGCAGCCTGCTGCAGGGGAGGGAGAAAAAGACAGCTAGGAGAGTGAATGGCAACTGTGTTCATTGCAAAGACATTTCTTTTGTTTGGCAATTGGTAAGTGGGAAAGCCACCCAATTGCAGATAGCAATTTCCTGTCTAGTAAGAGCTCAAGTAAGAGCAAGGGATTTTGTTTGTTTTTTATTTAAAGCGCCTGTTTTCTTACTGAATAAAGAAAAAGGAAAATCGAGCTGACTATGTCCTGGACTTTATATACCCTAGAAGTCGGTGGTTACTGCAAGATCTGTGACAGCCCTACCTGTAAAAGAGGTGGTTTGTTACAATATATATATATATATATATATATATATATATATATATATATTGACTCTCCCTATCCATCAATCATCTTTTTGCCATCATTTCTTTTTTGACACCACAGGCTGAATTCAGCATCGCTACCCGAAACTAACATTCTCATCCTTTATGTGTTTGCCGTTTCATGATTGGGTACATTTTGGTTTGGAAATTCTACTGATCACCTGATTGGCCCAAAGTCAGGCAAATTGCTGTTTGGATGGAAATGAATCCAAGTCGAATAACTTGTCTAAAATAAATTACCAGGCAAATTATCCGCAACCTGAGAACTCTGATGCTGATTGATTAGGTCACTCTTTTTAATATACAAATATGTGGAAAACATACAGAGTACATAAATACACATTTTCACCTCTTGCCCCCTCACAACACTTTAGGAGTAGCTGGGCTTCCTGCTGTCGAGTGTAACTTGGTAGCACAACTCCACACATCTTCCAGCCTAGGTCTTAATGGGAGGCAGTGCCCTATTTCCAAGGATCCCCCTACTCCGAGTGGCAGAATCATGGGCTTGAGGGAGCTTTGGGACATTGAAAACTTTCCAGTTATGTGGACGGTGGGGTGGATGTGACTTCAGGTGGTACCCCAGACCAAAAGAAAAATGGTGAAAGAAAGTAGGGATGTTAGGTCGGCAGCTTATGGTGCAAGAACACCTGGCAGAGCTCTTCAGTTTTGTCATCGAAGCATTCTCTCCATTTCTGGCCCTCAGGGCCAGATTGACATTGTAGAAGCTCCAGCATGACAACCGTCTTCATTACACTATGCAGTCTCCAGATCAGCAGGAATTTTCTTCCAATACGGCAAAGATGCAAGTTTTCCATTAGGGACCGGGATAACCCCAAGGATCTGAGGAGGGGTAACAGGCCTACAAGTAAGCCACAGTAATGCACATGCTGAGACGGGAGATCGACCAATTCTCCCAGCGACCGGCCTGACAGTTTTGCTAGGCCACAGAACAAGAGGAGAAAAGTAACCAGCCGGACAATGCGACCCAGGCTTGTTAAGTTGCAGCTTGCAAAAATCTTGGTCTGCTGTTAACACAGGACTTAATCCAGCAAGATTTTGGACAGTACAGGCTTAATTCTAGCTAGGGAGCGACTGCAAAATATGTCCTGCCATCTTGGGTGTCAGACCCTGCCATCCCTACAAGGACTACCTATTAACATTGTATCTGTATGAGGTAGTCAATTGAGGTAGTGTAGCGGTACTTACCCTTTCCAGGGGCCGGCCAGGGTCCTCTGTTCAAGCCGCGCGCGGCCCTGCTGCTGCACGAGCCGCGCGCGGCTCATCCAACGTCTGCAATAGGAAGGCGGGCAGTGACCGAGAGAAGCGGTCACGTGTCCCGCCTGACTCTAAGAGCGCGCCGCGCGTCTCGGGCGCGCTTTTAAAGGGACAGTGGGAGCCTAAATTGGCAAAGGCCTCCCATTGGTCCCTGTCATGCCACACTCCCCATACACTTACCTTTTGGGGGCGTGGATATGACAGGGACCAATCAAAATAGATGGTTAGGCATAAATACTCACCTTTTTGCCCTTCGTTCCTTGCCCTATCGTGGTTTCTGTTTCAGTTCCCTTTAGCGCTTGTTGTGTTCAGTTGTGTTCCTTCGTACTTGACCTTGGCTTTGTTTCTGACTACGTTATCTCTTTATCCTTATCTGTTCTGTTTGCCGGCTTGCTGTTTACTGTGTACCAGACCCGGGCTAGTCCTAGTTTACGCTGTCTCTTTGTGCCCTTGACCTCGGATCGCTCCTGACTCTGTATCTCTCTCCTTTACGTCGAATCCGGCCACTCTAAGGTCCGGTAGACGTATCTCCCCTCTGTGTTGTCTTCTGTTTAGTTGAATTCTGCGTGTTGGGGTATATTTTCGTTACAGGTAGTCAATTCATTTCAAGACTTTGAAAACCTTTTTTGTTTTGAGTATGTGAAGTTATCTTTTTCATCTGCGTACCATCTCTAGCCGAGCATGCCAAACAAAAATTATACAACCAGGAGCAATGTCAGCAATTTTTCATCTATGAATTTTCAGGATAATTGGACTGACCTGATGGTGAGATTTGTCCATAACGGTGTGACCCATACTGTGGTCCAACACACTCTGTTCAATGTCTGTCAAGGGTACCACCTATTGTTCTCAGTGGTATATCTGTAGCTTGAAAACATCTGCTCCTTTGGGTACACATTTATACAATCCTGAAACACACTAGTGAACTCCTGAAAAGGTGCTGATAAGGTACACCAGGTTGCTCGCACTTATCAAGTAGAGTATTGGGTATGGAATTGTCTAGGAAACACATGTTAGAGTCCCTACTTACAAGTTGTCTCTCAGATAATTTGGACAATTGACCAGGCGCATTAACCCTGTGTCATACTCATTAGCCTTGCCATCTTCTCTTCATATCCCGAACACATACCTCCTTGTTGAAATCACACTTGCGGAGGGGAGGTGAGGGGGGAGTAAGTGAGGGAGGGGAGGGGGGAGTAAGTGAAGGCGGGGGGAGAGAGGAGTAAGCGAGGAAGGGGGGAGTAAGTGAAGGAGAGGGGGGAGAGTAACTGAAGGGGGGAGAGTAATAAGGAGGGGGAAGAGTAAGTGAAGAAGGAGGGGGGAGAGTAAGTGAAGGAGGGGGAGTAAGTGAAGGAGGGGAGTAAGTGAAGGAGGGGGAGGGGGAGTAAGTGAAGGAGGGGAGTAAGTGAAGGAGGGGGAGGGGGAGTAAGTGAAGGAGGGGGAGTAAGTGAAGGAGGGGGAGAGAGTAAGTGAAGGGCGGGAGAGTAAGTGAAGGAGGGGGAGAGTAAGTGAAGGAGGGGGAGAGTAAGTGAAGGAGGGGGGAGAGTAAGTGAAGGAGGGGGGAGAGTAAGTGAAGGAGGGGGGAGAGTAAGTGAAGGAGGGGGGAGAGTAAGTGAAGGAGGGGGGAGAGTAAGTGAAGGAGGGGGAGAGTAAGTGAAGGAGGGGGAGAGTAAGTGAAGGAGGGGGGAGTAAGTTAAGGAGGGGGGAGAGTGAGTGAAGAAAGAGGGGGGAGAGTAACTGAAGAAGGAGGGGGGAGAGTAAGTGAAGAAAGAGGGGGAGTAAGTGAAGGAGGGGGAGTAAGTGAAGGAGGGGGAGGGGGAGTAAGTGAAGGAGGGGGAGTAAGTGAAGGAGGGGGGAGAGAGTAAGTGAAGGAGGGGGGAGAGTAAGTGAAGGAGGGGGGAGAGTAAGTGAAGGAGGGGGGAGAGTAAGTGAAGGAGGGGGGAGAGTAAGTGAAGGAGGGGGGAGAGTAAGTGAAGGGGGGAGTAAGTTAAGGAGGGGGGAGAGTGAGTGAAGAAAGAGGGGGGAGAGTAACTGAAGAAGGAGGGGGGAGAGTAAGTGAAGAAAGAGGGGGAGTAAGTGAAGGAGGGGGAGTAAGTGAAGGAGGGGGAGGGGGAGTAAGTGAAGGAGGGGGAGTAAGTGAAGGAGGGGGGAGAGAGTAAGTGAAGGAGGGGGGAGAGTAAGTGAAGGAGGGGGGAGAGTAAGTGAAGGAGGGGGGAGAGTAAGTGAAGGAGGGGGGAGAGTAAGTGAAGGAGGGGGGAGAGTAAGTGAAGGGGGAGAGTAATTGAAGGGAGGTGAGTAATTGAAGGGAGGTGAGTAATTGAAGGGAGGTGAGTAATTGAAGGGGGGTGAGTAAGTGAAGGAGGGGAGAGTAAGTGAAGGAGGGGGAGAGAGTAAGTGAAGGGGAGAGAGTAAGTGAAGGAGGGGGAGGGAGAGAGTAAGTGAAGGAGAAGGAGGGGGAGAGTAAGTGAAGGAGGGGGGAGGGAATAAGTGAAGGAGGGGGGAGAGAGTAAGTGAAGGAGAGGGGAGAGTAAGTGAAGGAGGAGGGAGATGAGGAGAAGGGGGGGACTGAGAAGAACACAGGGAGGGTGGGTGGTGAGGAGAACACAGGGAGGGGGAGGTGAGGAGGACACAGGGAGGAGAGGGGGTAAGAAGAACACAGGGAGGGGGGAGAGGAGAAAGGGAGATGAGGAGGACACAGGGAGGAGAGGGGGTAAGAAGAACACAGGGAGGGGGGAGAGGAGAAAGGGAGATGAGGAGGACACAGGGAGGAGGGGGGGTAAGAAGAACACAGGGAGGGGGAGGTGAGAAGAACACAGGGAGGGGGAGGTGAGGAGAACACAGGGAGGGGGAGGTGAGAAGAGCACAGGGAGGGGGGAGGTGAGAAGAACACATGGAGGGTGGGTGAGTGTGAGAAGAGACCGCTAGGGGAGGGTGGGGGGGAGGAGAGACCACTAAGGGGCAGGGGAGAGCTCTAAGGGACAGAAGGGACAGCTCTATAGGACAGGGGGTAAGACAGGGAGCTCTTCACGCTTCATGCACACACACACACACACACAATGCATCCCTATACACACAGAGAAACACACAATGCATCCATTACACACACACAAAGCAACCCTTACACACACATGCAAACACACACACTGCTTTTCTTACATACACACAGAAACACAATGCATCTCTTACACACACTCAATGCACACACATACAGACACACACCTTGCATCCCTTATGCATACAAACACAGATTCACGCAATGCATCCCTTACACACAACCAGAAACACACAATACATCCCTTATACACAATACACACTGCTTCCACTACAAACAAACACACTGCATCACCTGCACAAACTGGTATCCCTATACACTACATACCATAAGTACACATATTAGATCCTCTACAATAACACATAACACATCCCCTACACACTCCACTCCGTGTGAGCGAACTCATGGGTGGGTGGGTGGAACATATAAGTGAACTTATGAGTGGGCCTTGTGGGCATTATCACTGTCAGGCCCTGGGGCCCAGACCTTGAGCTGTGTAAGGGGCCCCCAAAAAATTGAGCTGCTTCCAATTCTCCCAGAACATTGAATTTTGTGACCACAGTTGCAAACAGCTTCCAGAGATCCTGTTCTACACCAGACCAGTGGAGCCTAACTGCAGCCCATCATTATCCTCATCTGGTTGTAAGTAGGCAATCTAGTATATTATTAGTGACACTAATCTCTAATTTACCTCACATTAAAGGGACACTATAGTCCCCAGAACCACTTCAGCTTAATGAAGTTGTTCTGGTGTCTATAGCCGGTCCCTGCAGGCTTTTTAATGTAAACACACACTGTGTGCAGCACTGGCGTTAGTTCGTATGGCAGATCATATGGGTGGGGCATTGTGATGTCACATGGGGGGGCCGGAAAATTCAGCTGTTCCCCATGCAGCCACAGGTGCCGCTGTGCTGGGAGATTGTGATTACTCTTCACTTCCTCCAAGCCTACAGAGCAGCGCATGGGAAAGAGAGAGGAGGAGGCATGATTTAATCTTACAACAAATCCACTAAGCAAATCTTTATAAATTTGGGGGGATCAGCTCTGTTTCCACAGTTTATTGGTGTTTACTCTGATGTCTGTATTAATATTGAGGGATTTCTAAGTAGTAACATCAGTGTGTGTCAGCAGGGCCAGCCGTTGGGGTGTGCAAGCTGTGCGATCACACAGGGTGCCATGACAACAGAGGCGCCCGGCGCCACAGCTCACAAGTTGGGGACACCAGCATATTCAATTTAAACGATTCGCTGGTGGTCCACTGGTGCGCACCAGGTGTAGGTGCAGTCAGATTATATCCTCTCCCTCGTGGTTCTGGTGCTTAGTTAGTGAGTCAGAGCACAGGCTCAGAGATTCTCAGCCTGCGCTCTGACAACATTGAAAGTCAGAGCTGTGAAGGAGCGGGTATGGCAAAGAGTTACTGATTAGCATAACATCAATATCCGTTATAAAACCAGGAAAAGGTGGGCATGGATGGTGAACTGATTTGGTGGTGCAATGGGCCACTTGACTGGTTTTGCCCCCCAGGCTTAAGGCTGCCAGCCCTCCCCTGCTTGCGCAACTGCCTTACTCCAAACTTTCCTCCTGATGAATGGCCAATAAGAAAATTAAATTTAAACCATTATTGACTCTAGACATTCTAGAAGACAATTGCACTACCTGTGTCATGTTTGTGTCAATGCCAAACAAAAGAATAAGAACCACTCACTTTTTATTTTGAGACAGTTTCGGCACGGCAAACTGATGTGGCAGCAAAGCAGAGATATAAACTGATAGTCCTTGAAAATAGAAGTGTAGGTGATGTGTCCATAAGCAATGTCCTTTATCCAGTCCGAGGTCGTTCAATAGGAGTTCAAGCAGTATATGGAAATTCCAAAAGAGTCAAAGCCAGTCCGAATTAGTTAACCAGGTAATCCAAGATATAGGGGTATGAAGAGGAGATTCAGAAGGGGTCCGGTGATGGAACACACGGTCTCTCTAGGAGTGATCCAAATGATTAGCAAGGAAGTTGATGCAATCAGTCAGACTGACACATTATTTGTGCACTGAGGTGTTGGAGATTGGCGTTTAAATAACCAAAGGGGTGTGTACTTTCATGCCGTCTTAAAGGGCCAGTAATAAACGAATAAAAATTCCTGACAACCTGGTTCATTGGACAGGTTCTTAGTAGATTTGTCCAGTGATGCCTGCACATATGACTTCACAGAGAAGCGACTTTTCCATACAGTCTAATACAGACTAATTCATCTTAAAATGCCAGCAACTACTCCTCAGGAATGTCTACAAATTCTCATTTACATTTCACCAGCAGGGTTTGACACAACCACGTCAGTTTAGTAGAGTTCGAGCAAAGCAACATCAGCTAAAAAAAAAAAATGAGTTATGCACATATTTCATGTATCATTCCATTAACTGCCAGATGGTATGTAACACAATAATGAGGTTATTCAGTGTAGTTGCAGAATGCCCAAAAAGCTTAATAAAGAGCAGCTCCATTGCATTGATAGAGTCCTTCAATATTACACATCAAGAACACAGTGTTAGTTGACCCCAAAACATCCTTTATGAGTCCTGTAACTACATCCTTTGACCCTTATAACTGTCCCTCAAAGTATAGAAAATAAGAGAGGTCTGCACAACATCTGGAGTGCCAAAGATTGCCTACAACTGCCTTAGTCGATCTAATAAACAGGAAGTGGAATTGTGGTGTGGTAGGAATATAGCATGTATGTAATTACATATTGGAAGTAAACACCTGCTAGTAAATATAATTTAGTATTTTTTTTTCTGCATCAAGCTCTAGTAGGCTGAATATTAGTAGTAGTGTGAATTTTGTACTTTAAGATGCTATAGAAAGCCTTTTTTTCCACCCTTGAGTAAAGCAATAAGTAATACAAATGGTTAATACCGAGTAGAGTTTGGTCACGGTATGCCGTTTAAACCAATGTAGTTATTATGCATTATTCAGTTTCTAAAATAAAACTCTAATAGAGTAGGTGACAGCATACGTACAAACCATTAAGCTAGTAAATTAACAGTCGCTATGGAGATTCTCTCAAGTCAACAAATTACTGGGTGATTACATGACACTGCATCAAGATGTGCAGACACAGCTCTATATTTAACTTTGCCATGTCACAGTTGAGCATGGGTTATTAGACGGTGTATTTTTCCATAGAGCTTACAGCTTGCTAATGTTACATATGTGGAAGAATACTGTACTACTGTGTACAAAATGTTACATTTATTTGCCAAGACATCTAATGTGGTTTTGGTTGGGTACACCACAGCAAGATATACATTTAAATTGTCTGGGACTTTACATCCTCTTAAAAATTAAATTACGTGGAGAGCATATTAAAAAAAAAAAAAAAAAAAAAAGGTATTAAAGATATACAAGGTTATTATTGTTAAGAAAAACCTAATCGAAAACTAAATTACTGTACATGGAGAGAATCTTAAAAATAATATGTATTAGAGATTTACAAAGTTATTAGTGTTAAAAAATGCCTTTATGTTTTACATTTTTCTTACCCAGTTATAATCTATACCCAAGGGATGTTGGGCGCAGTGAACTAAAAATTCTAAAGAAAATTCTAATACAACACACATTTATAGAAGATCCACGCTACCAAATCAACACGTCTTGATAATTACATAGCACTATACCTTGAGCTATAAGTCTGCTCATTTAACCGTTCTGCTGATTAACCCCTTAAGGACTGAGCCAATTGTACAAATTGTGATCAAAACAAAACGTAAACAAAACCTTGAATTTGCGCTAAATGTCTGTTCAGGCGTAATTCACCTCTTCTATATTATGTGCACCCACACTAATCATATATAATTTTGTTCAGGAGAAACAGGGCTTTCATGTCACATCACATATTTATATATTAAACATAATTTAATATGAATAAAATATAAAAATAAATTAGAAATTAAGAAATTACATTTTTTTGTTCTGCATGGCATTTTAACTGTGAATGTCACAATACTGTTAGCTGTTACTGCAATAAAGTAAACACATTTAAATTCAGCAATGTCTCACGGGTAAAACAGTAACCCCCCATGTACAGGTTTTATGGTGTTTTGGAAAGTTACAGGCAGTCATAGGCGTGCGCACGGGGTGTGCCGGGTGTGCCTGGGCACACCCTAATCCCCGCGGCACGCCTATGCATTGAGACCGGCAGGGGAGATCTCAGGATCTCCCCTGTCGGCTCATGCAGAGCCGGCGCTATCCGAGCGCCGGCTCTGCTCTCAGCCTCCCCTCACCGGCTCACATGCAGTGAGGTAGGCAGGAGAGGACCCGGGGAGCTATTGCCAGCAGCTCCGCCGGGGTCCTCTCGCGAGATCTGAGCGTTGCCGCGGCAATGCTCAGATCTCGCGTGAGTGAACTCTAGCCCTGCGGGGCTAGAGTTCACTCTCCTCTGGACCACCAGGGATGGATGGCAGCAGCAGGATCCCCCCTCCCAGGCATAAGGTAAGAAGGGAGGGGGGATAACTGATCTGCCTCCACCTCCACTGGACCACCAGGGACAAGGAACAAGAATCCCCCCTCCCCACATAAAGTAAGAAGGGAGGGGGGATATTTAGTAATGTACCCCCACCTCCACCCCCCACAATCACCCACACGCACACACACACACACACACACGCACACACACACATACACAGCGCACACACACACATACACAGCACCCACACACACATACACAGCACCCACAGACATACACAGCACCCACACACAGCACCCACAGACATACACAGCACCCACAGACATACACAGCACCCACACACAGCACCCACAGACATACACAGCACCCACAGACATAAACAGCACCCACAGACATACACAGCACCCACACACATCCACAGCACCCACAGACATACACAGCACCCACACACAGCACCCACAGACATACACAGCACCCACATACATACACAGCACCCACAGACATACACATACACAGCACACCCACAGACACACACAGCACACCCACAGACATACACAGCACCCACAGACATGCACCCACACACAGCACCCACAGACATACACAGCACCCACAGACATACACAGCACCCACACACATACACAGCACACCCACAGACATACACAGCACACCCACAGACATACACAGCACACCCACAGACATACACAGCACCCACAGACATACACAGCACCCACATACCTACACAGCACCCACAGACATACACAGCACCTACACACATACAGCACCCACAGACACACAGCACCCACACACATACAGCACCCACAGACACACAGCACCCACACACATACAGCACCTACACACATACAGCACCCACATACAGCACCCACATACAGCACCCACACACACATACAGCACCCACACACACATACAGCACCCACACACACAGCACCCTCACAAACACAAACAGGACCCTAACAAACACACACACACAAAACACTACCAGTACCCTCACACACAAACAGCACCCTGACACACAGTACATTTACAGCACCCTCACAAGTGCGCACACACACACACACACACACACACACACAAACAGCACCCTGACACACAGTACATTCACAGCACCCTCACAAGCACGCACACACAAACACCCTCACCCACATAGTACACTACCAGCACACACACATCACACTAACAGCACCCTCACACAGCACACACACAGCTTTGTGTGTGTGTGTGTGTATATATGTGTATATATATACATACATATACATATATATATATATATATATATATATACACGCCGCGTGTGCTTGTGCTTGAGGGTGCACACCCTAATGCAATAGGCTGAGCACGCCTATGCAGGCAGTGATGTATTTAGTATCTGTGCTACCCTAGGCATGACGGAACTTGGGCACCCCCTAATTTACATTTGACCCACCCCTTCCTGTCAATGCCACACCTCTTCCTGTTAAACGACTAACACACACTTTGACTGACAGACACAATCACTGACTCCCTGACATATACACAATCCCTGACATACTCACACAATGACGCAGACACACGTCCACTGACAGACACACACTGACAGACACACACACAATCACTCAGACACACAGGTGCCCTCACTGACACACAATCACTCACTGACACACAATCACTCAGAAACAAACACATTCACTAATAGACACTCACTGACAGCCAGCCACACAGTGATAGACATACACACAATCACTCAGATACACACTGACAGACATACACACACTGACAGCCAGACACACAATCACACAAACACTGACAGCTAGACACACACAAATACTGAGACACACACTGACATACACACACTGACAGCCAGACACACAATTACTCAGACACACACACTGACATACACATACTGAGAGACATAGACACACAACTCCCCCTCCTCTCCCCTAAACATTAATTAATAAAGATTACTTTTTCTATTTTAGTTTAAATCTACCCAGCCTCCCTACATTTGGAAGAGCTGGGTGGATTTTTTTTTTTTTACCTGGCGTCTTCTTGGTAGGGAGGGAGGCAGGCATGCAGGCACTTGGGCGGCTAATTGTTATCCAGGCGGGCGGCACTGGCGAGGGAGCACTGATTTGTGAGCTGTCTCTGCTCAACTCCCTCGCACGCCGCAGTGTGATGCCGGGAGCTGGAATATGATGTCATATTCCGAGTCCCTGCATCACTCTGCGGCGCACGAGGGAGCCACGCGCGCCTGGATTTTTAGTTAGCAGAATGCCGCCAGGCTAACAAGGTATTTGCCGGGGCATTTGGGGGCGGTGTTTTTTGCCGCCCCCTGGAAAGTGCCACTCAAGGCAAAGGGGTGTGGGGCCCAACAGCTAAGATGGCCAGACGTGTTCCTTGAGAGCTCGGGCACAGTTGTACTTAAAAGATCACTATAGTATCAGGAAAACAAACTAATTTTCCTGACACTATATCATCCTTGGGGGACCCTCACACTCAGGGTCCCCCTCCCGTGGCGCTGAAGGGGTTAAAACCCCTTCGGCAGCTTACCTTAATCCAGCGCCAGGCTACCTCGTGGAGCGGAATGCGCATGCACGGCAAGAGCCATGCGCGCATTCAAACAGTCCATAGGAAAGCATTTTCCTATGGACGTTCTGCACGTTGGATACGAATTTCGCATCCAACGTCGCTGAAGCGCCTCTAGCGGCTGTCAGGAAGACAGACACTAGAGGTTGGATTAGCCCTGCTATGTAAACATAGCAGTTTCTGCTATGTTTACATGTGAAGGGTTAAAACCTGAGGGACCTGGCACCTGAGCTGAAGTGGTCTGGGTGACTATAGTGTCCCTTTAATTACGGCTTTTACTGCCTACAATCAAGTTACTTACAGCCTTGTAAGAAGGTGGTTTGATGCTGCACTGAGTGGAAAATTGTGGGTGCACATACCATATCAATTTGCCTGAGAATTCACACAGCCTGACCATGCGGTCTAGCGTGAATGGCGGTCTGGTCTCCCGACTCTATGCTCGCCCTGAGCAACAGCTTTTTTGCCCCCATGCATCCCCCTTGTGGACCATTGAGGGTTATCCCGGTTCTGGGGCGCGTTCAAAACAGGCTTCCCTACCATATTCTACCTGCTATTCCAGATGCACTGCTGTGGTGGCGGTTCACTGTTCGTGCCCAGGTCTGTTCAGAGGTACGTCCCACCAAATGACCAGGGGGCTCTTAAGAGGCCTTTGCTTTTTAGGGCCCGTGTTCATGCCCAGAGTAGCTGGAGGGTCCTTGGATGTGCGTCGCTGACCCCCCTCAAGACCTGGGCTCAGGGAGAAGACAACTCCAGATACAAGAGACCTTCCATGGGTCATATGCATGTAACCCCGCTGTACTCGAGGGACTGTGGGAGGGCTGGAGGCACACTCAAAACTGGCTTGGAGAAGGACTGTATCCTGAGGCCTCCTTGTGGCATTGGCTGACTCCCGGATGGCAGAGATCCTGTTTGAGTCAGACCTTTATACTGTTCACAATGCAGGGTTTTCTCTCCCCTATCTCTTCTTGTTGACATGCCTAATACCCAGCGCTATTACCTCTTATCTGTCTTAGCTATTAATCTACCCTGTTTAACCCCTTAAGGACCAAACTTCTGGAATAAAATGGAATTATGACGTGTCAGACATGTCATGTGTCCTTAAGGGGTTAATAATATTCCACATGTACAAAAATAGTGATCGATTTCTATCTTTATCCTCTACCTGCTCTGACAGGAAGTGCTCAGTGAGAGAACTGAACATCTTCCTGTCAGTCCATATACAGTGGAACCTCGGAACTCAAACTTACAGAACACTTTAGTTACCAGAACAGCTACAACTACAGCTTATTGAATTTGTTCTGGTGAGTAGAATCATTACCTTCATGCTTTTTGCTGTAAACACTGTCTTTTCAGAGAAAATGCAGTGTTTACATTACAGCCTAGGGATAACTTCACTGGCCACTCCTCAGATGGCTGTTAGAGATCCTTCCTGAGTCATGGCTGCCTAAAATGCATCCAGACATTCAGTGTCCCCACCCTTTGCAGGCAGACACTGAACTTTCCTCATAGAGATTCATTGATTCAATTAATCTGTATGAGAAGATGCTGATTGGCCAGGGCTGTGTTTGAATCATGCTGGCTCTGCCCCTGATCTGCCTCTTTGTCAGTCTCAGCCAATCCTATGGGGAAGCATTGTGATTGGATCAGGCTACCACTGCAGTGGGCAGGTCAAAAGGAAACCGTGACAAACTAAGCAGCTCTAGAGTTGAATTCAAGTAAGATTTTACTATATTTATGGAGGGAATGGTGGGGGCAGGGGGGCTACATAGTGGTTTTAACCCTATAGGTGCAGGAATACATGTTTATGTTCCTGACCCTATAGTGATCCTTTAATCCATTCCAGAAGACTGTTCCAGTTCCGTTGTGTTTGGGAACCGAATCAACATTTCCCATAGCAATTAATGGAAATTTGATTGATCCATTCCAGACATATCATGTAACAGATGTGATCATGTACATCCAATCCTTCCTGACTACTGTATCGCCAACATGCAGTCACTACAGTACTTGTGTTCACTTTTACAAAGAAATCTGCCAGCCAGTTGAAAGCCTAACGTGGAACAGCAGTGTCCCAAAAGATTGCTCAACGGACACTCACCTCCATCATGACCCCCGAGTCGCTGCCACTCATGTGGACAGGACTCGTCCATTCATATTTTCTAGCGTTCAAAGGCTGACCTGGAAGATAGCAGCTCCTCTGCACTTACACAGAGTCCACTGCAGAGAGCGACCGCCACAGTAAGGGCACTGCCCATCGAATTCGAAACCCTGACACGAGCAGCTTGTCCACCGTATCCATCAACCTCTCCAGAATACAACCTGACTACTGATACTCACGTAGAACCAGCAGGTGTCACTGCTTAAGATTAGCAACGAGATTACCATAGAGGTGTTGTGTTCAGGTCTTGAGGCTCTTTCACGTACCAAGATATTTTTAACACAAAATTTCAGTTTGAATTCCGAATTGTTTGTGAACGGGAACGTTAGAGTTCCGAGGTTCCACTGTACACTGATCAGACACTACAATAAAGCCACTGACAGGTGTAGTAAATAACATTGATTATATCTTTACAATGTCAACCTGTCGAGGGGTGGGATATATTGGTGCAATATATTACGCAGCAAGTGATCAGTTCCTGAATTTCATGTGTTAGAAGCAGGAGAAATGGACAAGTCATAATATCTGAGTGACTTTGACAAGAGCCAAATAGTGATGGCTAGACAACTGGAGGCCCCACCTCGCACCATGCAGGACTTAAAGGGACACTATAGTGTCCCACTATTATGCACACGCTATTATTGCCAAAACATTTTAAATGTTTTGGCATTTTTTCATAATTAATGAAAATGTATCTATGTATATGTGACATCAAATTAAAGCCCTGTTTGCCCTCTAAAACACAATATATAATATGTGTTGGTGCAAATAATGATAGAGATGCAAATTGCGTTTGAACACAAACAGCACAAAATGTAAAAATGGTTTGTGTCCTTAAGTGTAAGACAAGCTGTGTCCTTAAGGGGTCAATCTACATACTGAATAGGAAATCATCCATTGAAGTCTATAGGAATATTGCTATTCTGTAAGTAGAGTATAAACTCTTCCTCTGCTCTGATCGTCCGACCATTGTATCTACAGCAAATATTGAAAGTGTACAGTGAACATTTCCCAAGCACACACTGCTTGTATTTCTATTCTCTCATATACAGCTACAGATGTCCAGTGTTTGAAAAGGAAAAAATAACTTACATTTTATTCCAATATAACTTTATTTATTAAATATTATAGAAATGATACATCACAATAGAATGCAAAAAATAAAAGGTTCAACGGAAGGTGCTTCGAAGAATGCAACAGTAATCCGTTCCGGTGACTTATATAATCACATGAAATTCGTCAGATCCCATGCGTCCGTAACATACTGAAAACAAAAGTGTCAAGGCACCTGTTATTTCCTGTACGCAAGGCGGACTGGGGTTCTGTGGGTAACATTCTGCACTTTATAAACTAAATATTTTTTTTATATATTTTTTTTTTTCACAATGTTCACAATGTTGAGAAGAATCCACAAGCGATAGACGCTGATAGGAAGCCAACGGTCGGAAACCAGAAGCTGAGACAAAAGTCAGACTTGGAGAAATTTGTAACCTGTAACACGTCCATCTTAGCTGAATAATTCGGGATGAGATTAGTATCGATGATCGGTGCTGGAGTTCATATTTCAATTAACTGTAAAGAGAGAAATAAAGTATTAACAAACCCTTGCGTGTAATGATAAATCTATAACACTGAAAGTGCAATGTAACTATGATGTCATGCATTTAATATGTCAGAGAGAACAGGAAAATGTCAAGGTTATGTTGACTTACATTACAGAGCCGGGTGGGTGTCAGACAGGCTCTGTATTATCCAAGGATAAGACAAACATAACGCTTTAGTAATAGCATAATATGATACTATGCAGAGAGCTGGATAACTCTGCTTTAATGGGTTACTCCAACCACCAAGATCACTTCAGTGATTTAAAGTGGTCATGGTGTCTGGAGTCTGTTAGTGTAGAGTTGAAATGCTATGAAACGCTGCACATACATATGGGGTGTCATTAGCCAGCTGAGAACAATAGAATTGGGCTTGCTAATATCAATTCTGTGCAAAATTGGGGTCTGATGCCAGTGCGTACACCATGCTGGCACCAGACAGCCAATGACATCATGTCCACATTCCATGCCACTCCAATGATGTCAGTCGAGGAAGATTGGTCTTCGAAAAAAGTTGCCGTAGGTGAAGGAAAAAGGTTACGTTTATAGATGTATTTTTTATTTTTTTGGCGTTTTGGGGCAGTTGCGGACAACCACATAAAGAGTTACTCCAACTAAAATCAGTGCTTTATGAAAACACTGTATTATGGTTGGAGTAACCCTTTATTAAATAAAAATGTCACATTTATTTGCTATTGAAAATAAAAGCCATTAAAAGATTAACCAAATAAAGTGAAAAGAAAAAGAAAATATGACGTAAAAATAAAATCTTACAGACTGATTATGAAAATAATATATGGCTACCTACCTTTTTACTGTCAGATGAAATTCTCTAATCCGCGGTTTGCAGGGTGGATACTTCATTTATCGACTTTCAACTAACTCCAATAGAGGCTCATCCATAGCAGTACTTTGGTCAGCGTCTCACCAATTTTTGTTGCAAAAAAATTATAAAAACCGTTGGCAGTGGAGAGTACTACTGAGATGTTCATAGTTTGTTTTTTAAGTTGTTTATTTGCAATTTTCAACAATATTAAAAGTAAAGATGGTGAGGAGAGGGTAGTTTGGGCAAAAGGAAAAAATCTGTTTTCTGGGGAAGTTTGACTGAAAAATGTTCATGAAAAAAAACCCCATAAATCTAGACTTGAGAAAAATGTGAGACTTTGAAAAAAAGCCGTGTAGTATCTCTGGAATGATAACAGTTTTCCAGCTTCCCCTGCCCTTGGCTGATGACAGTCTGGACAAGCTGTAAAGAACAACTGGGCATGTCAAGATCTTGTTGCAATTGCAAAAAGTGCCCCTTCTGATTCTACACCTCAGATGTGCCCTATCTGCTCCTAGAAGGGCTTTCTGATGTCACCTGTTCACTTTCCATAGGGACAGCTGATCCTGGACACCCAAGGAGAGAGGCATGGACATTGCTTTCTCTTCTAGAGGTCCCATTGACTCTCAGCATCAGGAGAGCAGGGTTACAGTACCTGGACTTCTCACAAACAAGGAAGAACTCTTGGAAGTAAAGCAAGCAGCATTATTCCTATCCGCAACACCTGCCTATAAAATTACTACCATTTTACCATCTAAACAAAACATCTGGTGGGAGGGAGTAGAGGACTCAGTGGCCTAAGTTTGTGGACTAATTGTGTATCTGTGTCAGTGAGTGAGATTTTTATTTATATTCACTGTTCAATTACTTGAGTTCTATACATTAAATTAAAGGAGCTATCTAAACACTGTAACCAGAGGGTTGGTTAGCCCAGCGCTCTGAGCAATTGATTGCCATTCAGCTTGTTTAGTTCAACCTTGAAACCCATTCTTTTATGATGTTGATCCAAAAGAAGGCAAAACATTTCATTTGTAGCCATTTCCCCTAATGGCCAGACAATAAATGTCACTGGCATCTTGGGGGAGGCACTTGCCATGATCCTCCCTAGCCAACAAATCGCTCAATGGCTTCTCGGGTGTGGGGGGGGGGGGGAAGGGCATTTGTCCTGGTGCCCCCCCCTTGGATCCACTGGTGACAGCTTGCAGGACTGGCTGCAGGTTCGCACAGCGCGACAGCCAACCCCACCTGAACCACCCGTGCGCTCGCTATCCAGCAAGCAACAGGGGGAGCAAGCAAAAACCCGCTTGAGCTTGGAAGATGCCAGCCGTGAGGCTGTGCTGGAGTCTGCTATATGGTTACGTAGATGGTAAGAGGAGGTGGGAATAGCTGCTCATGCTGCTAATTGTAGGACAGAGAGAAGCTATCCTAATATTAGTGTTAGGAAAGTGGTAAATCCCAATGGCGGTGGGATTGTTGTGATGCCTAATGGAGACTGATGTTTGGGGATGCCTAATGGTGATAGAAGTTAGCAGCGTGATGCCTTATGGTGATGTGAGAGTGAAGGGGTGATGCCTCATGATGATGTAAACACCACCATGAGGAATCACCCTCCTCCCTCTTCCAACACCACTTGGCATCACCCTCTCCCATCACCTCTAGGCACCACCCCACCTCCTTCTCACTTCATCACTAGGCACCACCTCCACCACCATTAGCAATCATCCCTCTCCCACCACCATAGCGCATCTCGCCTCCCACTAGCCTCACTATTAGGAATTATATTCCCTCCCACTCCCATCAACATTAGGAATCACCCCTCTTCTACCACTATAGCGCATCTCGCCTCCCACTACCCTCACTATTAGGAATTATATTCCCTCCTACTCCCATCACTGTTAGGAATCACCCTCTCCCCCTTAAAAAAACCCTAGTAAACCCAATTGTATTCCTACCTACAGCATTCTCCCTGAGCCTCGCTCTCTCCTCTGCTGGCAGATGGGAGATGGAGGGGGAGATGCCGAGTTGTGGTGGCAAAGGGAAGGAGTTATGGTTGCCAAATAGCGGTGAGAGAAGTGTAGGGTGATGCTTGATGTTGATGGGAGGAAGAGTGGGTAATGATTGATGGTGACGGAAGAGGGAGTGGGATGTACAAAAAGGAGGGCCCTTGCCGACTATAACTGGGTATCATCCCCTCCCTCTAACACCACCATTAGGCATAATCCCTCTCCTATCAGCATTAGGAATACACCTCTTCCGTCTCTCACCACCAGAAGGTACCAGCCCCCTCCTTCTCCCGTGATGATTAGCCATCAATTACCGCTCCCATCACCATAAGGCAACCCCCTTCATCTTCCACCACCAGGATTAGTTTCTGTATTTCCTTAGTATCCCACAAATGGTAGATATGAGATAGAGGGGTGATGGGAAAGGGAGGGGCTGATGGATGCCTAATGGTGATGGGAGTGGGAGAGTGTGACACCTGATAGTGATGTAAGAGAGATGGAGGGTGTCACATAATGGATATGGGAGAGGAAGGGAGTGGTGCTAAGTGGTGATGGAGGAGTAGGGTGGTACCTTCCTTCTTCTCCCATCACCATTAAACACAGTTAATTTCCTCTCCCATCATTCATCAGCATCTCATCTCTCTCCCATCACCACAAGGCATTACTCTCCTTCCCATCACCATTAGACATCGGCCCTCCCTATTCCATCACCCCCTACTTCTCTCAGCACCATTAAGCATCAAGTCCTCCCTCTCCCATCACTATTAGGCAGCCTTCCCTCACGTACCGCTAACATTAGGCTCCATGAAACCCTTTCTTACTCCCATCACTAACATATAGGAGAGGAGCCGAATAGTGAGTGGAGAGAAAGGGGTGATGGCTGATTAAAGAGAAACCATAGGTGGAAAATGTCCCTCCTTTTACTGCATTAAATAAAACAGGGGTCTCAAACCACTGGCCCATGGACCACGTATTGTGCCCAAGCTACTTCTTGCGGCCCGTGGTGTAGGAGATAAACTGCCGGCAACTCAATTTCCTGACTGTCTGGTTAAACACTGGACACCTGGCAACTGACAGTCTTTTAATTGAGCTGCTAATCTACTGATCAGCATTGGAGAGTGGTGCCCTGAGATCTGTGTGTATGTGAATGTCTGTGAGTGTCTGTGAGTGTGTGTCATTGGCAATCTGTGAATGTGTCCGGCAGTACGGATCTGCGTCTGTGTGTATCCATGAGTGTCTGTATGTATGAGTTTATCTGTGAGTGTGCGTCTATATGGTATGGCACCGATTATCTGTGTATCTGGGTGTGCGTCTGTTTGTCAGTTAGTGTGGATCTGTGTGTGTTTCTGGAAGTATGGATCTATATGTGTCTCGGAGGTTGGATCTGTGAGTAGAGATCAGCAGCACTCCATATGAGAAGGCACCTCTGCCACAGGTCCTCACGTAAATTTGCATTGACACCCCTGATATAGATAATGCAGTAAAAGGAAATAATATTATTAAAATTACCCCAACTTTTAATATTGTAAAAATAAACTCCAAAATAATTCATTATTATAATAAGTTTAAATAAAAGCAATACTTACCATGAACGATCCCGGCAGAGGCTCGATTTAGTGGGGCTGACTGCAGTTACAGGCTGGACCCTATTTGAGCAGGAAGAGGCTCCAGTCAGGAGCATCTCATTTTGGACTATACCCAGCCTGGGAATATGGGATAAGAATATTATCAGTTCCAAACATCACATATGATGATCAGAACTGTTCTGTATACAGATAGCGGCCATACCATCATTGCTATCAGTTTATACACATTCCAGCTCACTGTTTAATGAATTGGGCTGTGTGCACACATTTTGGCAGAGGAGAGAGATCCCAGTTCTATCTGTGTGTGTCGTATGGACGTCACAGACACAAATTGGACACATTTGATCTTCCTTACCAGGATGTCAATCAAACAGCCAGTGGAAGGTGGAGCTTCATACTCCAAATCTCAAAATATAAGATCTGAAAACTGACATTGAAGGTGAGTCCCTGCACCAGAACTACTTCAACAGGATAAAATAGTTTTGATGCAAGGTACAGTGTACATGTTAGGACATGTTTCTTTTCACCTCCAAACACTGTAATGAGAGCTTAGTCCAAGTTCTGCTTGCAGTTCATACATACAATCTACGTGCTTGTGGCTCGTACATGCCATATGCACAATGTAGACTACAATGATATCAGACGGACAGTATTGAGAATTCCAATTGCTGCAACTGACAGATCGGTGGGGCTGGCTTATGGCAGATATAAGCCACTCACAGAGACTCCATGCACCATCAATATTGCAGTGATGCAAAGTTGTGATGGTGCTTAGACTGATCCATTAATGACGGTGGGAGAGGAAGTTGGTGATGGTCAGTAGTGACGTGAGAGAGAGGGGTATTGATTAATGATGATGGGAGAGAGTGAAGTCTAATGGTGGTCGGAGAAGGCGTTGATACGTATGTTGACAATACTCTCCATTAGGCATCACCCCCACCTTCTCTGATCACCATTAGACATCACCCCTCCTTTCTCCCATCACCATCTGACATCAGACCCTCTCTCTCACAGTTTAATTAGACGTCTCCTGTGTCTGGGTGTGTCTGTGTGGGTGTCTCTGGCTGTGTGTATGTGTGTGTAATAGTATGTATCTGCCAGTAAATATATGTATGTGTGTCTGGCAGTGTCTGTCTTTATGTAAGTCTGTGTATCTGTGTGTGATGTGGCAGTGTGTTTCTCTGTGCATTGCAATATGTATTTGTTGTTGCATGTGTCTCACGGTGTGTATTTCTGTGCATCTCACAGTGTGTACATGCGTGTGTCTCACATTGTGTAACTGTATTTGTGTGCCTGTGAATAGATATGTAAGTGTGTGTGTGTGTGTACATGGAAGGCTATATATCTATGTGTCTGGGAGAAAGTGTCCCAGTCAGTGGGGTTGTATGCATTCTGATGTCAGTCCTGATCATCCCATCCTTCTCCCGCTTTCATTAAGATTACTAAGTGCAGCAATTGGCTGAGCCATAGTCTGTGCATGCCAAGTTGGCTCTCAATCTCTGGGAAGAAGACAGAGCTCAGTCCGAATTCTGAACGCGACATAAGCAAGCCACACGCACAATGTGGACAAAATTGATATGAGGAAGTTTGGACTAAGAGTACAAACTGCTGATTGACAGCTCTGAGGGGCCCGCTTATAACTGTGTGATTTTTACAAATCTCTGCAGTTCTAAGTTACTCAAAGAGCTGAGAGCAAGTTCAGGGTAATCTATTCACCATTAACACTGCAATGATGCAAAGTTGTGATGGTGCTTAGACTGACCTTTTAATGGTGGTGGGAGAAGAAGTTGGTAATGACCGATAGTGATGTAAGAGGGGGTGGTGATGCCTAATGATGTTGAGAAAGGGAAGGGGTAATACACATTACCCCTGCATTCTCTCATCACCATTAGACATCACTTTCTCCCTTCCACACCTTCATTAGACTTCTCCAGGGCTGCCATCAGGAGCGTATCTGTCTGTTTCTTTATGAGTGTTTCTGGCAGTGTGTATCTGTCTGACAGTGTGTTTCTGTATGGGTGTGTCTGTTAGTGTGTATCTGTCTGGCAGTGTGTATCAGATTGTTGTGTGTCTGTCAGAGTTCATGTCTGTGTGAGTTTGTGTGTAATGCAGTATTTTAGTGTGTATTTGTAATGGGCCGCCAATGGGCTGTCTGGGTATATTTGTATGTGTGTCTGTGAGTGTATATTTGTACGTGTGTCTGGCAGTGTATATTCGTGTATAAGAGTGTGTATGGCAGTGTTTAGATGTGTATGTGACTGTCAGAGTGTTTCTTTTTTTTTGTTAAATTCTTTATTTTTAGGTATGCAGGTAGGTACAACAGTGCCTGTGTCGCCACAACAGCGTTAGCAGGCTCGTTTCGCATATTTATATTAGTACAATAATGTGGCATGTTAGGTATGTATACATTTTGTAATTCTTAATTTTTCATCTGGACAAAGGTAGCATGCAAAATGTGTGCATTTACGGCTTATGCAAAAGCCCAGTATTTTACATCATAGATGAATGTAGTTATACAGTTGCCTATACTATACATGTAACAACAAGCACATCTGACATTAGGCTTATTTAGCTACTTGCCAAGGATTTTTAAAATTATATGAATTTTGTATTTTTCAATGTAATAAATTTGGCGTAAACAATAAGACAAACGTTATAACATTCCGGCGTGTGCAAACGCCTGTGATACAAGTTGGTCAATGGAACATCAGTATACGGTGGGTAGGTCAGTACCCAATCTCTTTTTACTCATCTCTTTTCTACCGTCAGCCAGTGGAAATACACTAAATATTGCTACGACCGACTGTCTATTTGCCTTTCCGTCATCCTTCCTTCCGAAACGAAGGAAAAGAAAGGAAATTATAGACATATAAAAGGAAATGAGGGGCCCCTGTAGCGTGCGGCGGGGAATATGGGCGACCCGGACCATACCGTTTGTAACCACGTTGCATTCCTATAGGCACTTTCTATAGCGACTGCCTATCCTGCCATTTAGCTTCCCATAGGGCTCCTCTCACTCACCGTCCTGTCCCAGTGGGCTGTTATCCCAGGGTTCCCAAATTTTTTGGAAAGCTGTTGTGGTGCCTTTCACCCTGGCTGTGAGGTCATCCATTAATTTACTATCCCTAACCTTAGAACATACTTCTGTAAAACTCGGTCCCTCAGGCGCCAACCACGCTGTCGCTATCGTTCTACGTGCACTTAGAGTGATTTTGTGCAATAATTTTTGCTCCCTCCTAGTCCACCCCTCCACTGACCTATTCAGGAGGTATACTCACGCGGGTCCAGAGCTGGTGATCTAGAAAAGATCTGTCGCACTAAGTTCTCTACCGATTTCCAAAATCTATGCACGGTCGGGCATTCCCACCACATGTGAATGTACGTTCCTCTATTACCGCACCCCCTCCAGCAGTCATCAGTGGTTATTTTATGCATTCTTAATAGCTTCACTGGGGTTGTATACCATCGGAACATGGTTTCCACGCCTGTTCCTGAAGCGTCACGCATATTAATGTATTTTTGTTGGCCTCCCAGATCTCCTGCCATTCAACACCCTCCTGGGCCTCGCCCAGGTCCCTCTCCCACTGGTCCGTGTAAGTCAGTATGCCCCACTTCGTGTTTTCGGAGCTAAGGTGGGCATACAGCAGCGTTATTAAACCCTTCGGGGCTCTCTCTGCCCCTCGAAGAAGGTCAGCTGTCTACAGGCTGCCGTTTTTATGTGGGGGCGGTTAGCAAAGTCTCTAAGTTGCACGTATCTGAAAAAGTCGGACGGTGATAAGTGATGATGTTGCTGAAGGTCTGTGAACTGCCCTATTTCTCCCCCCTGGAACATGTTGCCTATTCTTTGTAGACCGACTCTTTCTATGTTCCGAAATTCCCTCGCTGCCATACCCGGGGGAAGGCTCTGTTTCGAAGCAACGGCGTTAGTGGGGACGGGAACGATGCCAGACCGTATTTGACGTTTGTCGCATCCCATATACGTATTGCGTTCAAGATTGCTGGGCACGTCGCCCTTATTATAGGTCTGTGTTCCCTCGGTACCCACATCGTAAACTGTGGAAGGTCCAATCCTGCCATGAGAGCCTCTATGTCTACCCATTTCCATTCGTCCGGTGGGGAATGCCACATCACCACCTGTGCCAGTTGGGCCGCCAGGTAATAAAAATAAAGGTTTGGTAATCCCAGTCCCCCTCTATCCTTTCTCCTGTACAAGACCTGTCTGGAGATCCTATGTCTCCTGTTCTGCCATATGAAATTTCCAATTGTGCGTTGCAGGGGTACTAGTTGTGTTTTTGTAATGCGTATGGGCAGCGTCTGAAACAAAAAGAGGATTCGTGGGAGAATATTCATCTTGACGGAATGAATTCTTCCTATCCACGAGATTGGTTTGTCCACTCACTTTTCTAGATCCCCTATCAGAGTTCTGAACATCGGCGTATAGTTTGCAGCATATAATGTGCTAGGGTCCGCAGTCAAGTTTATTCCCAAATATTTTAGGGAGTCAGATTCCATTCGCACCTGATGTGTGTCCCGCAGCCTGGTCACCGCATCCGGAGACATCCCTATCGGTATGGCACTAGACTTAGTGATGTTTGCCTTGTACCCTGAAATCGCCCCATATTCCTTTGTCACTTCCCGTAGACCTCCCATCGAGTCCATCGGGTTCGTTAGGGTCAGGAGAACATCATCTGCGTAGGCGGAGACTTTGAACTCGCTGCCGCCCAGCATTACTCCCCGAATATTCGGGTGTCTACGTATCGCTTGTAAAAAGGGCTCCAAGGCCAGGACAAATAATAGGGGGGAGAGTGGACACTCTTGCCTAGTGCCATTGTGCAATTGAAAAGGGCGTAACCGAGCCTCCGTGATCCGTACCTGTGCCCTCACGTTGCTGTACATCGCCTTGGTAAGCGCTATATATTCTGCCGGGAATCCCATGTGTGTGAGCAGGGTGAATAGGTATGGCCACCTGACCCGATCAAAAGCCTTCTCAGCATCTATGGAAAAGACCAACGTAGGTGTCCTCGTGACCGTTTGTTTCCAGATAAGATCTATATTCCTCCTGGTGTTTTCAAAAAGTTGTCTACCGGGTATGAATCCAACCTGATCTGCGTTTATGACTGAGTCCAAAAGCGGGTTCAACCCGTCTGCCTGTATTTTGGCTAGTATTTTCATGTTATGGTTGATGAGAGAAATCCGTCTGTAATTTTCCGGTTGAAGCGGGTCCTTGCCGGGTTTTGGTAGCAGTACTATAGTGGCCAGTGACATTTCCTGGTCGGGGGCGGACGCCCTTCTCCACTCCGCGAACAGCTTCACCAATCTCGGCGTGAGTTCTTCTCGAAAAAACCTTGTAATAAGCTCCGTCGAATCCGTCGGGCCCGGGCGCCTTATTCCCACTCAAACCCGAGATAGCTCTATCCACATTTTCCTCTGTTATATCTGCCGCAAGACTGTTTATAGCCTCCCTCGACAGTTTAATCAACTCCAGTCCCTCCAGGAATATTAATATGTGTTCTTCTTCACGTCCGTCCGGTTGTACATCTTCTGGGGTATGGTTGTATAATCGTTTGTAGAAGTCTTCAAATACAGAGGCGATATCTTGTGGGTTTGTTTTTATAGAGCCGTCTGGGTGTTTTATGGCTGTTATATGGGATCTGTCCTGTCTAGGTCTGAGCGTTCTGGCCAGGAGTGTGTCCGTTTTGTTGGCCTTCTCGTAATTTGTCCTCCTACCCCACAGCATTGATTTTGCCGTGTCGTCTAGCAGTAACTTGCGGATGGACTGTCGTACAGATTCTAATTGACGATATGTTCCTTCTTCCGGTGTCATTTGGTGCCGCTGTTCAAGATTTCTGAGTCGGGTCATGAGAGCTTCCAGCTGTTGGAATTTCAGTTTCTTTTTCCAAGTTGCAATTTTGATAAGGGCCCCCCTAATCACTGATTTATGGGCTGCCCATACCGTGCTCATCTGCATGTCAGGGTATCGTTTAACCGAAAATATTCCCGTATCTCGGTCCTTATTTGTTCCGTTATCCGTTCATCCCTAAGTAGTGAGTGGTTAAGTCTCCACGTCCAAGGGGTTGCCGCGCATAGGTTTCCTAGAGTGATGAACACCTCAGTGTGGTCAGACCAGGAGATATTTCCCAGTGCCGTCCCCGTTATCCGAGCCATGCTGATTATATTTACAAGGAACAAATCTATCCTAGAATACATCCCATGGGGCGCGGAATAGTAGGAATAGTCCCTTTCCCCTGGGTGTTGAGCACGCCACACGTCTATCAGGCCTGTTGCTGCTATAAAGTCCCGAAGCAGCTTATCCTGCTGTCAGAGTGTTTCTGTGTGTATGTGGCAGTATGTATTTTGTGTGTGTGTCTCACAGTGTGTTTTGTATTTGTGTCTCTGCAGGTATGTATGTATGTATACATTTGTGTGCGTGGAAGCTTGTGTATGTATTTGGTAGAGTGTGTGTTGTGTGGTAGTTCACTCAGTGTTTTGTATGAGTTCTGATGGCAGCCCTGATCACCCCATCCCTCTCTCAGTACCATTATGAATGTTGCATGCAGCAATCAGTGGAGCTACAGTCCATACATGTACGGTCTACAGCTCTTCTCTCAATCTCTCAGAAGGAGAGAGAGCTCAGTCCAAGTTGTGCGTGTGGCGATGGGGAAGAAATTGATATCAGACAGCTGGAACTCTCAATTCCAGTTTACAGATATCAATGTTGTCTGACAGTTCTAAGGAAAAAAACAAATAAGGAGCGCCTGCACACAAGTAGTGATGGTTAGGAGGAAGCAAGTAATGGAGTCGCAACACCAGCAATTAAATAAAGAAGGAGTTCATTCACCAGCACGTGGACCCAGCAACGTTTCGACACACAGAAGGAGTGTTTGCCAAGTCTGACTTGACAGACATCTTTTCCATGGGTTGAAATGTTGCCGAGTTCACGTGCTGGAGTAATAAACTCCTTCTTTATTTAATTGCTGGAGTTGTGAATCCATTACCTGTGTTTCTGTAGATAGTTCTGAGGATCCGGCTTATAGCTGTGTGATTTTTACAAATCGCTGCAGTTCTAAGCCACTCACACACCTGAGAGCAAGTACAGAATACTCTATTAACCATCGACTTTGCAATGATGCAAAGTTGTGATGGTGTTTACAATGACCCTTTAATGATGGTGGGAGAGGGAGTTGGTGATGGCCAATAGTGATGTGAGAGGGAGGGTACTGATGAATAATGATGAGAGAGCGATGACTAATGGTGATGGGAGGGGGAGGGAGTGATGCTTATGTTGATAACAATCACCATTGGGCATCACCCCCTCCCTCTCCGATCTTCATTTACCATTAAACATCACCCACCCCTCTCCTATCACCAGTAGGCATCAGACCCACTCTCTTACATATCCATTAGGCATCTCCAGGGCTGCCATCAGTGGGGTAACTGTGCGTGTCTGGCAGTGTGTATTTGACAGTGTGTATGTGCGTGGTGTGCTGTCTGTGTGTGCTTTTGGAATGTATCTCTGTTTGTGGCATGGCAGTGTGTATCTGTGTGCATGGTAGTGTGTTTATATGTATTTGTCTCACAATGTGTATCTGTGTGTGAGTATGTATGGCAGTTTAGCAGAGTGTGTGTATGTGAGGGAATGTAGGAGTATAGATGTCGGTATGTCTTTGAGATTGTGTTGAGGGTGTATCTGTCAGTGGTTTTATAAAAGACACCACAATATCTGATGGCAGCTCATGGTCAATCTCCCCATCTCTCTCCCACCACCATTATGCACTGACCCCACTCCCATCACTATAAGACAACCCATCGCTTCCTACCATCACTAGGCTAGGCATCTCCTTGAGCCTTTCTCTGTCTCACAAGCAGCAGCATGAGCTACCACCCCATCCCTCTCACCATCCATGTAACCACACTGCAGCCTCCACCAGCAGGCCCAGGCCAGGATTAGCCTCGCTCTGAAGGCCCCCACTTACCCCGCCCTGGTACTTAGTGGACAGGGAACGCAGAAGCAGCCCAGATGAAGTCAGCCGCCGCACCATGCGCCCGTGGCCGGCCCCACAAGCTGCTACCGGTGGCGGAGCTAAGGGGGGGAGCAACAGGGCGGATGCCCCACCCCCCTCACCCGAGAAGCTAGGGACCAAATTAACCCTTGGACTAGATTTGAGGTTTTATTATAAAGACTTTGAATTAGGCTGTCTGATATTCTAGTATTTCCGAATTAAATTAAGTTATTGAACAGTGAATATGCCTGATTGTTTAAATTAGTCCTACATACTAATCTAGTTGACTTAAGTCCATAAACTTCAACCCTGAAAACACAGCTTTATATACTGTTGATCCAAAATAAATCAAATATCTAATTTTAACCAATTACGCCACAAAAAGGGGGGGAGGGGGGATGGAATCCTTCTTGACTCCATAATAATAATCAGATTTCTCAGAGGATAAAGAATCTTGGATCATCAATTCACGTACAGGTTACATACATATACACTCGACATATACTCTCAATCTTTATATGCAGTGATGTGGACAGTAACTCTGACACTCAAAGTCCAGGGAGTAGTCCATCCTTCACAAAAGGCAGTTGGTGGGAGTGGAGTACACTGTTTGCTTTATTTCACGTCTCTACTGTTATCATGATCCCCTGATGATAGCAATGCCTTTCTTCTACGGTGTACAGGCTCAGACATCCCAAAGAAAAGTGAATAGGTGATGTTAGAAAACCTTTCTAGGAGCAGACTGAGCATGTCTGAGATTTATCCTCAGATGGAGCAATTTCCTACAACGTTCCAAGATCTCGACATGCCCAGTTACCTCAACAGCTAATCCAGGCTACCATTAGCCAGGGGAGGGGAAAAGGTAGAACTGATATCATACAGTTAGATACAAAAGGCAAAGTCCTCCCTTTTCCACTGCCCCAGGAATATCTCAATAGTCCAAATCACCGCTAATAGTTTTTGTGTTTTTTTGTTTATGTTTTTACAGTTTGGGCCATTGCAACATTTATCCTTAAACAAATAGACCTGGGCTTCTTGAAGGACATCTGATGGTACATTGTCTGAAGTAAAAAAAAAAGTATAAAGTCACACTTGCTTCTATAATGGAGATACCACTGAGACTTTTAGTAAGAAATGCACACTATTAAAACACACCCATAATATAAATATACAGTTCGGATAAAAGCAATGATTTTTCGAAAATAAGTAGAGCCAACTCCCATTCTGACAAAGCAAAACATGTTTCTATTTTTTAAAGTCTCATTTAAAGAAACACTTTAGGGTCGAAAACACAAACCTGTATTACTGACCCTATAGTGTTAAAACCACCATTTAAGTGGCTTACCCCTCTGCACCCCCCTTTACCCCCCTATAAAATAATAAAACGTCCCTCATTTCCGTGCAGCGCTGGCCCGCCCCTGACTCGCCTCTTTGCTGACATCATCAGAATTCGTGATTTTAGCCAATCCAATGCTTTTCAGTAGGGAAAGCATTGGATTGGCTGAAATTAGTAAGGAGGTGGGACGGGGGCAGGGCCAAACTCCATTTGGCCAATCAGTACCTCCTCATAGAGATGCATTGAATCTCTAAGAGGAAAGTTCAGCGTCTCGGAAAAGGCAGTGTTTACATGAAAATGCCTGCAGGGAATGATTATACTCACCAGAACAACTGCATTAAGCTGAAGCTGTTTTGGAGACTATAGTATCCCTTTAAAACTCCCGGTATATGTCTCACCATCAGAATATACTGCACGTTGCCATTTGTAACTAAATCCACTCACTGTATTCTGTAAGCTAGATCAAGAACGGCCTTCGTATCTTTACGTGTTTCCTCAATACCAGATTTTGATTGGTTTAATTTCCTTGTATGTTTTATTTCCATTGCAGAATATGTTAAAGGAACATTATAGTGTTAGGAATACAAAGCTTTACTCCTAACACTATAGTGTCCCTCTGCCCTCCCCCCTTGTGGCAATGTAAGGGTTAAATAACCCTTTAACCAATTACCTTATCCCAGCACTGAGGTCCCTCAGCGCCAGCCAAAATGTAAAATGGTCAAACTCTTACCTAGCTGTTCATATGTGTCTTCTTTCATCTTTCACTGGCTCCCAGATCCATCCATGGTCAGTCTCCAGGCTGGGAATATTTTTTTTTTATTTTTATTTTTTATGTATATATTATTTTATTTTTGTCTTTTTTTTTGTTGTGTGCAGAATGCTATTGTGTATGATGTCTCTGCAATTCAAATAGAAACATGTTTTAGTGTTCTTTAGCCAATATGGTCCATGTTTGATTGACTTAATTAGCCCAAACCCTAAAAGCTTAAAATTCTTACTCCGTAAGTAGCTGTCAGACCCCAATGGTTACTCAGGTGATGGCTCCACATGCATGTTTTCTTAGATCTTCAACCTGTTCCTGAATCCATCCATGGTCAGTCTCCAGGCTGTGTATCTTCCACTGCGGAAACTTATTGGGTCGATGACTCTGCAATTCAAATATAAATATGTTTTAGTGAGTGTACTTTAGCCAATATGGTCCACGTGTGATTGAATTAATTAGCCCCAGACCATAAAAGCTAAACATTCTTACTCAGTAGCTGTCAGACCCCAAAGTTTACTCAGGTGATGGTTCAACATATGTGTCTTTTTCCATCTTAAACTGGCTCCTGGATCCATCCATGGTCAGTCTCCAGGCTGTGTATCTTCATGTGGAGAAATGTATTAGGTACAATGTATCTGTAATTCAAATATAATCACCATTCTCTGAGCATTATTCTGCCAAAATGGTCCATGCATTACTGAATTATCTAGCCCCAATTCCTAAACGCTTAAAATTCTTACTCATTAAGTGGCTTTTAGACGCCAAAGTTTAGTCAGGTTACGGCTCGACATACACGTCTTCTTTCATCATCAACTGGCTCCTGGTTCCTTCCAAAGCCAATCACCAGGCTGAGCATTCTTCCGACCACCAGGTAGACACACCGGCAGAAGTTGGTTTTCAAGGACTAAAAAAATATGGAAATGAAAGTGTCTTAAAGTGTGTTGTTAATAGGTTCTTATACAAAAAAAAGTTCTAATGCAGATTTTGATGCAAAATTAGTTTTTCAGACAATAATTTATAGATACTGTATTTGCAATATACTATGTGCAAAGTCTATGGAAGGGTTTTATACCATTACCACACCTTCCATGGTGATCAAGTAAGTATAGTACAATCCCAATTGAAAAACTGTGATTTCAGGTTAGAAGACGGTTTATAGAAATGAAGTTATTCTACAAATATGGTGTAAATTGCAGCTATCTGTGTGTAGGATATACTTACTTCTAGAATCGATGGTCTCAGATATCCGGAGGATGACAATAATAATGAAAAGAAAAGAAAAAACAGGACAGTCTTCATGGCTGCACTGTCTGCCTCGAACGTTCTGAATGAATGAAGTGAAAAGGACAGACCTGGTGTGATGTCAGCTGTAGCATCATGACATCATACCTGCTGCACAAAGCAGATAATTAATGAAGTCACAATGCAAGGATAGAGGAATAAAGCTGCAGCTAACACAGAGTAAAGGGCTTTAACCCTTTCATGACCATGGCCTTTCCAGGATTCCGTGTTTGTGACAGAGCGTTCTAGAACCGTTTCTATATGTTAGTTCCACTGTAACATATCTGTTTCTATTTACATGTACCCATACAGTTTATACATCATTTTTAAAGGACAGATAGGGATTTCTTCCAATGCCCACTATGTATACGTAATAAGTAGGAATAAAATATTTATTGAGTGAATTCTTGTCAGCAGACCAAATATTGCAAAGGTTTAGCCTTAGATCCCTATCGGGGTTATTCAATACATTTTGAATTCACAGTGAATTTCCAAATTCAGGCCAAACTATACAAATTGGAAAAGGTGAGATATTTTTCCAGTTTGGCTACTTTGGCCTAAAATTTGAAAGTTAACTTTGAATTCTCACTTTAGTGAATGAACCTGCATAGTCCGAATATCAGTCACAGCATTCAAAACTGCTAAACAAAAGTATATATTTGAGCTAAGTAGATTCTCAATGTATTTAACTTTTTAAAAAACTCATTTCTATTTTGTTTGTGATTTTCACACTAATGCTTCATTGTCATTAGGAATGTAACCAGTGGTGTATTTTGGTTTTGTGCTGCCCTAGGCATGACTAAACTTATGCACCCCCCTCAATCTTAATGTGCCCCAACGCTTCTGGTCAAGGCCACACCTCTTCCTTTTAAGACCCAACCATTCTGTAAACCCCACCTCTTTCTCTTTAAGCTCCACTTCTTCATCTCTGTCCTCAAACAGTTTACGAAGCAAACTTTGCCATCAAACTGCTTTCCAATACCATCTTTGTCCAAAAACAACCTTACAGTGCCAGCTTTGCCCCCAACCAGCTTATTAGTGCCATATTTACACATAAACAACATGCCAGGGCTATCTTTGTCCACAAACAGTTTGCCAGTGCCATCTGGTATATCAGGCCTCTACGCTTTAAATGCATAAACTTGGTATATCACAGCAATCAGCTATAAATACATAAACTTAGTAGATCATAGAAATCATTTATAAATAATAAACTTGGTATATCATAGTAATCGGTTATAAATGCATAAACTAGGTATATCGTGGCAATCAGCTGCAAATGCATAAACTTGGAGAGTGCCTCACTCTGAAGCCGCTGCCTCTGAGCGAGCACTAGGATGTTTTGTTACACCTGGCGCTCAGGTCTGAGGGTAGGGCGGCAGACAGCTCAGTAGTAAGTTGAAGTTGTGGAGGCAGGTGGGGGTCACTCTATGCAGTAACTCATGGTGTCACCCTACTGGATATCCTCCAGTATCAGACCATTCAGAATCCTTAGTGCAATAATGCAATTATTCAGTTTCTTTACAATACCAGTATAGGATACGGTTATCACAGACCAACATTTAGAAGAAATTAAAACAGAAAACACTTGACTCCTACACATTTCAATGATTTTACAAACAAAGGTGTATTAAGCAACTTACTCAAGTTATTCAGGCTGGACATGGAAAAGTAGAAGTGTTAGGTCTAGCTCTCAGAACACATCAATTTCCAGGAGCAATGTTACCGACACAAAATGACAGAACTCTTAAAGGACCACTATAGTGCCAGGAAAACAAACTCGTTTTCCCCTATAGGGTCATTAGGTCACCCCCACCCTCAGGGCCCCCCTCCCGCTGGGCTGAAGGGTTTAAAACCCCTTCAGCCACTTACCTTTCCAGCGCTGGTGACCTTTCCTCCTCCTGCCGACGTCAGCTCCGAATGCGCATGTGCAGCAAGAGCAGCGCGCGCATTTAAACCGCCTATAGGAAAGCATTACACAATGCTATCCTATGGACGTCCAGTGTCTTCTCACTGTGATTTTCACAGTGAGAATCTTGGAAGAGCCTCTAGCGGCTGTCAGTGAGACAGCCACTAGAGGCTGGATTAACCCTCAGTGAAACATAGCAGTTTCTGTGAAACTGCTATGTTTTCAGCTGCAGAGTTAAAACTAGAAGGACCTGGCACCATTGAGCTGAAGTGGTCTGGATGCCCATAGTGGTCCTTTAAGTATCCCTCTTTAGGAGAGGCAGCACCTATTTTGGACAATAAAACTCACATTCTTATGTAATTCAGATAGCTAATAAAGTTTGCACTCTAATGTAAGTAAGATAATAAAGATTGCACTATAACTGAAATACATTAAAGTGACACACAAGCTTATTACCTGACTGAATTACATAATTCAGTCATAGACAACAAAAGCCATATTGTATAGAGAACAGCCATATTTAGTCTGTGAGTATATAGATGGGAGTGTGACATTATACACAGCCATATAGACTGTATGTATATAAATAGGGGCATTTTACTTATTGAGGGAGCCATATATTGTGTGTGTATATAGGTAGGTGTGTGACATTATTCATGATGTATAGTCTATGTATATATATATATATATATATATAGATGGGAGCATTTTATTTATAGAAAGCGGCCACATAGTCTTTGTGTATATAAATATGAGCCTTTTCTATAAATAAAAAAGTCTCCCAACTTTTTGTTGGACCTGGCTTCCCTATTACAGTATAAACTGTGAGTCTTTTACTCCATACTTCTCATTTAAAAAAAAAAACAACTCCCTTGTAATTAAACAAATTAAAGAATTGGAACAAAAAAATTCAACAACCTAGAAACATGCAGTGAAACACAAATCAAACCACTTAAATAAAAAAATGGAGAAATCAATTTCATTTAAAAAGAGCAAATAAACAGAATAATAGAATGGAAGAGGAGGGAGAACTAACAAATATATATATATTAAAAGTTTAAGGCTCCCTACAGTCAGGGCAGCACTGGGACAATATGCTACATGCAGCACCAGCCATTTTAATTCTGCTCCCCTATTAATGAAAGGTGTGTCAGATGAAACTGAAGACCTGAAGATAGAGGGATGATCCTGCCTTCCCAGACTCCTTCCAACACATTACATAGGAAGCAAGAGGAGGAGGAGCAGAGGCTGCAATGGAGAGCTACCGCATGGTCTGTCAGGGGGCGTGGTCTGTCAGGGGGAGTGTCAGCTGTCAAGTTGATGTCGGGAGAGGGGCTGGAAGGCTCCACTAGCTTATAATCTGGAGGGGTGTGCAACAGTTACTGGAGTGCTTATAATGCTGACTGACTTCTGCCTTCTAGGAGAGAGACAGCTTATCCTGCTGCAATTTCTCCTAGTCTCACTCCCTATCGCTTTTCAAAATTTGGTTGGGAACAAAAATAAAGATTACCATAGTGAGGATGGCAGCTTGTCACCCCCGTTTTTTGCCGCCCCCTTGGAATGTGCCGCCCAAGGCGAGTGCCTTGTTTGCCTCGCTGAAGATACACCACTGGTTACAGGGTCAAATATAGCATGTTACATTTTTCAGTTGATACACATTGAAATTTGCCACACTGGTTATGTTGCCTTTGAGAGCGTATGGTAGCCCAGGAATGAAAGTTACCCCCATGATGGCATACCATTTGCAAAAGTAGATAACCCAAGGTATTGCAATGGGGTATGTCCAGTCTTTTCTATTAGCCACTTAGTCACAAACACTGGCCAAAGTTAGCATTCACATTTGTTTGTGTGTGAAAAATGCAAAAAACTAAATTGAAGGCTTATTTGGCCAGTGTTTCTGACTAAGTGGCTACTAAAAAAGACTGGACATACCCCATTTGCAATACCTTGAGTTGTCTACCTTTGCAAATGGTATGCCATCATGGGGGTAATTTTCATTCTTGGGCTACCGTACGGTCTCAAAGACAATATTACCAATCGGGCAAATTTCAATGGGAAAAAAGGAAATTCAAGCCTTAAATTTGACTCAGTTACTTTTGAAAACACCATAAAACCTGTACATGGGGGGTACTGTTATACTCGAGAGACTTCACCGAAGACAAGTATTAGTGTTTCAAAATAGTAAAACGTATCACAATAATTATATTGTCAGTGAAAGTACCGTTTGTGTGTGAAAAATGCAAAAAACTGCATTTTTACTGACGATATCATCGTTGTGATATGTTTGACGGTTTTGAAACACTAATATTTGTGCTCAGCGAAGTCTCCCAAGTAAAACAGTACCATGTACAGGGGTTAGGGTGTCTTGGAAAGTTACAGGGTTAAATATAGGTCGTGTGAAGCAAATTCTCTGGACTTTCTGCCTGGGTTGTCGGGCAGGTCCCTCAGATTGAAATTAATAAAATGACTCGATTATGTAAAAATATTATATAAATATATTTATAAAATATATATATATATTTTTTTTTTTTTTTTTTTTTTTGCAATTTTTTATTTTTGCAGTGCTGAGATGTATACAATCACCAGTCTTGTCCCAAGAACAAGAACAGGCGTATGCAAGAACTCAATTATACATATAGCTTGATGAGATGAAGTGCCCTTCGCCACTTTGTCCTGGAGAAGCCTGCTTGCCTGCCTCCTCCCCTGCGACTATGGCCCTGGACTGTATTGCCCTGGAAAACGTACATTTGGGCATAATGGATTTGTGTATACTGCTCCTGGCCCTTTAAATACAGTGGGGTCATTTGGTACTTGCCCTGTGTGAGCTGTGGTAACCCAGATAGCTATGCCATGGAGCATATTCGTGTGATTAAAGACCTTGGCTCTATGGCGATTAAACTGTATTCGGTTGGTCTGAGTGCCATTCACCTAATAATGTGCACTCAGACCTGAGCTATCTGGGGATATGTGAAATGTCTGTGTGTTATGTGTAAAATGTGACTTTATGTATTTTAAAGTGTTTTATGTCGTTTTGCAACCATGTGGTTAATGGAGTCTGCCTCTAGTCCTGGATAATTGGATTACTTCTCCAATTATCTCCAGGGCAGAAGGGAGGAAACCAGGATGCATTGTGTGGAAACTGTATTTTTACTGTATGTATAATGGGATTATGTGTCAAACTAAGGGGAGGGGATGTGTGGGTTGCACCCGTGATACTATTGGTTATTTTATGCCTCCCCCTGGGTGTGGCCTGTATGTGTACTCATGTAATAAAAACCAGGCTGGGTGCCCCAGCACCTCAGACCTCTTCTGACCCTCAATACGTAGCCTTGTCTCGTTATTGGAGGGAACTGCTATATCACACTGGGGATTGCTATGCTCTGCATATTCCCCTGAGCTTTCAATCCCTTAGCTCTTTTAAGAGCTTGTTCCGGATATGCTCTCCTGGAGGAGAGATCTTCCCCACACGGTCCTGGAGGACAGAAGCCGATCCAGGGTGGAAGGAAGATGGCGCGGCTCCAGTTAAGCTACGGCGGTTGTGGAGCCTGCGGTGGTTGTGGTGTTGTCTGCAGTGCTTGGAGTCCTCTGAGAGCGCTAGGAGCATCCATCAACGGAGGGTACTCAGTCGGAGTACACGGAGCTCCGTTACACTTGATAACAGGATATGATATTCAGAGGTTAGTTAGGTACAATACCGATGGAACAGCACAATTTTACAGAGGAGAGGGAATAACAAAGCATGCTTGTAAATGCTACATAACTCTACGTTAGTTAGTCAAGAGTAACAGTAATAGAAAGACAAGATATGTCAAGATAGGCAAACAGGCATATCATCACATTGCACATTTTATATTATATTATAATGTTATTGATGCATAGCAAACATACTGCCTTTTTGAAGGTATTATGAGGTTGCAGGCTTAACTGAGGCGTGTCTTGTCTGCGCGATTCATAAAATACCATGGTTTGACATTACTAAGGATTAACTGCTTGTACTTTCAAGGGGGCCTCCACCCTATGGCGGCCTCAGGTTCTCAAAGAGCTGGGGTGTGAAACTGCATATATATTAGCAGGATATCACATTATGGAAAGGCAGAGAGCAGAAACTGAAACATAAGATTGAATAATCATCAAGCAGCATGTCTAGGTAGGGCTTTGGCCCCTTTACTGCTTAGACCAGTGACTCAAGACCACCCTCCCAGTCTGCACTTCCTTCCGGTGTACCTCCCCTCCCTCCCCCCGGGATCCTGTCCGATGTCCATACATCAGCAGTCTCTGGAAGTCAGCTTGGTAAATGACCGCCAGCCAGTGTGTCCAAATGTCCCTATAAGTCTGAGAGCGGTTTTGTGCCGCAAATGTCAGTTCCTCAAGTCGTCGGAGGTCCTCCATCTTATCAAACCACACTGTCAAGGGAGGGGGTATGTCTTTTTTCCAGAACAGAGGCAGCACTTGTTTGGCAGGGTTCAGTATTCTACCAATCAAGGATTTATTTTATGTCGTTGTTGACGTGGTGGTGTGATGTAAGAGGTAGGGGGCCGGTCGTAAAGGGGGCAGGTTGTCAGAGAATTTGTTAAAGATTTCACCCATTGCCTGCCAAAAAGGTGTTACCCTAGGGCAGGCATAGGCAACCTTCGGCACTCCAGATGTTTTGGACTACACCTCCCATGATGCTTTGCCAGCATTATGGGTGTAAGAGCATTATGGGAGATGTGGTCCACAACATCTGGAGTGCCGAAGGTTGCCTAGCCCTTCCCTAGGGCATTCCCACCAAATGTGCAGGAACGTTCCAGTGCTGGCCCCACAACGCCAACAATCGTCTCCCAAGGCCGGTTCAAATACCTTAGAGCTTGGTGGGTCCTATACCATAACGACAAAACCTTATAGGCCGTCTCCTGCGTCTTACTGGCTAATGCGCAGTGATGTACTAGGTCACATATCTTGCCCCACTGCTGTTCCGTGAAAGTTTCCCCTAGCCAAGTTTCCCATTTGCCCATGTACGCAAGAGGAGGGAGGTTTCTATTTTGTAGTAGTAAGGAGTATAGATAGGATACCGCATGCAATAGTGGGTCCAGGTCATTGCCTAGGGTTTCAAACGGGGTTAGTGCCCTAACCAAGTTAGGTTTTTGTGGGATGTGGTTTATGAACTGTTTTAGCTGTTCATACCTCAATCCCTGACTTGTACTTGTGGCTGCGGAAATAAGCATGTGAATTCTTTGAGGGGAAGCATGAGAGCTCTATTCTCGTTGGAGTCCTAATCCAGACATCTAGTGTGGTCCGTACGAAAGGTTGATGGTGTGAAAGTTTCCTGCTCGCTGCCAGATGCATCCACGTGAGCTCCTTCAGAAAACCTTCCATCTGGAATTGCTCAATCTCTTTCCACATTTTGGATACTCCATCCTTGACCCACTCCAACACTCTCTGTAGGTGGGAGGCCCGGTAGGATAAATGGAAGTCTGGTACCGCCAGTCCCCCTTCAGTCTTTGGTCTTATTAGTAGTTGGTACACCAACCTCGGCTTGTGCTAGCCCCAGATGTATCTGATTATCATTGACCTGAGAGATGGGAAGAAAGCTGTTGGAATATGAATGGGCAGCGTTTGAAACAGATAGAGGATGCGCGGTAGCAAGTTAATTTTCGTCACTGCGATACGCCCCAGCCAGGATAGGTGTGGCAGCGCCCACTCTTCCAGGTTCTTCTTAAAGATCTTCAGCATGGGCGTGAAGTTAGTGTTATACAACTGAGAAAGATCGGTAGCCAGATTCCCAGGTATTGATCGCCTCTTCCGCCTAGTAGAATTGAAAGCAATGGTGTAGCGCTGAGACCCTTCTGGTCGGCACTGTGATATTCAGTACGATAGATTTAAAGTAATTGATCTTGAATGTTGGGCTTACGTCTCACAGCCTGGAGGAACGGCTTAAGGGCAAGGACAAAGAGCAGCGGCGACAGCGCACAGCCCTGTCTGGTGCCATTATGGATCTCAAACGGGTTGTTGAAAGGCCAGTTGATACAGACTCGTGCCCTGGGGTTATCATACAACACTGTGATCCAGGTGAAATCTTGGGACCTATTCCCAATGCCTGAGGAGTGCAAAAGAGGAAGTCCCAGCTCACTCTGTCAAAGGCCTTCTCTGCATCTGTGGAAAGCAGTAGAAGGTCCTCCCCAGTCCTCTGGGCTTGATGAATCAGCTTCAACTGCCTCTATCGGTAGTGTCGAGTGGACATTGTCCCTGAGATACACGTGAATAGGCTCCAACCCCGGTGCATGCTGTGGGGAGTCCGGTATGGGTGTTTTTTGAATACAGTGTAGAAAAGTATCCACGTGCCACGTCGGCTATTCTGTCATTAAGTCGCTGTGGTCGGCCTAGGGTATCCCGTAGGCAAGCTATGTACGACTTATTTCTCTTTTTGTTGAGAATGCGGGCAAGCAATTTGCCACATTTATCGCTATCAACGTAGAAATAGGCTTTGGTATGGAGCAGGGATTGTTGCAGGCGGTGGTGGAGGTGCATAGCCAGTTTGCGCCTCAGGTCGACCAATTCCTGGAAGGTGGTCATATTTTGGTGCACCTTATGTGCCGTTTCCAGTTCTTGGATTTGATCCGTGAGATCTCTAATTTCCGCTTCCCTGAGATTTTTCAAAGCTGTGCCCCTAGCTTTGAAGAATACCCTTATGGTGCACTTGTGGGCCTCCCATACCACTGGGGCTGGAACGTCAGACATCACATTTTCGTTAAAGCATTGTGTCAGGGTGATGGTCGCGTCTTGGAGAAGGAGCGGGTCAGAAAGGAGTGTTTTCTTTAGTTGCCAATGAGTGGACCTTGGTCTGGATAGAGGGGAGGATACGGTCAGCAATAGCGAGGCATGGTCCATCCAAGTCACCACACCTATGTACCTGAGATAGATAGCAGTGCGGGACAAAAAAGTAATCCAGTCGTGAGTATCTAGCATGATGCTGTGTATGTCTATGGGTGCTGTATGTGTGTGGGTGCTGTATGTGTGTGGGTGCTGTATGTGTGTGGCTGCTGTGTATGTGTGTGGGTGCTGTATGTGTGTGGGTGCTGTATGTGTGTGGGTGCTGTATGTGTGTTGGTGCTGTATGTGTGTGGGTGCTGTATGTGTGCTGGTGCTGTGTATGTGCGTAGGTGCTGTATGTGTGTGGGTGCTGTGTATGTGTGTGGGTGATTGTGGTGGGTGGAGGTGGGGGTACATTACTCAATATCCCCCCTCCCTTCTTACTTTATGTAGGGAGGGGGGGTTCTTGTTCCTTGCTGCCTTCCCTTGTGGTCCAGTGGAGGTGGGGGCAGATCAGTTAATATCCCCCCTCCCTTGTTACCTTATGCCTGGGAGGGGGGATCCTTGTTCAGGGAATAACTAATTAAAGTGTCAGAATGATTTACAGAAGTATAATGTTCCATTCTATGATAACATTATAATTAATATTAAATACATAAGACATGTTTGGTTAAAGAAAAATCTAAATTTTAGCTAAACTGAAAACATATACCACATGGCATCATAAAATATTTGAATATAATGTTATTCTCTATTAAATGTTCATGGTAGGACAAAAGATGTAAGAATCACCAGAAGTATGAAAGCCCATATATGAAGGAGCCCGGTGAGGTTGACATTCACACTTAGTGTTACTGCGCACTTCTGGAAGATATTTTCCATTGATATCTTGTTATAACTAATACCCACAGTATCTTTAAGGAGCTTCTTTTTTTTTTTTCTTCCTCATTCAGTGAGTGCGCATGTTTAGCTCCATACTTCGTAGGAACCACAAGTTCAGCAGCCATCAATCACACAAACAATCCCTTCAAGGAAGGCAACATTTTATCTGCCCCGTACAACATATTTCCAAATATGAGCTTGTGGGGCCTACTAAGGTCACATTTATGGTCCCTCCACTATCTGTTAAGTGTCATTCTCCTGCAGTCTCAGTACTACATGCTACCATCTAACGCTTTGTACAGGTTAAACATAGAGACAGAGTGCAGAGTGTAGATTGCTGAGGCATCATGCCCTTCCACCATGAGCAAGTTGGACTGCTTCCTATAGGTGTACTGTCAATTAATGCCTCTAGTGTCTGTATGAGTGTGTATGTGTGCTGCCAAATAATAGTACTGCAGTTAGTTAAGCTATCTTCAGTGTGTGAAGAGTAGTTATGGATCTCTGTACGTGTGTATGGCTATATGAGTGTGTATGGCTGAATGATTGTATGACTGTTTGCGGGCAGTATGACTGTATCTGTATGCGTGCTGTGTATGTATGGATGTGTGTATGTGTCTGTATGGTGGTCTCTGTCGGTATGGCCGTCTGTATGTATGTATCTGTCTGGCTGTGTCTGGCAGGCTGTGTTTGTGTGGCTGTCTGTATGGCTGTGTGTATGTGTCTTATTATATGTGTCTATATTACTGTATGTATGTATGTTTGTATGACTCGGGGGGGGGGGTATTAAAGTGAAAAGCAACAGTTTTATCTGTTGTGTCATGGGAAAAGGTATATATTCAAATATTATATGTGACATGGATGAAAAGAGGAAGGGGTAAGGGGCAAGGAGCTTGAATGTTTAAAATTAGGGGCACTAGGAGAAGAAAAGGGCATTTCTTAATTTTGAACTTTCAGTTGTTTAGTAAAGATCTCCTTAATTTGCAATTCGTATGTATGGCAATCTCACACAAGGAGGCTGGAAGATCTCAATTGAGAAATTGTCTCCCTTTCTATGTTTGTTATTACCACTATTATTATGATTACTATATATAGAGGATGTTCCCTGTACCCCGGCTTGGTACATCCGCCAAGGATGGCTTCCTAGCTGGAACCTAGGAAAACCTCAGTGCTTCTGCCTCAGTTGTCGTGGCTTGAATGGGATCCCCCTGGAGACCAGGGCCGCCATCAGGGGGTGACAACCATGACAGTTGTCACGGGCCCGGCGGCCCTGGGGGGCCCGGACTGCTCTGGCAGTCCTGGGCCCCACTTTCCCTTTCTGCACACATAGATAGCGAATATCGCTATCTATGTGTGCAGCCGCGGGCCCCCGGCTCCCTGTTACCGCAGAGGGGGCCCAGCACACTGCCTCTTCTCCTCTCTTCTCTCTTCTAATAACTCTCGCGAGACCCGGTTGCCATGGCAACCCTCCGCGGGTCTCGCAAGAGTTATTGGAAGAGAGAAGAGAGGAGAAAAGGCAGTGTGCTGGGCCCCCTCTGCGGTAACAGGGAGCCGGGGGGGGGCCCCACCGGACCACCAGGGATGGAATCTCCCCCCTCCCTGGACCAGGTAAGCAGGGAGGGGGGAATAACATTTAATTATTATTATTTTTTTTAATTTATGTGAAAATGCCAATTCCTCCCCCTCCAGATTGCACATTTACACACACACACACACACACTACATGCACTGACACAACACACACTACATACACTGACACAACACACACACTACATACACCAAAACAACACACACACTACATACACTAACACAACACACACACTACATACACTAACACAACACACACTGCATATACTAACACAACACACTCTGCATACACTGACACAACACACACTGCATACACTGACAACACACAATGCATACATTGACAACACACACTCTGCATACACTTACACAACTCACACTCTGCATACACTGACACAACACACACTGCATACACTGACACAACACACACTGCATACACTAACACAACACACACTGCATACACTAACACAACACACACTCTGCATACACTAACACAACACACTGCATACACTAACACAACACACAATGCATACATTGACAAAACACACACTGCATACACTAACACAACACACACTCTGCATACACTGACACAACACACACTGCATACACTAACACAACACACACACTGCATACACTGACACAACACACACACTGCATATACTAACACAACACACACTCTGCATACACTGACTCAACACACACTGCATACACTAACACAAAACACACTCTGCATACACTGACACAACGCACTGCATACACTGACACAACACACACTACAAACACCAACACAACACACACTCTGCATACACTAACACAACACACACTGCATACACCAACACAACACACACTGCATACACTAACAACACACACTCTCCATACACTTACACAACTCACACTCTGCATACACTGACACAACACACACTCTGCATACACTGACACAACACACACTCTGCATACACTGACACAACACACACTGCATACACTAACACAACACACACACTGCATACACTAACACAACACACTATGCATACACCAACACAACACACACTGCATACACTAACACAACACACACTCTCCATATACTAACACAGCACACACTCTCCATATACTAACACAACACACTCTGCATACACCAACACAACACACACTGCATACACCAACACAACACACACTGCATACACTAACACAACACACACTGCATACACTAATACACTAATACAATACACACACTGCATTCACTAATACAACATGCACTCTGCATACACTACACACTAACACACTCACTGCATCCACTATACTGACATTCGCTACACATTAACACACTCTGCATTCACTACACTAACACACACTCTGCATCCGCTACACACTAACACACTCTCTGCATTCACTACACATTAACACTCTGCATTCACTACACTAACACACACTCTGCATCCGCTACACACTAACAGACTCTCTGCATTCACTACACATTAACACACACTCTGCATTCACTACACATTTACACACACTCTGCATTCACTGCACTAACACACACACTACATTCATTACACTGACACACTCTGCATTCACTACACACTAACACACACTCTGCATTCATTACACACTAACACACACTCTGCATTCACTAAACTATGCACACACTCTGGATTCACTATACTGACACACACTCTGCATTAACTGTACACACAACATCCACTACACAAACATCCTGTATTCACAGTACACACACTACATCCACCACAAATTGAAACACTCTGAATTCACTATACACAGTCACTGCATCTAATACACACACTACAGACACTACATCCACTAAACACATTTAATCTAGTACATACAAACATTACATCCACTACACAAACACACACTACATCACTGTACACACACTACATCCACTACTCAAACACACTCTGCGTTCACTATACACACTGCATCCGCTACACAAACACACACTCTGCATTCACTGCACAAACAGTATCTAATACACACAAACACTACATCCATTACACACATTCTAATTCACTTCCACTATACACACCACATTCAGTCCTGCATCATTGTCAGCGGACTAGGTAGGGCGTGGGCGGGCCCGGGAGGGAGGGGGCGGGGGGGAGAGAGGGGGGGGGGCAGACCTTGTGCTTTGTCAGGGGCCCCAAAATTTCTGATGGCAGCCCTGCTGGAGACTCTCTGTCTTAGAACAGGATAGGGGACTAGCTCTATTCCCTCTAAGGGACAGGACGACACACAGTCCTGGGAGCTACAGTCCTGGGAGCTACTTTCCCCACTGAATCCTCCACGAGCTGGAACCGGATGCTAAATAGTGAATTTTCCCTCCCTTTTCCCTCCCAGTAACTAGACTACACATAGTTCTGTGAGTACAACTGATTTTAATGAGCCAAACTCGGCCTTTTATGCACAGGCCCCAAACAATGCAATACAAGCCAGTCCCAGGAATCTCTGGGCCTGGGAGATAATGGAGTTAAAGACCAGCAAACAAATTATCACCCAGGAACAGAGAGCCAAACACAAAAACATAAAAGTAACCCAAAACATCATAAAAACATATAATTACCACACATGTCCTTCATCCCCTAACAACGCTGATCAGAGCACCTAAGTAGTCCAAATAGCACTCAGATCCATGCAGTGTAGGGAAAACGACACTGGGGGCAAAGTTCTGACCAGTCGCACACGTGGTCCTAGCCTAAAATAGTTCCTAAGGGTTTGGTGCTTTTGCCGGTCAACTTAAGGGAGCTTCTGCGTCCGAAATACGGAGTGCTCCACCTGGATCTCAGGGAGTGTTTGTTCCCCTTAGTCTCAGACACTTTCCCTACAAAAAGCTCTCTCCCGGATGGTAGCAAAGTAGTTCAAAACCCCAGAACAAGTTGTCCGGGAACCGCAAGGTCACCTAGTGGAAAACAATTCCATAACATTCGTAAGTACTGCTGAGGTGACCGGGAACCACAAAGTCTTCATGCCGAAATTAATTCCATAGCCATCGCGGTACCGCTGAGGACTATTTGTGGGTTTGTTCATGCGAATGGCCGCCAGGGATTTAGTGGTCGGTTCCATTCATGAGAAGGGAAAGTGCCGAACCAGGGGCACCGAGGGAAAGCTGCTAATGGCGGCTGGGCAGGGTAACTCCTGAACAGGATCTCAGACCTGAACCACTCCAGGAGTTTGTGGCAAACGTTTGTGGGAAGGAGCGTTTGTTGCACTATATTAAATGTTTAGCTTTTTGGATGAATCCGTCCCTTCATCCATACACAGGCATGACATCCAGCCGTCATGGCTGCTTACCCCTGCACTAGAGGTATGTTTAACCCTGCAATGTAAATATGTTTTGCATTGCAGGGTTACAATGACTGAACCACTGCACCCAGATCACTTCATGGAGATAAAGCTGGCTGGGTGACTTTACAGGTCCTTTAAGCAATAGTCCACGATGAACCCTTGCTAGTAAACTGATGTACTTTAATTGAAAAACTTAAGATAACTGATATATACTTTATAGAAATACTCCATGAATGTAATCACTAAATCAATGGCAAATTCATGTGAAAGTGACATAAGTATATATGACTAAATCATATATATTCTCAACAAGTATAAGATGTCCATACAAAGAAGAGGATTTGCAATATGGACAAAGCTCTAGTTTTGAACTAACAAAGGAGAGATTACATCCATCAGGATGCACGTACCATGGAGATGAGGTCTGTAAAATAATGAGGCATTGGGGGGGTGGGCTTGAAAGTCAAAGTTGTGTGGACAGGTCACTGGCACCGTGGTACTAGTTGGTGGCGAATGGCGGCTCTGTAAAAAAACACATTGGGGGATTAATGACTGGCCCTAGGACTGACTCATAGGAGACATGTGGGTGCATAGGCAGGGTGCTAGTTAATTATAATAACATACAATTGCCCCCTCCCCCAAGATTCTCAAGGGGCTAGGCTTTAATAGGGAATGCCAAAAAATATACACCAGTGGTGTTTTTTTATTATTACAATATTCTCCTATACACTGTGTGTACACTTGTTCTTTAATAGGGAATGTGTCAGTCCTAAAGGACAGTGTTGCGGGAATGTGAGCTTTGTTTCTAGGAACATGAGCAAAGATGGGTCCGTCCGTTGTCAATCAGAAACACCAAAATCCTGCACTTAGTGACAACATGGTGCAGCGATGCTGGAAGCGTGCAGGTCCAACAGGTAACATGACACATTCCCTATTAAAGAACAAGTGTACACACAGTGTATAGGAGAATATTGTAATAATAAAAAAACACCACTGGTGTATATTTTTTGGCATTCCCTATTAAAGCCTAGCCCCTTGAGAATCTTGTCCTGTCAAGGACTATTGTGCCCAAGAGCTCGTTCTGATTTCCTTTTCCAGTTTTCCCTTGACTATCCTTCATTCTGTATCTCTGACCTAGGCTTGTTCTACCGTATTGTTGCCCTTCTCTAGTCCCTTGACACCAGCCTGTCTAAGACTAGTCTTGCCTTCTATAGGCATATCACTTTACTGCATAAGTGTTAAGCCCGGCCATCCTAAAAACTGATAATGCACTCTTTACTTGCTAGTAGTCTAGGTTTGCTTGTGGTGATCATTACCCAAATCTGACAAAGACAAAGGAAAGGAAGCAATCACATTGTAAAGTCAAACATCATCTTTCCTCCTCAAACGTTTTAACATAATAGGTAGCAAACACATGTTCTAGATAGAAGGAAAAATACATGGGGACATGATACAGATACACACACACATACATATATATATATATATATATATATATATATATATATATATATATATATATATATATATATATTCACACAGCCCACAAGAGAAATATAGCAAATCATTACATAAATTATAACATACTGTACGATAACACACAATATAAATAGATTTGTTTAATTTTAGCTTTCTGCCTTCTTTTGTATAAAAAGCAAAAACTAATTGATGTGAACGATTGAACAAGGCTTTCATTGAATCTTTATGTTGTTAATAAGACTTTCCTACAAATCCCAATTAATGTGAGTAGTAACACTAATTAAAATTTAAAATAGGCTAATATAACTGGCAATGTATTACCTGAGAATTCATGCACTGAAAAAAACAGAGGAAATATAAAGCGATGGATAGCATCGGTCTTTGTAAGTATTGAAACCGCTGCATGGAAATAAATGACTTATCATGAATAATGCAAATCAGAGATCTCTTGTCAAAGCACATAAAGAGAAAACACATCTTCTGGTAGTCTGTATTTGCAAGCACAGCCACACAGGAAATCAGTTCAGACAGTACTGTGCTGTGTGGTACTTGTATCAGGAACAGTAATGTCTTTTTTTCATTTAATTGTTACCAGTTTTGAATAGCTGACAAGTACTAATCAGCAGCCTATTTATATGAGGAATGAGGAAAGACATTACACTTGGATAGGAAACTGCACCAAAATAAAAGTCCAGGGCTACATCACAGAGAATATTTGTTCTCACTATTATTAGCACTAGACGGAGATTCGGAATATTATGTTATCAGGGGCGAGCTGAAACGGGGGGCAGGGAGCAGGGCCGGCGCGTCCATAAGGCGGCACAGGCGGCCGCCTTAGGGCGCACCGGCTCTGCTTGTGTGCCACTTGCGCCCCCTTCCTGCTGAAGATGTGCTGTTCTAGTTAGGATAGTTTGCAACGCTTGCGCAAACTGATCCGTTCTATGATCCAAACCCTCCATTCTGTTTTCGTAAGCTGCCATTTGTTGTCCCACGTTTGCAGGGTCCATGGCCCTGTCATAATGTCAAAGTATAACTCCCCCAACACGCTAACTATAGGTCTAAAAGGCAACTTAGCTAGACGTATTACCGGTCCTTAAAGTGTCCGTACTTAACGTGAAGAGAAAATAGGAAAAAAACTGAATGGTCAGACGAGCCAAGGTCAGGGAAGCCAGAATTACGGAAAATCAGAGACAAGCCGAAGTCAGATACCAGGAAAAGACAAGTTAACAGAACGCACTCTCGGGCTACAATAAACCACGACAGGGCAAAGAAGTGATGTAAGAGGGAGGTATAAATAGGGCTAGGAGAGAGCTGATAGGCTAGGGAACAAAATAAGGCAGTATATAAATAGAGTACCAGTTCACAGGTAAAACATGGTACTATCACTTTAAGGAGCCAGAGACAAGCCGCACAATCCTAGCGCGTGTATGCATGCGCCGTCGGCCGAGCAGCGCGGGCCGTGAGGAGGTATGACAGGAGGTTAGTAAAAAAGGGATAACAGAAAAGAGATTAAGGTAATTGGTAACAGGAAAACATATAAACAAAATTATAGGTCAAGTTGAGAGAGAACCTATAAATGAAATTATAGGCAAGAATAGGAAGTGACAATAGAAAAGGGAGTTTAGGCAATATGCCCCAGACAGGTTATTTACAGATATTAGAGGATAGTAAGAAATCCTATATATAAAAGTATAGATAAGTAAAACAAAACTGAACAGTAAGGAGTCAGAATAGCAAACAAAATAGTAGGTTAGTGAACCAGTCCCCTCTTTGTATGGAGCACTGAAAAGATAGGCAAATAACTTTTTGCAACATTGGTAATTTGCGTAGTCCAGGGTGATATCATACAGGATGGTAATATCAAGCAGATTGGTAGGGTAGTCCAGGTTGGTGTGAAGCAGGGTGGTAATAAAGCTGGTTGGTACTATAAATCAGGTTGAAATCATAAAGCAGGATTGTGGTATAATGCAGGTTGGTTTGTAGATATGTTCAGGTTGAAACTAAAGTAGCTTGATAGAGTAGTCCAGGTTGATAATAAGAAGCTTGCTAGCAATGAAGGTTGGCAGTGTAGATTGGCTTGAAATACAGGGGTTTGGTAGAGAAGATATGGTTGATATCCAACAGGACGAGAACAATGCAGGTAAGTTCACACGAGCTAGGAAACAGAAGTATTTTAAGAATAACCATAGACTTCAATCTAAAGGCCCAAGCAGGGTGTAGACTTTTGTAGCTTAAGTAATTAACCCAGGTATGAGGTAGAAACAAGTAAGTTCAGATCTTGTGGTTAGGGAGACCACTAGTGGCAAAACATAGTCAGTGCAGGAACAAAATGAAATGAAAGGCAATAAAGTTCTCTAATAATGGTTTGGAACCTTACATGTAGCTAGATTGACCACACTATTATCATGTTTAAAACCATTTTTGTCTGTTGTAACTCTATCTGGATCTGTTTCTGGTTCTGGGAGAGGTAAACTCCTCCAGAGATGGTCTGCCTAAAAAAGAGAACCCCTGTTTTAAGGATCCCTTTAGGGTTGGAATCATGGATATAGGAGGTAGAGGAGGTAGCTGTATCTGATTCAGATCCACTGGTTTCATATTCAGATGTGGAATACTGATCAGAATACACTTTCCTATATCTATTATTCCTCCTGTATATTTTACTGGATTTAAAATCTTAGTTGTCCCTTATGAACTTTGTATGTTTGCTAGTATTGATAATTGAATGAAATCTGTCTGTTATTTTTCAGTTTGATCTCTAGCGTGTCAAAGTTAGGATCTTGTTTAAAGTTTTGAATCTTTTCACTTCCTCATCTACCTCCTTATTGATTTTATCGAGTCTCCTCTTTTCATATTTCGTTAGCATTTCCATACACCGCTTTGAGCCTATACCTGCTGCCTCTCCCCACTCTGTGATAAATTCTCTTTCCTCTATGTGTGATGCTAGTATGTTTTGGACTCGTAAACCTCTAGTTAGTAAATCCTTTTTGATATAGTTCTCAAGGGATACAATTTCCCAGTTTGTTCTAATTTGTGATTTGAAAAGGCTCGTAAGATTATACTTTCGATACCAGGCAGCATTTCCCATCTGTTTTCTTTTGGGAACTGTAAATTATTTCCCACATTGGATATGCAGTGCAATTTTAGACACCAGATTTAAAGAAGGATATTGATTAACTAGAAAAGCTACAAACTTAATAAGGGGGATGGAAAACATTCGTAATGAAAGGCTAGAAAAACGATACGTTTTCTTTTTTTTTTTTAAAAAAGGTGTATCAGATGGCATTTGATAGCACAATACAAATAAATACAGACAGAGTTAAGACAAACTATTATGTGCTATCCTGTTCGTTAGCAGGAATATAAAACAGACAAGAGGTAACCCAATGAGACTGGAAGATGTTTTCGCTTACAGTAGAGGAAAAGGTTCCTTACAGTAAGAACAATGAGTAAGAATTATCTACATAAAGAGGTTTTCTTATAAGGTTTGTAACGGATCGACGGGTACCCTGACTGGGTACCTCCATTAAAGGATGCTCCTAGCGTTTCCTGAGGACTCCAAGCACTCTGGCAGACACCACAATCACCGAACCAGAGAAGCATATGAGTACTCTCAAGCATCTGAATGCTATAAACAGCTGAATAGGCAAAACCATACGAATAGGTTTAGACTCCTAGCAGTCAAACTGGAACAGCATACAATAAATCCTTCCCCAATAATGAGACGACACTTCACTTTGGGGGTTATGCAGGAACTGCAGATTTATTCCCACCACCTCCTTTTAAGACATTCTCCCATGCAAGGGAGGGATTTACAATAATTATTACAATAGCCAATCCCATAGATGTTACCTCCCATACATCTCCTCCCCTTAGATTAACACTTAACATAATTATACAGTACACACTTTTCCCCAATTCTTGGATGTACCACAAATATGGGGGTACACCTTTAAATATGGTACCCCCTGGTAGCCCTGATCTGGGTGAGAAACATATCCAAAATTCACCCAGATCAGACCAGGGGTTCGGAAGTTATGGGCAGGTAAAGATTTGACCGACTGCATGGGTAAAGTATCCGAAAATAGTTCTATGTATTTTGGCTCTGCGGTCGGTCACAGAAAAGGGAATGAAAACATACGAATTGACTGGGTAATGGAGCTTGGGGAGGATTCGTATGAATCCCCTTGTTCATGGGATCCTTTCCGATTTTAGTTTGAGACACTCTACGGCAAAACACCGCTGTTCGGGAGTTTAAGATGGCCGCCGCCACGTGTTTGTTTCCCGAATGGCGGCCATCCAGAGGACAAAGAACACATTACATAGATTGCCAATTACCCGTTTGCAACATTGTTGCAAACGGTAATTGGAGGCACACTTATTCCTGGGTGGTCTGGTTGTTCGGTAGTTTCACTCAATTTAATGAATGGAGTGATTATACCGAACAAGCAGGTGAATGCTGCATACACATATACAATTTAACCGAACACACAGAAACATACATAATGTAAAAGACATCCTTACTGTAATCTACTACAAAGTCTTAAAGGGGTATTGTTCCTAAAAGTCATAATATGTCCACGGATGGCCCTTAAAGGGCCAGTAGCAGCAATATAAAATACCACATGCCCAAATATTGCATTCAAACATACAAATTTACATGGGGCCATAGTCAGCAGGTAGGAGGAGGGCAGCCAGGCCTCTCCAATGCCCAGTGGCGAGGCGGGTTCCGCCACAAGGTTCAATATATATTTTCTTTTGTAAAAAAAAAAAAAAGGCCTAGGTGTTTTTTTTTGTTGCAAAAACAGACTATTCAAAAATAGAATTCATATTTTTTGTGGACAGGCTGTTGGCCTCTTAAACAAGGAGAAATCTGATCGCTATTATAAAGTCAAGAAAGTTTTTTTTTCCCCTTTTGTGGAATAATTGAAATCCCTTTCTTTTGCACCAACAGCAAAAAGGGATAGGTTTTAAAGGTTGAACTTGATGGGCCTGAATCTTCTTCCAACCTAGATTACAGTGTAACTGTGTGCTCAGATCACCACATTTGGATCCATGGGAACTGCTTTGGTTGCCAGGCAAGTCCTCCGATAAAAGAGTAAGTATATCTTAGGAGAATGGCAGAAGAAGGGCACGTAAGGACATTAGCACATTAAAGCCCATCAAGACGTAATGGCACATTCTAACTTCAGGAAAGAATTAAAGAAAAAGCACAGACACCAAAATGTAGTTTACATCTTTCAAGGTTAATTAAAACCACCTATCTTAGCAAATAAATATGGGGATTTAACACATCATATGGTCATATTGTGGTTAAGTGTGCCAATGTTTGTGAGTCCTTTAGTAATCTTAACATAGGAGATAAACTTAAAATTGGAGGCTTTCTCAATGTTTATGCGTTCATGAACTCATTTCCAAGGGTGCAACTGAAGATGGTGCTCATCACAAAAGGAATCTGGTCAGAATTCCACACATATATACAGAAAAAAGGGACCTGGCATTTTGTTCATTAATAATGCTGAAGGTTTCTGGAGATATCAAAGAAACCAAGATACAAAAAGTAAAGTAGTTTGCACTGCTTAGTTCAGCCTCTCTTAATATAGTGATAGTCTGGAAGAGGAGCTGGGAAAAGAGTATAGTAATCACAAGCATCTTTCTTGGCAAATGTGTTTCAGGAGAGGGAAGGATCTGCAAATAGCAGCTATTGCCCAGGAACGAAAAAACTTGGGACATGCATGTCCTAGTCTGAGATGTTTCAGTCACACCACACATTATGGTATTTAATGCACAGGGCAACATCACCCAGTGAGGAGTACAGGATTTCAATACTGTACTGAAATAAAGGAAAATGTCATCAGGCAAGTAGGGAAAAGAGAAAATAAACAAGTTAAAGCAAATGTAAAATATTATTATCAAATAAATGAAGCAGTGCAGTCTCTTGGCTTCCCTAATGTAGGAGACAAAGAACAATGTATGCAGAATTCTGACAGTACGGGTGAGGATATGAATATAGTCATTAAAAAATAAGAGATAAGAAAAAACTACAAGCAACAACCAAAAACTAAATTACAAAATAATGAAGATTATTATACAACTGTAAGAGATGGGAAAGGAAGCAAAATATTTGCAACATTCGTAGTAAATTTAGAACAGAAATAGAGAAGACATCTAGTGAGCTCTGCTCTGGGACTTGCATAAGAAAGGAATAATGGAACTTATTTACACTAACAAAGTAAAAATAGAACAAATTAAAACATCTGGTGAAAGGATGTGGGTGCCATGATATGATGTCACATCCCAACACCGGCTGCCTCCAGGAAAGCACCTTCCATCTCCCTATGTCCTTTCTTGGGCATATGCAAGTAAAGGAACATTACAATGTGTATTTAGTGTATGTACAGCAAGCATGTCAAACTCAGAGGCTAACATGGGCCAAATAAACAAGGTTTAAGTTGATGTGAGCCGCATAAAAACAAAAATGTAAGTTTTCGTAGAAAGGTAGATTTATTTCAAAAAGTACAGTATAAAAAAAAGTTGCCTTACTGACACTGGACGTCCTCACGCTCGTAGAGCTTCAAAGTAAACAAAAGAGCAAATTTATTTTGAGGAGACGTACATTTGACCAATGTTTCAGTCAAACTACCTTGACATATTAAGAAAAGTTTGGTAAAAGGACTGAAATTGTGAATGTTGTTACACAGCTGTAAAAAACAAGTGATGTTATCTAATTGATTTTGAAGTCCTTTGAGTGTTCTTCATTTTGGCTGAGATCATCAAACTTGACTCCCATAGGAAAGCATTGGGAGGCTACTGTGCATGTGTGGCAAAAAGCTGCGCAGCCTATCAGCATCTCCACGGGGAGCATTCAGCGCCTCTATGCAGACCCAATCTAATACACTGTCCCATCCCCCCATTCTAGTACACTGCCCTTCATCTAATACACTGCTCCCAAATCCAATACATTGCTCCCAAATCCAATGCACTGCCCCAAAGTCTAATACACTACCCACCACCCTCTCTCCCTCCACTCTTATACACTGCCACCCCCCCAACTCTAAAACACAAAAAAAAAATTTGACATGCTTGACGTACATAATATATGGACACCCTATTAAAGGATCACCATAAGCACCCAGACCACTTCAGCTAAATGAAGTGGCCTGGGTGCAAGGTCCATCTAGGGTTAACCCTGAAGCTGTAAACATAGCAGTTTCAGAGAAACTGCTATGTTTACATTAGGGTTAATCCAGCCTCTAGTGGCTGTCTCTTTGAAAATCACAGTGAGAAGACGCTGACGTCCATAGGACAGTCCTATGGACTGATTGAATGCGCGCACAGCTCTTGCCTCGCATGCGCATTCGGCGGATGACGTCGGAAGAGGGAGTAGAGTCCCCAGCGTCGAGGGAGCCCGGCGGCTGGAGAAAGGCAGGGCCGCCATCAGCGGGTGACAACCATAACGGTTGTCACGGGCCCAGTGGCCCTGGGGGGCCCGGCCGCCCGGGCCTCACGTGTAGCGGCGGAACTGCCGCCGGTGCAGTTGCACCGGCGCCCGCACGCTGATGGGGCCCATCGGGTGGCCCATGCACTTAGGGCCACCCGATGGACCCCATATCTCACTCCGCGCGGGAGGAGCGCCCGCCCGACAATGAAGAGGGAGAGCCAGCCGACTGCCAGTCCCATCAGACACCCTCCTGCAAAGACAAGGTAAGAAACAGGAGGGTGGCTGGAAAATGAGCTGTGTGTGTGTGTGTATGTCTGTCTGTGTGTATGTATGTCTGTCTGTCTGTGTGTATGTCTGTCTGTGTGTATGTGTGTCTGTATGTCTGTCTGTCTGTCTGTATGTGTGTATGTCTGTCTGTGTTTGTTTGTCTGTCTGTGTGTATGTCTGTCTGTCTGTGCGTATGTCTGTCTGTGTGTGTTTGTCTGTATGTCTGTCTGTGTGTATGTCTGTATGTATGTGTGTGTGTGTGTGTGTGTGTCTGTCTGTGTGTATGTCTGTCTGTGTTTGTTTGTCTGTCTGTATGTCTGTCTGTCTGTGCGTATGTCTGTCTGTGTGTGTTTGTCTGTATGTCTGTCTGTGTGTGTGTGTCTGTCTGTCTGTATGTATGAATGTCAGTGTATGTATGTCTGCATGTCATTATGAATGTTTGTCTGTCTGTATGAATGAATGTATGTCTGTATGCATGTATGTCTATCTGTATGCATGTCATTATGTGTGTATGAATGTCAGTGTATGTATGTATGTATGTCATTATGAATGTGTGTATGTATGAATGTCAGTGTATGTATGTCTGTATGTCATTATGAATGTGTGTATGTATGGATGTCAGTGTCTGTATGAATGTATGTATGTATGTAACTATGTATGTCTGTATGTATATCTGTATGTATGTCTGTATGTCTATCTGTATGCATGTCATTATGTGTGTATGAACGTCAGTGTATGTATGTCTGCATGTCATTATGAATGTGTGTATGTATGTCTGTCTATCTGTCTGTATGAATGTATGTATGCCAGTATGAATGTATGTCTGTATGTCATTATGAATGTGTGTATGTATGGATGTCAGTGTCTGTATGAATGTATGTATGCCAGTATGAATGTATGTCTGTATGTATGTCTGTATGCATGTCTGTCTATCTGTATGATGTCATTATGTGTGTATGAATGTGTCTGTGTCTGTATGTCCTTATGCATGTGTCTGTATGTCCTTATGCATGTGTGTCTGTATGTATGTTAGTATGTGTCTGTCACTATGTACGCCTGTGTGTCTGTATATGTGTGTATGTCTCATTATGTGTGTGTCAGTATGTATGCCTATATGCGTATCAGTATGTGTGTCTGTTAGTATGTATCAGTGTGTGTGTGTGTGTGTATCTGTGTCCTTTTGTATCAGTGAATGTGTTTGTGTCTGTGTGTGTATTCCTGTGGGCGGGATTTGGAGGCGGTCTCTGTGGGCAGTTTTGGAGGCAGGCCCCCAGGGGCCCAGACCCTGAGCTCAGTTAGGGGCCCCAAAATTTCTGGTGGCGGCCCTGGAGAAAGGTAAGTGTTTAACCCCTTAACCCCTCTTGAGTCCGGCGGGAGGGGGACCCTGGGGGGGGGGGGGGGGGGGGGGGTTTCAGTCTCTTCCCATTGCAAAGAGATGCATAAAATCCAGCACACAGGAAATGTCCATAGACATTTGCAATACAATGAGTCATATTGAAGAGCTCAGTGTCATTGCTCTGGCACAGAGTCATAGAATGCCATTTATTGAGGTCATCTCAATGGTACAGGACGTGAAGACATTTTAGACAATTGGGTGCTTTCAACTTTATGACAACAAATTGGGAAAGGCTTTTTTTCTGTTCCAGCATGACTGTACAACCTTGACCTTTAACCCCTTAAGGACACATGACGTGTTACATGTCATGATTCCCTTTTATTCCAGAAGTTTGGTCCTTAAGGGGTTAAACAACTCCTTATATAAACAGACTTCTCTAAGCCTTTGGGGCTTGATTAATGAGTCTGCTGTTTGGTTCTATATTCATCTCATTGTAGTTCCTGCATTACTCTGTTGAAGCTGAACCTTGTTCAACCAGATTCCCTGCGTGTCATGTCTCCTATGTACTTGACTCACCTCCTGTATTTGCCCTTTTTTGTTCCTGTTTCCTTGGATTAATATTATGGTTTGGTTCAGTTGGTTCATCTACTCATCTCTCTCTCACACCCCTTGGATGAGCTTAATGGCGTATGACTCTAACCTTCCTCCAAGACCACTCGCCTGCCTTGCCCCTTAACGGAATGACCTTAATGCCGACAATTTGTCTTTGTGCACTTGTCTAATCTTTCTCTTCTCCCCTAATAGGCTGATTAAAGGCCTTGACCATTGGTATTTCTCACCAGATTACAGCTTCCCTTTGTTTTCTGTTTGAAGTTTATTGGAGTTTGTTCATCAATTAACATCTATGTCAGGATATAATAGAAGTGTAACAATAAAAACCACAAAATAAAAGAGCACATGTAAATTGACCATTGCGTTGTAAATGGAAAAGAAACATAATAAAAGAGAAAACACAATATATAGATCAGCACTTATAAGGAGCAGCCAGCATGAATCAAGCTAGCGTTAGACTAATAATTATTAAGCTTGACTGAAGTGCTAGAAGACTAATCTTAGTAGTATGAACTATGCTAGAGAATACATATTTGCATCCTAAACTATATCAACGGTGTATCCCAATACTTGAGGCAGTTGTATTTACAGTTATATGCATCTATAGTAGCCAAAATAGATGTACTGGGTGTTGCTATAATAGTAGTTTATCTCTTGAAATGCAACCGATGGACAGAAATCCTGCATTGTTTAACTTGGGGCTGTGAAATCCCCTCCATGGGGTCACTCTGTGACTGCATCTCTTGTACCTGAGGCACCATCTGCACCAACAACGTGGCTGGTAAGTCCAAATTTTTGTAGAAAAGTCTCTGGGTTGTCAGCAGAGGTCAGCATTAATTGCTCATCCCTTCTTGGAACAATGAGAATGCTTCCATCCTCCAGTGGTATCTTATGGCGTAATCTCTCAGTCGTTTGGCAACTGAGGCTAATTGTCTCTTCTCCAGTAAAACTGGGAAGGGAGATCTCTGTATAAGGCCATCGCACAGCCCTCAAAATGCACAGTTCATAAGGCTCTGGATCAGGCCAGAATCGCAGAATTTGCTGCAAGATCCCTAGTTGTTATAATGGCATCTCCAGTGGGTCCCCTCCTGGGCTGCAGCCACCTTGTGGACTTGGAATGCCAGCATCACCAATGCAGGCTTGGTCTCCCCCTTTAAGCCCATTGAGATGATCAGTCTTCGGGTGAAGGGTAGCAGCTCCTCACCCCCAACCTTGCCTGGATTTCAACACAGCAACTGCTCTATTGAGCTTCTTGACTTGGTAACTGAGCTCTTCTTCTTGACACTTGGTCTCCTGTGTCTGGTTGTCTCTAGCTTTCTCTCTGGTTTCAACCTCAGCAAGCTTTTTGTGGATTACTCCTATTTTTGCCTCATGCAAGTCCGCCTTCCACACCTTCCTCAGCTCTTGCAGCAACCTCTTGATATCCTCTTTTTTGGAGTAGGAATTTTCATAAAACTCTGACTCTTTATATTCACCCCCTGAGCTGGTTGAGAAAGGGGAGTCTGCATCTTCTTGAGACTCTTCTGAGGTCTCAGCTTTGATTTGTGCCTCGGGTGCCATCTAGGTTGGTATTATTTCCTTGGGTCTCTCTCTCATAATGTCATACGGGGCTATTTAGGAGCTCCTCTGTAGCACCTCTGTTTCAGCACGCTGTTGGCCATGCCCCTTCCCCCACCCGCCCCCCCATTACAGCTTCACTTTTGAATGGGAAAGTGCTAAAAAAGTCCAACCAGGTAAACCATAATTTTTACATGGGTGGTTATTTAGTTGTTCAGTGGTGCACCCCTTTCCTCCATCAAACGGACTCTCTCCACACATGGTTTGCCTCCAGTACGATGGAAACATCAGTTTGGCAACTATTAACAATTTACACTGACCACAACATAAACACTGATGGGTGAAGTGAATAACATTGATTATATCATTACAATGGCACCTGTCCAGGGGTGGGATATATTAAGCAGCAAGTGAACTGTTAGTTCTTGAATTTCATGTGTTGGAAGCAGGAAAAATGGGCAAGCGAAAATATCTGAGTGACTGAGTGGCAAGGGTCAAATAATGCTGGTTAGACGACTGGGTCAAAGCATCTCCAAAACAGCAAGTCTTGTGGGGCTGCCGCAGACTGGTCAGAGTGCCGATTTTAACCCCTTATGACCACTCTTAGCACCTTCATTGGGGACATGAGATTCAGAACTGGAAGATGGAGTAATGGAAGAAAGTTAGTAGTCTGATAAATCACATTTTCTTTCTAGCCTGGTCAGGGGCGGACTGACCACTCGGGCAATTCGGTCACTGACCGAGGGCCCGTGGCAGTCAGGGGCCTGGATGCATAGACAGGTCCTTGGATCTCCCATCTGGCCCAGCATTAGTTCTTGTGCTTTATTCCAGCAATAGTTGCGGGCCCCTGCCTGTGGGGAGTCTGCAACTATCGCAAAATATCACCTCCTAACTACCTCCGCAGTGTGAGACCCGGTAGCACGCGTGTTCCCCCTCTCAGGGCTCCTCACTCTCCCAGCCAGGGCCGCCATCAGGGGGTGACAACCATGACTGTTGTCATGGGCCCGGCGGTCCCAGGGACCCAGGCCCCCAATTCCCAATGTGCATACATATATGTAGCAGTTATTGCTATATACATGTGTTTTGGCAGTGGCAGAACTACTGAGGGGGCCCATATATGATGGGCATATCTCTGAAGGGGCCCGATCAGTGCCGTGGATTTTTAAGAGCTAGTCCGGGCCCCTTTAAGGATCCTGGCACTGGCAGTGCTGGGAGGAAGTGAGCTCACTTCCTCCCAGCTAACACCCGCGCGGGAGGAAGCACCGGAGAGTGTGAAGAGGAGAGGAGGACAGTTAGACCCACACCCACATCAGCCCCAGGCCCCCAGCCAGTAGAGTCCACCCTCCTGCAGCCTAAAGGTAAGAAACAGGAGGGTGGGAGGAAGCATTGGGGAGTGTGAAGAGGAGGACAGAGTCAGACCCACACTTACATCAGCCCCAGCCAGCACAGTCCACCCTCCTGCAGCCTAAAGGTAAGAAACAGGAGGGTGGCTAAAAAAAAGTGTCAGTGTGTCTGTATCTATGTGTACCTGAGTGTTTGTGTGTGTCTGTCTGTATCTATGTGTACCTAAATGTGTGTGTGTGTGTGTCTGTCTGTATCTATGTATCTATCAGTGTGTGTATCTATGTGTACCTGAGAGTGTGTGTGTCTGTCTGTATCTATGTGTACCTAAATGTGTGTGTGTCCGTCCAGGGGCGGACTGACACCTCCAAGGGCCCTCGGGCAGTGGGTGATCAAGGGCCCACCCTCCTGGTCCTGGTACAAGATTTTCTGCTCCCCTGCTATTCTTCTCCCCCTTCTTTCTGGTGCTTAACACATATATTATGTGTAGGCTGCCCAGCACACAGAATGGATGTGTGAGAGCCACACATCCCTGACTCCCACATCCCTGAGTGCCCCCCAAAATGGCCAGATTTACTTTTAAGGGGTTAATCCAACCAAAACCAGTGTTTTAATAAACACTGTTTTTAGATGGAGTAACCCTTGCTGGCGTGCCTCCCCAGCAATTAAAATAAAGCACATTTAATTACACACTTCCACTAATTTTGCTAAGGACATCACAAGCAGCACCCCCCACATGTACAACCTTACAACTAGCCACATGTGTTTGGAGTCTACTTGTGGGGTTGCGTGTGTGGGGATGTGGCTAGTGATGTTGTGTTCCTGTATGTCAAAGTGTTGTGTTAGATTAATCCTTTCTCTTGTTTTACCTATTGTACAGCGCTGCAGAATATGTTGGCGCTTTATATGAGATTGTAAAAGTTGTGTGTGTGAAGGCTGTGTGCAGTATTGCAATGGTGGGTATGCTGTTTGTGATGTGTATGTGAAGGGAGGCTGCATGTAATTTTGTATGTGTGGGGATGCTGCTTGTGGTGTGTCTATACAGTGAGGCTCCTTGTGGGTTTTTGCTTGTGTGAATGGGGCTATTTGCAGTGCATTATGTGAATAGAGAGGGCTGGCTGTGTTGCAGTGTGTGTGGGATAGAATCTGTAGTAGGCATCTGGTGGTTACTGGGGCTGTAGTGTGTGCGTGCTTGGATTATAGAGGCTCTACTGTGTATAAGTTGGATAGTGGCTGTATTGTGTGTGTAGGGGGATAAATGCTGAAATAGGTGCAGGGAGGCACAGGGGCTGTGGTGGGCACTGTGAGGCGCAGGAACTGAGGTGGGCGCGGGGAGGCACGGGTACTGAAGTGGGGGTGGGGGTGGGGCTGGACAGAGTATGAGGTGGGACATAGATGTTGTGGCGAGCGCAGGATGGACATAGGGGCTGTGGTGGGTACTGAAAGGGATAGGAGCTATGGTAGTTGGAGGTGGCATAAGGGATGTGGTGGGAGCATAGGGGCTTGGGTGGAAACATGGATAGGTAGATCCTGGGGTGAGTGTTGGGAGGAATGGTGGCTGAGGTGAGTGCAGGGGGCCTGAGGTGGGTGCAGGAGCAGCTGTGGTGGGTGCAGGGGGAGCTGTGGTTGGTGCAGGGAGACAGGAGGCTATGGTTGGTAAAGGGAGAGCTGAGATGGGTGCAGGGGGAGAAGTGGTGTGTGCAGAAGGAGCTGTGGTGGGTGCGGATAGACAAGGAGCTGTTGTGGGCACAGGATGGGACATAGAGGCTGTAGTGGGCACAGGGAGGGACATAGTGGCTGTGTGGGTACTGGAAGGCGTAGGAGCTATGCTAGGTGGAGGTGGCATAGGGGCTGTGATTGGTGCATAGGGGATTAGGTGGGTTCAGGGATAGGTAGATCCTGGGGTGAGTGTAAGGAGGAATGGTGGCTGGGGTAGGTGCAGGGGAACTGAGGCAGGTGCAGGGGGAGCTGTGGTTAGTACAGGGGGGCTGAGGTGGGTGCAGGTGGAGCTGTGGTTAGTACAGGGGGCTGAGGTGGGTGCAGAGCTGTGGTTAGTACAGGGGGGCTGAGGTGGGTACAGGTAGAAAGGGGGCTGAGGTGGGTGCAAGGGGAGATGTGGTGTGTGGAGGAGGAGCTTAGGTGGGTATTGGGGGCTGAGGTGGGAGCAGAGGTGGGTACAGGGGGGCTGAGGTGGGTACAGGGGGGCTGAGGTGGGTACAGGGGGGCTGAGGTGGGAGCAGAGGTGGATATTGGGGGCTGAGGTGGGAGCAGAGGTGGGTACAGGGGGGCTGAGGTGGGAGCAGAAGTGGGTACTGGGGGGCTGAGGTGGGAGCAGAAGTGGGTACTGGGGGGCTGAGGTGGGAGCAGAAGTGGGTACTGGGGGGCTGAGGTGGGAGCAGAAGTGGGTACTGGGGGCTGAGGTGGGTAAAGGAGGTTGAGGTGGGTAATGAGGGGCAGAGGTGGAAGCAGAGATTGGTACTGGGGGCTGAGGTGGGTACAGGGGGCTGAGCTAGGAGCAGGGGGGCTGAGGTGGGTACTGGGGGCTGAGGTGGGAGCAGAGGTGGGTACTGGGGGGCTGAGGTGGTTAGGGGCTGAGGTGGGTACTGGGGCTGAGGTGGGTACAGGGGGGTTGATGTGGGCACTGTTGTGGGTACAGGGGGATGATGTGGGTACAGGGGGCTGAGGTGGGAGCAGAGGTGGGTACAGGGGGCTGATGTGGGCACTGAGGTGGGAGCAGAGGTGGGTATAGGGGGGCTAAGGTGAAAGCAGAGGTGGGTACAGGGGGGCTGAGGTGGTTACGGGGGGGCTGAGGTGGTTACGGGGGGGCTGAGGTGGTTACGGGGGGGCTGAGGTGGTTACGGGGGGGCTGAGGTGGTTACGGGGGGGCTGAGGTGGGCACTGTTGTGGGTACAGGGGGATGATGTGGGTACAGGGGGCTGAGGTGGGAGCAGAGGTGGGTACAGGGGGCTGATGTGGGCACTGAGGTGGGAGCAGAGGTGGGTATAGGGGGGCTAAGGTGAAAGCAGAGGTGGGTACAGGGGGGCTGAGGTGGTTACGGGGGGGCTGAGGTGGTTACGGGGGGGGCTGAGGTGGTTACGGGGGGGGCTGAGGTGGTTACGGGGGGGGCTGAGGTGGGTACAGGGGGCTGAGGTGGGTACAGGGGGCTGAGGTGGGAGCAGAGGAGGATACTGGGGGCTGAGGTGGGTACAGGGGGCTGAGGTGGGTACTGGGGGGGGCTGATGTGGGTACTGGGGGGGCTGATGTGGGTACTGGGGGGGGCTGATTTGGATACTGGTGGGGGCTGATTTGGGTACTGGTGGGGGCTGATTTGGGTACTGGTGGGGGCTGATTTGGGTACTGGTGGGGGCTGATGTGGGTACAGGGGGCTGAGGTGGGTACTGGGGGGCTGATGTGGGTACTGGGGGGCTGATGTGGGTACTGGTGGGGGCTGATTTGGGTACTGGTGGGGGCTGATGTGGGTACAGGGGGCTGATGTGGGTACTGGGGGGCTGATGTGGGTACTGGGGGGCTGATGTGGGTACTGGTGGGGGCTGATTTGGGTACTGGTGGGGGCTGATGTGGGTACTGGTGGGGGCTGATGTGGGTACAGGGGACTGAGGTGGGTACTGGGGGGCTCAGGTGGGTACAGGGGGGCTGATGTGGGTACAGGGGGCTGAGGTGGGTACTGGGGGGCTGATGTGGGTACTGGGGGGGCTGATGTGGGTACTGGGGGGGCTGATGTGGGTACTGGGGGGGCTGATGTGGGTACTTGGGGGCTGATTTTGGTACTGGGGGGCTGATTTGGGTACTGGGGGGGCTGAGGTGGGTACTGGGGGGGGCTGAGGTGGGTACTGGGGGGGGCTGAGGTGGGTACTGGGGGGGGCTGAGGTGGGTACTGGGGGGGGCTGAGGTGGGTACTGGGGGGGGCTGATGTGGGTACTGGGGGGGTTGATTTGGGTACTGAGGGGGCTAATTTGGATACTGGTGGGGGCTGATTTGGGTACTGGGGGGGCTGATTTGGGTACTGGGGGGCTGATTTGGGTACTGGGGGGGCTGATTTGGGTACGGGGGGCTGAGGTGGGTACTGGGGGGGGCTGATGTGGGTACTGGGGGGGCTGATTTGGGTACTGAGGGGGCTAATTTGGGTACTGAGGGGGCTAATTTGGATACTGGTGGGGGCTGATTTGGGTACTGGTGGGGGCTGATTTGGGTACTGGTGGGGGCTGATTTGGGTACTGGTGGGGGCTGATGTGGGTACTGGGGGGGGCTGATGTGGGTACTGGGGGGGCTGATTTGGGTACGGGGGGCTGAGGTGGGTACTGGGGGGGGCTGATTTGGGTACTGAGGGGGCTGATTTGGGTACTGGTGGGGGCTGATTTGGGTACTGGTGGGGGCTGATTTGGGTACTGGTGGGGGCTGATGTGGGTACTGGGGGGGCTGATTTGGGTACGGGGGGCTGAGGTGGGTACTGGGGGGGGGCTGATTTGGGTACTGAGTAGGCTAATTTGGATACTGGTGGGGGCTGATTTGGGTACTGGTGGGGGCTGATGTGGGTACTGGGGGGGGGCTGATGTGGGAGCAGAGGTGGGTATAGGGAGACAGGGGGTACTGAGCTGAATGAAAATTAGCTTACCTGTGCTGTCTGCTAGGCTGCTGTAGCTCCTTTTCGTCTGGGTGCTCTTCAGGCAGGGCAGGAAGTGATGTCACTTCCTGGCCCCGCCTCTTCCTCCTCACACACACACAGCACCGCACGGCTGGAGACCTGGCAGCAAGAACTGAATACTCACTGCCAGGTCTCCCTGAGAGAGGGGAAACGGGTGAGGGGGGAGAGAGGGGAAACGGGTGAGGGGGGAGAGGGGGGTTTAACTACAGAGTGATATGCTGCAGGGGTCCTGCAGCATATCACTGGAATAAGGGAGAAATCATGTTCTGGCTGGGGAGATCTCTGATCTCCCCAGCCAGAGCATGGATGGGCTGCCGGGCCCCTGACTGCCTCGGGCCCTCGGTCCATGACCGATCTGCCCGACCTGTCAGTCCGCCCCTGTATCTATGTGTACCTGAGTGTGTGGGTGTCTGTCTGTATCTGTGTATCTATCAGGGTGTGTATCTATGTGTTTGTATCTGGTTGGTAGTGTGCACCTGAGTGTATGTTTTTGTTATTGTTTTATTCTTTGATTTTTTTTTTATAGCAGTGCTGCAGCTTTTATGTTCATGGTTTTCTAGTGTCTGTGCTTTTGATTTTTATGTACACTTTTTGTCCACAATCATTTTCACTACTTAGTTGATATTCCCCATTTGTTTTAGTTTTAGTTGTGGCTCTATTTAAATGTTTAAACAGATTGTTAGTTTGTTTTGGTAACTTTGTTGTAATGTATATCTTTTCTATTTGGCGCTGCCTGTCCATGTTGTGTACGTTTTTATCTTGCATAGCCTGTCTTATATTTTATTATGTGCATGGCCCATTTTCGGTCGTTTGCATTTATTTTTTAAAGTTTGTTAATTAGTGCAATATATATATATATATATATAAACAAAAAGAGAAGCCTTGCACTCCTACTTACGATTTTAGTGACCCGGTGCTCGATTGCACTATTCAATATAAGTAAACGAAAATCAGCACTCCCAGGTATTTGTAGAAAAACTTCTATTTATTCCAAGTTAAATGTCAACGTTTCAGTTCCTCTAGGGAACTTTCATCAGGACAGCAAGCAACAAACAAATGATGCAGAAACTGTGTTTAACCCCTTAAGACCGCAGGACGTACTATGCCGTCCTTATTTTGGTGGCTCTAAACGCCGCAGGACGGCATAGTACGTCCTGGGCGGTCTTCAGCCCCACGTGGCCGGCGGAACATGGCCGCTGCAGATCGCGGTCGGGGGGCATGCCTGGCCCCCCAGGCAGCCCCCCTGTGCCTGGGGACCGCGGTCTGCAGCTTCCGATCGCAGTGACAGGCTGTCACTGCGATCGGTATTTACCATGTGTCAGCCGATTTGAAATCGGCTGACACATGGAGCCGGCCGCATTCTTCTGCAGCAGATCGCGGTCGGGGGACATGCCTGGCCCCCCAGGCAGCCCCCCTGGGGTCAGTGACCGCGATCTGAACTGTCATGCTGCAGTCTGATCACACTGACAGGCTGCCATAGCCTGTCAGTGCGATCAGTGTTACTATGTGTCAACACATGTAACTGCAGCCATTAGCCCCCTACAGATCGCGGTGGGGGCATGCCTGTACCTCCCAGGCATCCCCCTGTGGCCAATTACCGCGATCTGTAGGAGGTGATCACAGTGACAGCCAGTCACTGTGATCACTGTTAGTATGTGTCAGCCAATGATCTCAGATCACTGGCTGACACATTGTCTCTGCCCCTCTCCTCACCTCACTTCGATCTGAGAGAGAGAGGCAGAGAGATCGTGGTTTTTGCAGCTCCTGTGGAAAAAGAAAGTTTAAATTTTTTTTCAAAGTTTTAAAATTTATATTTTAGTTAACCCTTTCAGTGCTGATCACAGCATATTACTGTGATCAACCTGATTAGGGTATTTATTTATTATTTTTTTTTTGGATCAAAAAAAAATTATTTCTAATTTTTTTTGATCCTTTGTGTCAGTCGCAGCAACCCAAATCTCCATTACCCTTTCCCCGCTGCCGTGATCACTATACTGTACAGTATATCTGCTGTACAGTACTGTATCAGTGATCACTGTGATCAGAGGGCTCTCTGATCAGACTGACCTTTTTTAGGGTTATTTTTACATATCAAAAAATAACCCTTTCAGTTTTAAAAACTTTTTTGGGTCAAAAAAATTATTTCTAATTTTTTTTGACCCTTTGTGTCAGTCGCAGCAACCCAAATCTCCATTACCCTTTCCCCGCTGCCGTGATCACTATACTGTACAGTATATCTGCTGTACAGTACTGTATCAGTGATCACTGTGATCAGAGGGCTCTCTGATCAGACTGACCTTTTTTAGGGTTATTTTTACAGATCAAAAAATAACCCTTTCAGTTTTAAAAACTTTTTTGGGTCAAAAAAATTATTTCTAATTTTTTTTGACCCTTTGTGTCAGTCGCAGCAACCCAAATCTCCCTTAACCCTTTCCCCGTTGCCGTGATCACTAAACTGTACAGTTTATCTGCTGTACAGTACTGTATCAGTGATCACTGTGATCAGAGGGCTCTCTGATCAGACTGACTTTTTTTTAGGGTTATTTTTATAGATCTGAAAATAACCCTTTCAGTGTACTGATTGCAGCTGCCTATACTGTGATCAGTACATTTATATTATTTTTTGAGGGCGGGTAGTAGGTGTTAGGCAGGTAGATAATTAATTACCCACTTTAGTATATAAATTAATTAATTTGTCCCCCTAGAATGGCACGTCGCTACTCAGCCGAGGAGGCGTATGCCATTCTGGCAGGCAGTGATAGTGACACTCTGCAAGACAGTGACACTATCACTGCCTCTGACATTGAGCCTCTGAGTGAGACCTCAAGTGATGGTGCCCCACCACCACTCACAAGAGGACGCTCAGCAAGCCCAATGCCAGGCGGAGACTGGGTGCCTCCAAATATGATGGCCCCAGAAATACCGCCGTTCACTGTTACACCTGGCATCACTGTAACAGTGGACGACTGCGAGCCAATTCGTTTTTTTGAGCTCTTTATGTCAGACGATATATTTGAGCTCATGGCTCAGCAAACGAATTTGTTTGCTATGCAGTATCTCTCTGCACATCCGGGGTCCCATCATGGTCGCAGGAATATGTGGAGACCCACGGATGTCGCAGAGATGAAGCGGTTTTGGGCTTTAACCCTAATGATGGGTATTGTAAAAAAGCCCAGTATCAGGTCCTACTGGAGCAAGCAACGTATCCTGGCTACACCTCTTTTCCCTGAGGTTATGTTGAGGGATCGCTACCTGCAACTGCTGCGATTCCTTCATTTTAATGATAACTCGCTGTGTCCCCCTAGAAACGACCCACTGTTTGACAGGCTATATAAAATTCGGCCCTTTATTCAACTCCTGTCAGACAAATTTTCTGAAAATTATGTCCCCGATAAAGATATTTCAATTGACGAGTCCCTTATGAAATTTAAAGGTCGACTGCTATTTAAGCAATATATTCCATCGAAGCGGTCCCGATATGGCGTTAAATTTTATAAATTATGTGAATCCTGTACTGGTTACACATGGGCGTTTCGCATTTACCAGGGGAAGGATAGCCATCTTGACCCACCAGGATGCCCTGATTCTGTGGGTACAAGTGGCAAGATTGTTTGGGATCTAATCCTTCCCTTGTTGAATAAGGGATATAGGCTATGGGTTGACAATTATTATACCAGTATAGAATTATTTAAAAATTTATATTGTTTTGAAACCCTAGCCTGTGGCACAGTGAGGAAGAATCGCAGGGGTTTCCCCCAAGCCCTGGCAAGTGGCAGAAGCAGTAGAGGTTCCTCTTCAGCTCTCCGCCAGGATGAGTTGCTTGCTCTTCGCTTCAGAGATAGGAAAGATGTATACATGCTGTCTACGATGCATGACGAAAGTACAGTGCCAGTGTCTGTGAGAGGTAGCACTGAGCATCTGGAAAAGCCGAAGTGCATTGTAGACTACAGCAAGTTTATGGGGGGAGTAGACTTGGCTGACCAATGCATACAGCCCTATCTGGTGAACCGAAAAACTAGGACCTGGTACAAGAAAATTGCAATCTACGTGAGCCAGATTGCAATTTTCAATGCCTATGTCCTCTATACAAAAGAGGTCATAGGTAGGCCCTGCCCTTTCCTCGAATTCACATTAAGCATTTTGTCCCGTATGTTATTTACCCAGCCCCCCAATCCCACTTTGGAATCAGGAGATCTCCAAAGACTTTGTGGCAAACACTTCCCTTCCCGAATCCCACCCACCCCTAGTAAAAAAGCTCCCAAAAAAAAGTGCCGTGTTTGCTACAAGAAAGGAGTCCGAAAGGACTCCAGTTTTTATTGTCCAACCTGCCCATCTCTACCCGCCCTCTGCATAACAGACTGTTTCAAAGTCTACCATACAGAGCTGAATTTCTGAATCACTCTGTATGGGACTTTGGCAGTTTGTTTGCTTGATTTACCTGGATTTCTGACCTCGGCTTGTCCTGACTATGCTTTGTTAGCTGCCTGTACCGACCCATTGGCTTGTTTTACCGACTACTCTGAATTCTGGATTCCCCTGACCTTGGCCTGTCCCTGTTTACGCTAGCCATTCTAAAGTGGCTACACCAAACAACTCAAAATACTACATTTGTAGTACTTGAAATGTGACTTCCCAATAAAAAACTGATCACAGGGTTAATGCTGTGATTAGCACTGAAAGGGTTACAAAAAATAGTTTTTTTTTTTCGTTTTTTTTACTTCTCAAACTTTTCGCACAGTGACTCTCTATGTGATATCAAAGATCTATATGCCTCTCTCTGCCTTCAGATCAAAGTGTATGTGGGGTACTGTTCTATTCATGTGATATAATAAAAACCTGGAAACATGGTACATGTAGGTACTGTTATATTCAAAAGACAGTGTTAAATCAAAATACTAAGTCTCTAGTGCACTAACTAATATCAGGATTATGACATTTCCAGTGAAAATGCTATTTATCTGATTAAAAAGACAAAAATCAAAGTAGAAATCACTACATGGGCCCAGCATTTCTGTTAAAATGGCTAGACCTAACATCTCAAATTATGCCATTTGTTATACTCTGGGGTGCCTACTTTTGAAAATGGTTTGCCATAACGGTGGGAATGTTATTACCCAGGCTGCCATACTCTCTGAAAAGCTACATAGGCCCAGAAAATAATATTGGCAAACTTACAAGCTGAAAGGGCATCTAATATATTTCGCCCTGTGACTTATCAGTAAAATCTGAAATAATAGTACGTGGGGGTACCGTTATATTCAGAAGACAGTGTTAAATCAAAATACCAAGTCTCTAGTGCACTAACTAATATCTGTATTATGACATTTCCAGTGAAAATGCTATTTATCTGATTAAAAAGACAAAAATCAAAGTAGAAATCGCTACATGGGCCCAGCATTTCTGTTAAAATGGCTAGACCTAACATCTCAAATTATGCCATTTGTTATACTCTGGGGTGCCTACTTTTGAAAATGGTTTGCCATAACGGTGGGAATGTTATTACCCAGGCTGCCATGCTCTCTCAAAGGCGAGAGAGACCCAGAAAATCACTTTGTTAAATTGCCAACTTTGAAAAGGACATCTAATATTTTTGTCCCCATGACTTCCCCCCCCAAAACAGAGAATCTAGTACATGGGGGTACTGTTACATTCAGGAGACAATGTTAAATACAAATAGTGAGGCTTTGTTGCAATAACTCATATCAGGAATATGAAATGTCCTGTGAAAATGGAGTTCATGTGCGTGAAAAAGCACAAATAAAGCTATAACCCCTATGTGGGCCCTTCATTTCTGATAAAGTGGTTAGACCAAACATCTTGCAATGCACCATTTCTTATACTCTGGGTTGCCTACTTTTGAAAATGGTATGCCATAATAGTGGAAATGTTATTACCCAGGCTGCCATGCTCTCTCAAATGCGATATAGGCCCAGAAAATCACTTTGCCAAATTTCAATGTAATAAAGCCTAAATGGATAAGCCGTATATATGACCGTGTAACTTTCCAAAACACCATAAAACCTATACATGGGGGGTACCATGGCGCTCGTGAGACCTCACTGAGCAGAACTAGGAGTGTTTCAGGGCAGTAAACTATATACTAACAATAATATTATCAGTGAAAGTACAGATTTTATGCGAAAAATGCAAAAAAAAAAACCAAACACTAAATTTGGCTAGGGTTTGTGCCCAAGTGGCTACTACAAAAGACTGGGCATACCCCATTTTGAATACACTGGGATGTCTACTTTTTCAAATGGTATGCCATGATGGGGGTAATTTTCATTTCTTGGCTGCCATACGGTCTCAAAGGCAGCCTGGACACTGCAAACTAATCTGACAAATTTCAAGGTGAAAAAGCATAAATGGATAAGCCGTATATATGACCCTGAAACTTTCCAAAACCCCATAAAACCTATACATGGGGGGTACCATGGCGCTCGTGAGACCTCACTGAGCAGAACTAGGAGTGTTTCAGGGCAGTAAACTATATACTATGTAATAGTCTGGGTATACGAATTGAATTAACAGCTGTAGGAACATATTGGACTCTATTGGGAACATAAACACGCCCACTTTTTGAGACTGTTTAAAAAACGGGATGGTCGGCACAGGAACACGTGATCTGAGGAAGCCTATACGGCGAAACGCGTCATCACGCTAGCACGCAAGACGTGAGGGAGATTGGAAGCTCGAAAGACTGAGAGACAAGTTTTATGATATCCAGAGATACCGGTGTCCGGATGTTTTAACTATTTGTTTGAATGGAAGTCTGAGCGATATCAAATCTTACCTGCAAAAGTCTGCGGAAGGTTTTACCAAATAAAGTTTATTTTATACTTGACGGCCGCCCGATCGTTTTATTCCCCATTGGAATCTTTAAGCAGTTCATTTCCTGGAAACACTGTGTAACAGTGAGAAAGCGAGGATAGCCTGAGCAGTCTCTTTACCTGCTCCATGTTTGTGAGTGTTCATCACATTTTTTAAATATTTATTAATATCAAAACAATATTATACTATTGTATTTTGTCTCTTTTTGTTTTACATGTGGAGAGTCAAGTTGTTTTTACCAAATTTGGGTTTGTATACTAAAGTAATTACACTGATTCACAAATTAGCACTTATTTTTTTAAAAAATAGGATTATTCTTAAAAATAGAATAATTTTTTCCTTTGCACTTTAAATAAATTGTATAATTGATGGTATATATGATATATGTCACAACATTGGGATTTAGCACATTTGACACTTTAGCACTTTTTTTGAGTGTTGTGTTTTGCACAGATTTGTGAACGCACAGTTATTTAAAGGCACAGCGCACTTTATGTTTGAACCATTTGTATTTTAGTGTTTTATGAGCTTTTACACTTATAAGGTGCTGCTATTATTTAGTATATACAATTTTTAGTCACTTGAAAATACATTGCGCCATTTTAGCTTGTTATTTGGTTATAAACTATATACTAACAATAATATTATCAGTGAAAGTACAGATTTTATGTGAAAAATGCAAAAAAAACAAACAAACACTAAATTTGGCTAGGGTTTGTGCCCAAGTGGCTACTAGAAAAGACTGGGCATACCCCATTTTGAATACCCTGGGATGTCTACTTTTTCAAATGGTATGCCATGATGGGGGTAATTTTCATTTCTTGGCTGCCATACGGTCTCAAAGGCAGCCTGGACACTGCAAACTAATCTGACAAATTTCAAGGTGAAAAAGCATAAATGGATAAGCCGTATATATGACCCTGAAACTTTCCAAAACCCCATAAAACCTATACATGGGGGGTACCATGGCGCTCGTGAGACCTCACTGAGCAGAACTAGGAGTGTTTCAGGGCAGTAAACTATATACTAACAATAATATTATCAGTGAAAGTACAGATTTTATGTGAAAAATGCAAAAAAAACAAACAAACACTAAATTTGGCTAGGGTTTGTGCCCAAGTGACTACTAGAAAAGACTGGGCATACCCCATTTTGAATACCCTGGGATGTCTACTTTTTCAAATGGTATGCCATGATGGGGGTAATTTTCATTTCTTGGCTGCCATACGGTCTCAAAGGCAGCCTGGACACTGCAAACTAATCTGACAAATTTCAAGGTGAAAAAGCATAAATGGATAAGCCGTATATATGACCCTGAAACTTTCCAAAACCCCATAAAACCTATACATGGGGGGTACCATGGCGCTCGTGAGACATCACTGAGCAGAACTAGGAGTGTTTCAGGGCAGTAAACTATATACTAACAATAATATTATCAGTGAAAGTACAGATTTTATGTGAAAAATGCAAAAAAAACAAACAAACACTAAATTTGGCTAGGGTTTGTGCCCAAGTGACTACTAGAAAAGACTGGGCATACCCCATTTTGAATACCCTGGGATGTCTACTTTTTCAAATGGTATGCCATGATGGGGGTAATTTTCATTTCTTGGCTGCCATACGGTCTCAAAGGCAGCCTGGACACTGCAAACTAATCTGACAAATTTCAAGGTGAAAAAGCATAAATGGATAAGCCGTATATATGACCCTGAAACTTTCCAAAACCCCATAAAACCTATACATGGGGGGTACCATGGCGCTCGTGAGACATCACTGAGCAGAACTAGGAGTGTTTCAGGGCAGTAAACTATATACTAACAATAATATTATCAGTGAAAGTACAGATTTTATGTGAAAAATGCAAAAAAAAAAAACAAACACTAAATTTGGCTAGGGTTTGTGCCCAAGTGGCTACTAGAAAAGACTGGGCATACCCCATTTTGAATACCCTGGGATGTCTACTTTTTCAAATGGTATGCCATGATGGGGGTAATTTTCATTTCTTGGCTGCCATACGGTCTCAAAGGCAGCCTGGACACTGCAAACTAATCTGACAAATTTCAAGGTGAAAAAGCATAAATGGATAAGCCGTATATATGACCCTGAAACTTTCCAAAACCCCATAAAACCTATACATGGGGGGTACCATGGCGCTCGTGAGACCTCACTGAGCAGAACTAGGAGTGTTTCAGGGCAGTAAACTATATACTAACAATAATATTATCAGTGAAAGTACAGATTTTATGTGAAAAATGCAAAAAAAACAAACAAACACTAAATTTGGCTAGGGTTTGTGCTCAAGTGGCTACTACAAAAGACTGGGCATACCCCATTTTGAATACCCTGGGATGTCTACTTTTTCAAATGGTATGCCATGATGGGGGTAATTTTCATTTCTTGGCTGCCATACGGTCTCAAAGGCAGCCTGGACACTGCAAACTAATCTGACAAATTTCAAGGTGAAAAAGCATAAATGGATAAGCCGTATATATGACCCTGAAACTTTCCAAAACCCCATAAAACCTATACATGGGGGGTACCATGGCGCTCGTGAGACATCACTGAGCAGAACTAGGAGTGTTTCAGGGCAGTAAACTATATACTAACAATAATATTATCAGTGAAAGTACAGATTTTATGTAAAAAAAAGAAAACACAAAAAAAAACGCTAACTTTGGCTAGGGTTTGTGCCCAAGTGGCTACTACAAAAGACTGGCCATACCCCATTTTGAATACCCTGGGATGTCTACTTTTTCAAATGGTATGCCATGATGGGGGTAATTTTCATTTCTGGGCTGCCATACGGTCTAAAAGGCAACCTAGGTCACTCAAACCAATCTGTCAAATTTCTATGCAGAAAATAAAATAATGGACAAGTCGTATATTTGACCCTGTAACTTTCCAAAACCCCATAAAACCTATACATGGGGGGTAGTGTTTTACTCGTGAGACATTTCTGAATACAAATATGTATGTTTTATTGCAGGAAAACCGAATAGTATTCTGACATTAACAGTTAAATTGCCATGCTGAAATTGAAAAATAACAAGATTTCATAATTTTTTCAAGTTTTTTAGATTTTATTCATATAAAATGGAGTTCCATACATGAATGTTTGATATTAAATGAAAGCCCTGTTTCCCCTGAACAAAATGATATATAATAAGTGTGGGTGCACTTAGTATGAAAGAGGTAAATTATTGTTGAACAGACATATAGTAAAATTCTGTGGTTTGTTTACATTTTTTTTGGATCACAACTTGTACATTTGGCTGCGGTCTTAAGGGGTTAAATAAGAACAACAATCACAACAAACTTACAGATCAGCTGTGTATGGGGGCCGGCCATTCCAATTACCACACTCCCGGGCTGACACCATCTGCAGTCAATGTTTCATTAAGCATCGCTTACTTCCGTGTGTACACTGGTTGCCAAGGTGAGTCTGACGCCAAGCGCCAGACTTCCACTCATTGGCTGACTCTCCCAGTGATCACATTACGTGAAACACCGGTGGTTCAAGCGCATGCGTGTGAAGCAAAAGACTTCGATATAGTATCCACTACCCGATGTGGATTTGAAATATTTCCATGTCCCACACCAAATACTTGATAATATTGTACCTTCATGCAGCAGGGATACACACCTATCCTGCATGTCATACCTGGTCATTCCGATCACCGAACTCACGGGTCAACACCACCTAAGGTCAAAGTCTCGTCGAGCGCCGTATCCTTCCGTATGCGGGCTGGTTGCCATGGTGATATTGACGCTACGCGCCTAACTTTCCCCCATTGGCTAATTCTCCAAGCACCTGCATTCTCTGTAACCACGGAGATTCAAGCGCGTGCGTATGAGACAGACCATCGGTTTAGTGTTAATCCCCGGAACGGGTTTGAAATTTGGCCAGATACCACATCAAATATTTGATGACATGATGTAAATACACGGGTGTATAACCATCCTCCCTTCCCATCACCATATCCTCTATATTAAAAACAAAACCCACTTCCCTAACTATGTGTTGTCAAAATTACGTGTATGAAATAGGTAAATGGTCTATTACTGCGGACTGTAAATAAACAAATATCTGATGTGTGCCGTATAACCTGCCCTCAAATGGTCAGAATCAATAATCTAAGTGGCCCTAAAGGTATTAAGAACTAAGTGCAATAGAGTGTAATAAAGCCCACCTATCATAAAAATCTATTTGACGTGTAATGCAAGACCGCTAATTATCAGTGTCTCTAGTATTCTATGAAATATACAAAAAGGTGGGAAATGTGGAAAAACAAAAATCAAAAAAGTGCTGGTGTTATAATGTGCAAAACTCTATACATATAACCTGTGGCCAGTGCCTTGCCCACATCTATCACAACATGTGATAATTCTATTAACTGGAGAATGTCATTATTGACGATAATCTCCATTTCTATCAAATGAAAAATACTACTGTATTCTAAATTAGGAGAGAGGATACGGGGGAAGGGTCCAAACTCTGGTATACCCCATTTAACTGATGCATAAATCAGCATCTGTATGTTAGTCTATCATGCAAAGATGTATCTATGTGTTCTAAACTAGAAATAAGTAAAACCATAATCGAATATACCATAATGGTGAAAATTTAAACATAGTTAGGGAAGTGGGTTTTGTTTTTAATATAGAGGATATGGTGATGGGAAGGGAGGATGGTTATACACCCGTGTATTTACATCATGTCATCAAATATTTGATGTGGTATCTGGCCAAATTTCAAACCCGTTCCGGGGATTAACACTAAACCGAAGGTCTGTCTCATACGCACGCGCTTGAATCTCCGTGGTTACAGAGAATGCAGGTGCTTGGAGAATTAGCCAATGGGGGAAAGTTAGGCGCGTAGCGTCAATATCACCATGGCAACCAGCCCGCATACGGAAGGATACGGCGCTCGACGAGACTTTGACCTTAGGTGGTGTTGACCCGTGAGTTCGGTGATCGGAATGACCAGGTATGACATGCAGGATAGGTGTGTATCCCTGCTGCATGAAGGTACAATATTATCAAGTATTTGGTGTGGGACATGGAAATATTTCAAATCCACATCGGGTAGTGGATACTATATCGAAGTCTTTTGCTTCACACGCATGCGCTTGAACCACCGGTGTTTCACGTAATGTGATCACTGGGAGAGTCAGCCAATGAGTGGAAGTCTGGCGCTTGGCGTCAGACTCACCTTGGCAACCAGTGTACACACGGAAGTAAGCGATGCTTAATGAAACATTGACTGCAGATGGTGTCAGCCCGGGAGTGTGGTAATTGGAATGGCCGGCCCCCATACACAGCTGATCTGTAAGTTTGTTGTGATTGTTGTTCTTATTTAACCCCTTAAGACCGCAGCCAAATGTACAAGTTGTGAACCAAAAAAAATGTAAACAAACCACAGATTTTGACTATATGTCTGTTCAACAATAATTTACCTCTTTCATATTAAATGCACCCACACTTATTATATATCATTTTGTTCAGGGGAAACAGGGCTTTCATTTAACATCAAATATTTAGGTATGGAACATAACGTAATATGAATAAAATATAAAAAAATGAGAGAAAATATGATTTTTTTTAAATTTTCTTAGTTCTATGTGACATTCTAACTGTGAATGTCATAATACTGTTTGCTTTTACTGCAATAAAATACACATATTTGTATTCAGCGATGTCTCGCGTGTAAAACAGTACCCCCTATGTACAGGTTTTATGGTGTTTTGGGAAGTTACAGGGTCAAATATAGCATGTTACACTTTTCAGTTTTTTCACATTGAAATTTGCCAGTTTGGTTATGTTGCCTTTGAGACTGTATGGTAGCCCAGGAATGAAAATTACCCCCATGATGGCATACCATTTGCAAAAGTAGACAACCCAAGGTATTGCAAATGGGGTATGTCCAGTCTTTTTTAGTAGCCACTTGGTCACAAACACTAGCCAAAGTTAACGTTAATATTTGTTTGTGTGTGAAAAATGCAAAAAACTAATTTGAAAGCCAATTTTGGCCAGTGTTTGTGACTAAGTGGCTACTAAAAAAGACTGAACATACCCCATTTGCAATACCTTGGGTTGTCTACTTTTGCAAATGGTATGCCATTATGGAGGTAATTCTTATTTCTGGGCTACTATACGGTCTCAAAGCCAACGTAACCAATCTGGCGAATTTCATTGTGAAAAAACTGAAACGCAAGCCTTATATTTGACTCTGTAACTTTTGAAAACACCATAAAACCTGTACATGAGGGGTACTGTTATACTCAGGAGACTTTGCTGAACACAAATATTTGTGTTTCAAAACAGTAAAAAGTATGACAGCAAAAATATCGTCAGTGTAAGTGCCGTTTGTGTGCGAAAAAGGCAATAAATTTCACTTTCCCTGACGATATCATTGTTGTAATAAATTTTACGGTTTTGAAACAAAAATATTTGTATTCAGCGATGTCTCCCGAGTAAAACAGTACCCCCCATGTACAGGTTTTATAGTGTCTTGGAAAGTTATAGGGTTAAATATAGTGCTAGCAAATTAAATTCCCTATACTTTCGGCCTGGGTTGTTAGGCAGGTCCCGCTAATTGTAATTAATTAGGATACCTAATTATGTAAAATTATTACATAAATATATATGTAAAATTATTATATATACACGTGTGTGTATATATATATATGTATATATATGTATATAATTTTTTTACTATTATTTTTATTTATATATAGGTATACATATAGTGATGTATACGTATATACTTGGGTATATACATATATATATTATTTCGTTCTACGTGTATTTTGATATCTATATCTATATATATATATATATCTATATATATATATATATAGAGATATATATATATATATATTATCAAAATACAGTTAGAATGAAATTACACACATATATATTTTTAATTATTTATTTTTTTATTAATTTTTTTTACGTATTTACATATTTTTTTATTATAATATATATATATAATTATAATTATGTATATATTTAATCAATATCCTTCTACGTGTATTTTGATATTAATATATATATATATATATATATATATAATTATATATATAAATATTAAAATACACTTAGTGTATGTGTAAATGTGTGCGTATATATATATATTATATATAGATCATATATATAATATATATATAAATGATATAAGTGTATTTTATTTTTAACTTTAATTTTTTTTTTTTTTTTTTACATTAAGGGGTTAATAGGGGAGGAGAGGGGCAGAGACAGTGTCAGCCAGTGATTTTACATCACTGGCTGATACACAGGATCAGTGATCACAGTGACAGGCTGTCACTGTGATCACCTCCTGCAGATCGCGGTAATTGGCCACAGGGGGAGTGCCTGGGTGGCCAGGCATGCCCCCCACCGCGATCTGCAGGGGGATCCTGCCTGAAGTTACTATGGGTCAGCCAATAGGCTGACACATAGTAACTCTGATCGCAGTGACAGGCTGTCACTGCGATCAGATCGCAGGGAGAGGCTGTCTCTGCATTCAGATCGCAGAGACAGCCTCTCCCTGCGATCATACTCTGCAGATCGCGGTCACTGACCGCAGGGGGACTGCCTGGGGGGCCAGGCATGTCCCCCGACCGCGATCTGCTGCAGAGAATTCCGCCGGCTCCATGTGTCAGCCGATTTTAAAATCGGCTGACACATGGTAAATACCGATCGCAGTGACAGCCTGTCACTGCGATCGGAAGCTGCAGACCGCGGTCCCCAGGCACAGGGGGGCTGCCTGGGGGGCCAGGCATGCCCCCCGACCGCGATCTGCAGCGGCCATGTTCCGCCGGCCACGTGGGGGGTAAGACCGCCCAGGACGTACCATGCCGTCCTGCGGCGTTTAGAGCCGCCCAAATAAGGACGGCATGGTACGTCCTGCGGTCTTAAGGGGTTAAACACAGTTTCTGCATCATTTGTTTGTTGCTTGCTGTCCTGATGAAAGTTCCCTAGAGGAACTGAAACGTTGACATTTAACTTGGAATAAATAGAAGTTTTTCTACAAATACCTGGGAGTGCTGATTTTCGTTTACTTATATATATATATATATATATATATATATATAATATTTTGCTGGAGCGCTCACGCTTTCTTTGTTTTCTGAGATTCTCAACTAAAGCTGTGTTTATTTGGTGTTATTCTGCCCATAGAATTGATTACTTTATTGTTGTTTTTCTACATTTTTACACAAATATTTTATTTATATTTAGTTTTTTACGTGTATCTGTTTATGTGTGTCTGTATGTATCTGTGTCAATGTGCACCTGAGTGTGTGTGTGTGTCTGTATCGTTCAGTGTGTCTGTATATTTACATGTATGTCAGTGTGTATGTATCAGAGTGTTAGTGTGTGTATGTGTGTATCTGTGTATATATGGGTGCCAGATTGCACCTGAGTGTGTATCTGTGTGCGTGTATCTGTGTGTCTGTATCTGGGTGTCAGTGTGCACGTGAATGTATGTGTGTGTGTGTAACCGTGTCTGTATATTTCCATGTATGTCAATGCATGTGCCTGTATCTCCTATGTGTGTGCATGTATGTATATCAGTGTGTGTGTGTGTGTCAGTGTGCACCTGAATGTGTCTGTGTATATGTTTGCATGTCTATGTATCTATGTCAGTGTGAACCTGAGTATATATGTGTGTGTAACTATGTGCCAATATGTGTAACTGTGTGTCTGTGTATTTACATGTATGTCAGGGTGTGTATCTATCGGTGTGTGTGTGTATACACTACAGACAAATGCACGCTTGCATTCAAACACCAACATTCAAACACACACATGCTCCATTCAATACCATGTTTATACTCAAACACACATACACTGCTGAGTGCTAAATACAGCCCTGCAAATTGTAGATCCCCAGCTAGCAAAGCATTCTGGGACTTACAACAGATTCAGAACTACATTTGGCCACTTTACACACACTGCATCCACTAAACACACACTGTGCATTGACTACACACACACACACACACACACATACACACACAGAGACTCTGCATTCACTCTACACACATACAGCATCCTTGTGGGCATATTCAAGGACGGCCCTGTGGGCGGACTATTGAGTGGGCTCTAGGGGCCCAGACCTTGAACTTTGTCAGGGGCCCCAAAATTTCTGATGGCAGCCCTGCTCCCAGCGCTGTGCAGGCACTCTGTGTGGAGCGAGAGGAGGGGAAAGCATGTGACATCACATCCTCTGCTCTCATTCCACACATGCAGAGCGGCCTTAACACAGCTACAAGAGGAGCAGCACCTGGGAGACAGAGAGAGGGAGAGCTGAATGCATGCAGCCAGCCAAGAGGATACAGACACAAAAGGTGGGTTGGGGTGAAATAGGACATAGATATGTGGGTCTGTGGGTGTAAATAGGGTGAGGTGGGACATAGATATGTGGGTCTGTGGGTGTAAATAGGGTGAGGTGGGAGAGATAAATTTGCGTCTGTGGGTGTAAATAGGGTGAGGTGGGAGAGATAAATGTGGGTGTAAATAGGGTGAGGTGGGAGAGATAAATGTGGGTGTAAATAGGGTGAGGTGGGAGAGATAAATGTGGGTGTAAATAGGGTGAGGTGGGAGAGATAAATATGGGTGTAAATAGGGTGAGGTAGGAGAGAGGAATGTGGGTCTGTGGGTGTAAATAGGGTGAGGTGGGAGAGATAAATGTGGGTGTAAATAGGGTGAGGTGGGAGAGATAAATGTGGGTGTAAATAGGGTGAGGTAGGAGAGATAAATGTGGGTCTGTGGGTGTAAATAGGGTGAGGTGGGAGAGAGAAAGGTGGGTCTGTGGGTGTAAATAGGGTAAAGTAGGAGTGAGAAATGTGCGTCTGTGGGTGTAAATAGGGTGAGGTGGGACATAGATATGTCGGTCTGTGGGTGTAAATAGGGTGAGGTAGGAGAGAGAAATGTTGGTCTGTGGGTGTAAATAGGGTGAGGTGGGACATAGATATGTGGGTCTGTGGGTGTAAATAGGGTGAGGTGGGAGAGAGAAAGGTGGGTGTAAATAGGGTGAGGTGGGAGAGAAATATGGGTCTGTGGGTGTACAATTGGGATGAGTGTAAGGTGTCAGAAAAAAAGAGAGGAGAGACAGATCACACATTAGGAAAGCTAGAGAGTCAGAGACACATAATGAAAATAAAATCATATTCAAAAGAAAGAAATTGCATGCAAACACACCACTGAAGTCATGCACATGGTGACACACTGCTTATTTGTTTTTACAGACTGATAATCTACAGGCATATAGTTTTGCATTCACACACATACTGACACTCCTCACAAATAGAGTACTACAGTCACACACTGATACTGACTGCTCAAATAAATACAAGAACATTCTGAACATTAATACACACAAACATTCACACACCAACAATCCACTTAATTTACACACACAGCTTCTTCCACACAAATACATTTGAGATCCCTACATATACATAGACACAAACACTACACACAAGTACACTCACTCCTAGGCACACTGACACTTCATACAAATATACTCCTGCATTCACACAACTAATTTGAATACTAATATACCCCTGCATCCACGTGCAATAATTCCCTATGAATCATGGATGTCAACTAATATGTTTGCAGCCCGCGGCGAGGTTGTGCTGAGTGTAAGCTCTCCCTGCTCAGCTTCCCGCAGTGACGCTGGGAGCCAGAATGTGACATCACATTCCAGCTCCCGGCATCACTCTGCGGTGCGCGAGGGAGCTGAGCAGGAAGAGCTCAATATCAATGCCCACTTGCTGCCTTTCTGGCCCCCTGCTTTCCTGAATGTACACCTGCCCAGAAGTCCCACTAGACACCAGGTAAGAAATCCACCCAGCTCTCCCAAAGTTAGGGAGGCTGGGTGGATTTAAATTAAAATAATAATAAAAAGTTTTGGGGGGAAATGTGTGTATGGGTGTATGGCTGTCTGTGTGTGTGTGTATGGCTGCCTGTTTGTGTGTGGCTGTGTGTATTCCTGTCTGTTCGTGTGCATGGCTGTCTGTGTGTATGTGTATATGGCTGGCTGTCTGTGTGTGTGTATTGCTGTATATGTGGCTGTCTGTGTGTGTATATATGGATGTGTGTGTGTGTCTCTGTCAGTGAGTCTGTCTGTGTGTGTGTATGTCAGTGTGTGTCTGTGAGGAAGCCTGTGTGTGTCTGTGAGTGTGGGTGTCTCTGAGGGAGCCTGTTTGTCAGTTAGTGCGTGCCTGTCAGTGAATGTGTGTGTCTGTGAGTGCATTTGTGTGTTTGAGTGATTCTGTGTGTCTGTGTATGTCTGTCAGTGAGTGTGTCTCAGTGAGATTGAGTGAGAACAGGGGCAGGGGTAGACAGAGGGACTAGGATTTAGTAGACAAAGGGGGACTGGGATTTAGTAGACGAGGGGGTACTAAGATTTAGTAGACGAGGGGGTACTAAGATTTAGTAGACGAGGGGGTACTAAGATTTAGTAGACGAGGGGGGGGACTGGCATTTACTAGAGGGGATCGCTGTTTGTTTTTTTAATAGTGTACTTTTCAAAATAATCCTACGTTTCTATGAAAATGTACATTTTTGTTTTTTAGCGGCCCACTTAAACTTAAACCTTGTTTATTTGGCCCTTACTAGCCTTTTACTTTGACATGCTTGCTATAAATAAACCCTTGAATTTGCAGATATGTTTTACATTCTAATAAACTTCCTGTTTTCATACACAAACACTACATGCTCCTGCATTTTATACTCTCTGGGTTTCACATATATCAGTATTACACAAATACATACTTTGACTCATACAATTGTACTTTGAGACTACATAAATATTCTTGCAGTAGACATAATTCATCCCTCCATTTACACACAGTTTTTCACTAAACTCAAATATATCCTTGAATTCACACCTATTGATATTCTACAAACACACATGCATTCATACTGGCACAATAAACAGAAACGACCATTCACAATGATTTTAAATGCTCAATGCAAACATGCATTGATAATCATATGCATCAAAAGTAATACACAAGATTATATGAAAGTTATATTTAAAATTAATCAAATACATATATATTGGCTTTCAAAGGGCCCAGGACCTAATTTTGCCCGGGGGCCCAAATGGCTGTCAGTCCGTCCCTGAGCCTGGTATGTGTTTGTGATTTGCCTGGGGTAGAGATAGCAACAGGAAGAAGGCAGGCAAAAAAGGATTTTGATACATGAATAGGTAAGGTTTGAAACAAGAATAGGACTTGCGTTAAGGCACTCATATGCAAGATATTAATATGTACCAGTCATGAAAAATGGCCATTTCTCAATATCTGTCAAGACTGCTTTGCGTAAGGTCAGGTAATTAGCTGTGTAACTGTTCTAGAGGTTAGGGGTTAGTGAAAACCCCAGAGAACAGATAGAGCAGAAGGTTATTGTATAGAGTATATATCTGCTATTGTGCAAATAGTGCTTTTTGTCATAATTAGACCCAGTATTTCACATTTGTTTATTTTAATTTTAAGATTGGAGAAGTGGGAATAAATGTGCAGGTCCTTTATTAAGTGGGGGAGAGACTGTTCTGTATCAATGATGGTGAATAGGATCTGTGTATACACATGTTTTTAACTGCCACATTAGACAAAGAGATAAGTGTTTTACTTTCTTGTGATTTACTTTTATGGTAGTTGTTAAAGTATACTTGTGTATTGTTTGCTCTTAAGTGAGGGCATATGCCCTTCTTAAATGCAGGGGCATGCACTTCTTGCAAAAAAGACTATGTGCACCTGAAGGCAGGCAAAGTTCCTTAGGGCCATGCTTCTCCTCTCTGGAATATTTACGCCACGCACAGGTAACATGGGTAATAGCAGTATATAAGTTCCTTTTTCATGGTTTCAGTCTTAATACCATAGTCTCATGTTCCAGCCACAGACAGTGGATTGAAGCTGTGGCCAACCTGAACACTCGTGGCATGTTAGTCATTTTTAGTCAAACTATTTTAAGAGTAGCCATCTTCACCTTCACAACACAAAACATGCAAATAAAACAAAAATAAGTGGAGCTCAGGTTTACCTTAACAAACAGTTGTATAATATGAGTAGACCAGGTGCTATTGCAATGATCTGTAAATAACAAACAAGCAAATCTAAGTGCAGATGGTTGTTACAGAAATAGGTGGAAATGAATAATAAATGGGTAACTCACAAACATAGAGCCAATAATACACTTGGCTCAAATGGTTAGCGCCTCAGGATCTTCTAAGGCAGATCCAACACCCTCTTTTTTTGTCTCCTCTTGATCTCCTCCTCCTTAACCCAGTTTGGTAGGAATGGAAAGGGAAAACTCCAGCAAAATTTATTCAAATTAAAAATAATCAAATAAAAGATCAAAGATTAAAAATCTATATTAAACTTCATATAAAATCAATCCAAAACGCGTTTCGCCAGTAACTGGCTTCCTCAGTTTGTAGAATGATCGCTGTATCCTCTTGCTCTTTTATATGTTCTTTAATTGTGAAATTACCGGCATCTGCCGAACCGGAAATGGGCTGTGTGGAAAGCATATGCAGTTCGTTGGAACGCACGTACGCGCATACGTGCGTACGTAGGTCATGTGACCCGGCTGTTCTCCTCCCTTATTATTCGTGGAACGCAACACATGCGTTCCACTGCCGACGATCTTCAAAATCGGCTGTTCTACTTCCTCTCTCTTCGTGGAACGCAATTCATGCGTTCCACGTCCGGATTGTGTATTTTTCGACAAAGAGTCCTTAATTGCAATGTCCATTAGGTCTCAATGGACCCGGATGAATAAGAATAATATAAAACAGGAAAAAAGAAAGAAACATAAAATCATCATGAATAAAAATATAATATACTAATATACTAATACTTGTTAAATATTAATACTAATAATGAGCTCTTGCAGTCATATAAAAGAGTTAAGACAAAAATGGATAAAAATCCAGAAGGGTAGAGAAAAATTATTATGATATCTTAAAAAGCTATAAAGAATCATCCTCATAATGAAAAACAGGGGGAAAATATTATGATATCTTAAGAAGCTATAAAAAATAAAAAATCATCCTCTTAATAAAAAACAGGGGGAAAGGGGAACTTTAAATGGGTGAGGAACATTTATGGCAAGAAATGGCACAATTCAAAATCCAAATTTAATCCGTGGGGGACCATAGTTTTAAAATTAAAGATAAAAGTAATTTCTTCTTTGCCAATTTTTTTTATTAAGTCTCCACCCCTCCAATTATTTTTAACCAGTTTAAGTGCACAAAACATAAGACCCTGTGGATTTTGATGGTGACAGTGCTTAAAGTGTTGAGAAACACTATGTGTTTCAACTCCTTTCTTGATGTTTCTCACATGTTCAGAAATTCTGACATGGAGACATCTAATTGTCCTCCCTATATACATTTTATTACATGGACAAATTAATAAATAAATAATATTCTTAGAGAAACATGTCAATTGGTCTCTTATCATAAACTCTTTATTAGAGATTTCGTTTATATTTTTTATGTGTCTTTTTTTATTCGATGTTTCCCTACACGCAAGGCACGTACCGCACCCAAAAAAAACTTTACTTTTCGTCAAGAAATTGCCATTTCCATTTTGCTGATGTTTTAACTTACTATTTACTAAAAAATTCTTAATGTTCTTACACCCCCTATGTACAATCTTAGGTCTCTCTGGTAATATTTATTTAAGAATAGGGTCATCTTGCAATAGATGCCAATATTTATTAATGGCAGACCGCACTTTCTTATTATTGGCGGAAAAATTGCAGATAAAAGGAATATTAAATTTTTTATCTTCTATCCTTGTTTTTTTCTTTTTGTAGGTTAATAAATCTTTTTGTTCCAATCTTTTTATTTCCTCTATGCTCTTTTGAAGATCTTCCTCTTTGTACCCTTTTTCTATAAATTGTTTCTTAATTATCTGAGTTTGTCCTAAAAAATCATCGTCTTTTGTGCAATTTCTTTTCAACCTCATAAACTGGCTCTTAGGTGCATTTGTGAGCCACGGAGGATGATGACAACTAGTTAGATCAATGTATCCATTACAGTCTACTTCTTTAAAATAATTTTTTGTAAAAATATTCCCTTCCTCTATAAAAACAGTGAGATCTAAGAAATTAATTTCTTTTTTGCTTAGAGTTGAAGTAAGACTGATCCCCCAGTCATTGCAATTCAGAAAGCTTAAAAAATTAGCTAAACTCAAATTGTCTCCCTTCCAGATAAAAAATATATCGTCTATGTAACGGCGATAGGTGACCAAGTTCGCATAAAATTCGCTGTGTAGAATAAACATCTCTTCCCAATACGCCATGAAAAGATTTGCGTAACTAGGTGCGAACTTGGTCCCCATCGCCGTTCCATTGGTTTGCAAGTAAAAACTGTCTTTAAACCAAAAAAAAGACAGTTTTTTGTGAGTTACCCATTTATTATTCATTTCCACCTATTTCTGTAACAACCATCTGCACTTAGATTTGCTTGTTTGTTATTTACAGATCATAGCACAGATCAATAGCACCTGGTCTACTCATGTTATACAACTGTTTGTTAAGGTAAACCTGAGCTCCACTTATTTTTGTTTTATTTGCATATTATTAATCCTCACAGGCGCATTGCACTTTATTCTTTGATTACAAATAGTGGCTAGGAATAACTCTATAATGGTATTGATCATTACACTACTTCCTTTAAGCTTGCTGTGGTTTGGCTTAAATTGTCTGTGGCATTCTTAAAAGATTTAAATGGACACTAGAGTCACCAGAATAACTACATCTTAATGTATAATCATTCCCTGCAGGCATTTTCATGCAATGTTTACATTGCCCACTAGGGACACCTCCAGTGGCCACTCCTCAGATATCCATTGGAGGTGCTCCCTGGGGCAGTACTGCACTGCCGTTCTGCGTCTCCACGTTCTGCAAGGAGACGCTGAATGTTCCTCATAGAGATGCATTGGTTCAATGCATCTCTATGAGGAGGTGTGATTGTCCAAGTCGGTGTTAGGCCCTCCCTGTCTCCTTGCTGATTTCAGTTAGTTCAAAGATTTCCCTATGGGAAAGCATTGCATTGGTTAAAAATCATAAATTCTGATTATGTCAGCAAGGAGGCGGATCGGGAACGAGGCCAGCGTGGGCAGACCCACATGGCACTGGAAATAAGGTAGGTTTTATTACCTTTGTAACGGATCACCTGGCACCCCGACTTGGTACCTCCGTTAATGGATGCTCCTAGTGCTTCCTGAGGACTCCAAGCACTCTGGCAGACACCACAATCACCGAATCCGAGAAACCTTTAAATTCTCCCAAGCGTATGAATGCTGTAGACCATTGAATAGGAACCATACGAATAGGCTTGTACTCCTAGCAGTCAACTGGAACAGCATACAATAAATCCTTCCCCCAATAATGAGACGACACATCACTTTGAGGGTAAAACAGGAACTCTGGACTGGCTCATCCAGCCTGGCTTTTATTACACTTGTACACTTACAGGCCACACCCAGGGGGAGGCATAAAATCACCAATCACACATCTGGTGCAACCCACACATTTCCTCCCCTCAGATAAACAGTTAAACCAATTATTACATACAATAAAAATACAGTTTTTACACACACACTGTAACTTTAAAACCATACATCCAATTTCAATAAAAGTTGCATATTCAGACTCAGCATACATCAAACATAAACACTTCCAAAAATCAGCCAAATCCCTCCAGTGGATCAAAAGTTAGCTGGAAGTCCTTTATGACCGACCGCAAGCACAATTTCCTGCCCAAAACAGTTCCATAGATTTGGGCTGTGCGGTCGGTCAATTTCATGCGAAAAAACGACTAAGTCCCATTTCGAACGGGACTTAGTCTCTGGAGCTGCAAGTTCCGTATGGGAGAAGGTAAGGGTCAGCGGTGTTCGGCAGAATGTGTAGCCGATTTTAGTTCCACAGAATCTTTAACATACACCGCTGACAAGGGTCAAGTCCTGGGTAAAAAAGTGCAGGAACTCACCCAAGATCCACTCCCCGCCCCCCCCCCCCCTCACCCCCCAAAAAATGATACGCTTGTATGCAGGGGCTGAGTAAGGGCACGGGGCTGAAGAGGGGGGCCATGGGCTGAGGTAAGGGACAGGAGCGGAGGAAAGGGACAGGAGCGGAGGAAAGGGACAGGAGCGGAGGAAAAGGGACAGGAGCGGAGGAAAGGGACAGGAACAGGAACTGAGGGGCTGAGGAGGGGGAGGATGGGGGCAGGGGCTGAGGAGGGGGGCATGGGCTGAGGAGAGGGACAGGGGCTGAGGAGAGGGACAGGGGCTGAGGAAGGGGGACAGGGGCTGAGGAAGGGGGACAGGGGCTGAGGAAGGGGGACAGGGGCTGAGGAAGGGGGACAGGGCCTGAGGAAGAGGGACAGGGGCTGAGGAAGAGGGACAGGGGCTGAGGAAGAGGGACAGGGGCTGAGGAAGAGGGACAGGGGCTGAGGAAGAGGGACAGGGGCTGATGTTCGTATGCAGGGGCTGAGTAAGAGCACGGGGCTGAGTAAGGTGGACAGGGGCTGAGTAAGGTGGACAGGGGCTGAGTAAGGTGGACAGGGGCTAAGTAAGGTGACAGTGCTGTGGAAAAAGGGACAGGAGCTTAGGAGGAGGGGGGGGTCATGGGTTGAGGAAGGGGCCATGGGCTGAGTAAGGTGGCAGGGCTGAGGAAGAGGGACAGGAGCTTAGGAGGAGGGGGGGGGCATGGGCTGAGGAAGGGGCCATGGGCTGAGGAAAGGGACAGGGGCTGAGGAGGGGGACAGAGGCTGAGGAGGGGGGCAGGGGCTGATGAAGGGAGCAGGGGCTGGAGATGGGGGACAGGGACTGAGGAGGGGGACAGGGACTGAGGAGGGGGACAGGGACTGAGGAGGGGGGACAGGACCTTAAATAGGGGGACAGGGACTGAGGAGGGAGACAGGGACTGAGGTGGGAGACAGGGACTGAGGAGGGGGACAGGGACTGAGGTGGGAGACAGGGACTGAGGTGGGAGACAGGGACTGAGGTGGGAGACAGGGACTGAGGTGGGAGGACAGGGACTGAGGTGGGAGGACAGGGACTGAGGTGGGAGGACAGGGACTGAGGTGGGAGGACAGGGACTGAGGTGGGAGGACAGGGACTGAGGAGGGGGGACAGGGCCTTAAATACGGGGACATGGACTGAGGAGGGGGACAGGGACCGAGTAAGGGGATAGGGCTTGAGGAGGGGGACAGGGACTGGGGAAAGGGACTAAGGAGGGAGACAGGGACTGAGGAGGGGGGGCAGGGCCTTAAATAGGGGGACAGGGACTGAGGTGGGAGACAGAGACTGAGGAGGGGGGACAGGGACTGAGGAGGGGGGACAGGGACGGAGGAGAGGGGACAGGGACTGAGGAGGGGGGACAGGGACTGAGGAGGGGGGACAGGGACTGAGGAGGGGGGACAGGGACTGAGGAGGGGGACAGGGCCTGAGGAGGGGGACAGGGCCTGGGGAGGGGGACAGGGCCTGGGGAGGGGGACAGGGCCTGGGGAGGGGGACAGGGCCTGGGGAGGGAGACAGGGACTGAGGAGGGGGACAGGGACTGAGGTGGGAGACAGGGACTGAGGTGGGAGACAGGGACTGAGGTGGGAGACAGGGACTGAGGTGGGAGACAGGGACTGAGGTGGGAGGACAGGGACTGAGGTGGGAGGACAGGGACTGAGGTGGGAGGACAGGGACTGAGGAGGGGGGACAGGGCCTTAAATACGGGGACATGGACTGAGGAGGGGGACAGGGACCGAGTAAGGGGATAGGGCTTGAGGAGGGGGATAGGGCTTGAGGAGGGGGACAGGGACTGGGGAAAGGGACTAAGGAGGGAGACAGGGACTGAGGAGGGGGGGCAGGGCCTTAAATAGGGGGACAGGGACTGAGGTGGGAGACAGAGACTGAGGAGGGGGGACAGGGACTGAGGAGGGGGGACAGGGACTGAGGAGAGGGGACAGGGACTGAGGAGAGGGGACAGGGACTGAGGAGGGGGGACAGGGACTGAGGAGGGGGGACAGGGACTGAGGAGGGGGGACAGGGACTGAGGAGGGGGACAGGGTCTGAGGAGGGGGACAGGGCCTGAGGAGGGGGACAGGGCCTGGGGAGGGGGACAGGGCCTGGGGAGGGGGACAGGGCCTGGGGAGGGAGACAGGGACTGAGGAGGGGGACAGGGACTGAGGAGGGGGACAGGGACTGAGGAGGGGGACAGGGACTGAGGTGGGAGACAGGGACTGAGGTGGGAGACAGGGACTGAGGTGGGAGACAGGGACTGAGGTGGGAGGACAGGGACTGAGGTGGGAGGACAGGGACTGAGGTGGGAGGACAGGGACTGAGGAGGGGGGACAGGGCCTTAAATACGGGGACAGGGACTGAGGAGGGGGACAGGGACCGAGTAAGGGGATAGGGCTTGAGGAGGGGGACAGGGACTGGGGAAAGGGACTGAGGAGGGGGGACAGGGCCTTAAATAGGGGGACAGGGACTGAGGTGGGAGACAGGGACTGAGGAGGGGGGACAGGGACTGAGGAGGGGGGGCAGGGACTGAGGAGGGGGGACAGGGACTGAGGAGGGGGGACAGGGACTGAGGAGGGGGGACAGGGCCTGAGGAGGGGGACAGGGCCTGAGGAGGGGGACAGGGACTGAGGAGGGGGGACAGGGCCTGAGGAGGGGGACAGGGCCTGAGGAGGGAGACAGGGCCTGGGGAGGGAGACAGGGCCTGAGGAGGGAGACAGGGCCTGAGGAGGGAGACAGGGCCTGAGGAGGGAGACATGGACTGGGGAGGGAGAGAGGGCCTGAGGAGGGAGACAGGGCCTGAGGAGGGAGACAGGGCCTGAGGAGGGAGACAGGGCCTGAGGAGGGAGACAGGGCCTCAGGAGGGAGACAGGGCCTGAGGAGGGAGGACAGGGCCTGAGGAGGGAGGACAGGGACTGAGGAGGGGGGACAGGGACTGAGGAGGGGGGACAGGGACTGAGGAGGGGGGACAGGGACTGAGGAGGGAGACAGGGCCTGAGGAGGGAGACAGGGACTGGGGAGGGAGACAGGGCCTGAGGAGGGAGACAGGGCCTGAGGAGGGAGACAGGGCCTGAGGAGGGAGACAGGGACTGAGGAGGGAGACAGGGACTGAGGAGGGGGACAGGGACTGGGGAAAGGGACAAAAAAAAAAAACCTAAAGTGCCTTCCCCCCTCCCTGAGGCTTACCTTGGGCCATGAGGGGTGGGACAGGATCTGGAACCTGCAGCCTGCAGTCAGTGGAGTAAGCCGGCCTCTCCTGATGATGTCAGGAGGAGGGGGCGTGGCTTCCTCTGCTCCCCAGCGGTCCTGTGAGAAGAGCAGAGAAAGTCACGCCCCCTCCTACTGACATCATCAGGAGAGGCCGGACGACTCCACTGACTGCAGGGGGAGAGGTGAGTTTTAAAATCCGAGTCCCCAGTCAGAGGCAGGGGATTCGGATTTGTGCTCCCCCTGCTCTGGCTGCCGCTTGTGCCAGCCCTGGGTCCTGCAGGACTAGTAATGGGAACGGCGTTCCTGCTGTGGGAAAAGTGCAGGAACGCCGTTCCCACGCGTTCCTGCAGGACTCGAGCCCTGACCGCTGACCGCATTCGAATGACCAAAATGGCCGCCGCCACGTGTTCGGCTGCCGAATGGCGGCCACCCAGCGCTCGGTAATTAACCTGCAGTAACCTCACAGCCTGGGAGGTAAATTGCCTGCACACTTTAGCTTCTGGGTGGTCCGCCTGTGTGGTACTTGGTTCAGTAAGCCCTATTTACTGAACCAAGTGGGGGAAAGCCAGGAACAAGTTATTTTACAGGTCTGGGGACATAGTCTTAAAGGGACATTGTTCACCAAAGTTACAAGATGTCCCCAGCCGGTTCTTAAAGGGCCATACACACCAAATAAAAGTCCATACGTTTTCAGGGGCCATAGTCTTAAAGGGTATTGTTACCCAAAGTCTCAATATGTCCCCAGACAGTTCTTAAAGGGCCAGCAGCAGTACAATAAAATACCATTCACTGTGCTTAAAGGGCCAGTAGCCGCCATATAAAGTACAATATGCCCCAAATAACCCAGGGGCCATAGTCAGTAGGTAGGAGGCTAGCAAACAGGCTTCTCCAGGGCCCAGTGGCGAGGTTGGTTTCGCCACATTTCTCCCCTTTTCCAAACAGACTAACAGGGTACCTGACCTCTTGCCGGTCAGTGCCCTTGTTAGTCCAGCAGCCCACCCACAAAACAGAAACAGCAGTACAGCCCACCCACAATAAATGGTTACTACACCTGAGTAAGGGAATAACTTGTCCAGGTCCAGGTGCCTCACCACGGCTGTGTGGGGGACTGGTAGGCCGTTTTGGTGGGTTGCTGAGTGGGCAGAGACCAGCGGTACTCTGCCCTGATGCCAGCACTACCACGGGAGTAGTCTGGTTGGAGCCTGGTTGCTGGAGACCGACTGTCTCCCCTTTAGCTGCGCAGCTCTGCTGTTGGTGGGGGAGACCGACTGTCTCCCCTTTGGCTAAGCAGCCTTGTTGCTGGGGGACAGGACTGACTGTCCTTACACCCTGTGCTGTAGGTGCAGAGACCACAGTCCCATCTGCACAGTTGTGGGGCTTACAGTCTCCCCCTGGTACATTAAGCTGCCGCTGGGGAGAGGTGGTAGCCAGCTCCTCTCCCATTAGAACACTCTGCCGCTGGGGAGAGGAGGTAACAATCTCCTCTCCCAGGCATATTTTCAGTCTTTGTGGAGGGAGACCGACTGTCTCTCCTCCCAATGCAGTGTCCTGCTGCTGGGGAACGGAGACTGGGCTCTCTATTCCCAAAAAATCACGCTGCTGCTGGGGGGTAGGACCAACTACCTCTGCCCCCTGTAACTCAGCCTGCCGCTGGGGAATGGAGACTGGGCTCCCAATTCCCTGCAATTCACACTGCCGCTGGGGAATGGAGACTGGGCTCCCAATTCCCAACAAATCACACTGCCGCTGGGGAGGGAGGACGGCCCCCTCAGCTCCCTGTAGCTTGGGCGCAGAGACCACGGTCCCATCTGCGCTGGTGTGGGGCTTGCTGTCTCCCCTTGGTGTGCTAAGCTGCCGCTGGGGAGAGGGGGTAACAAACTCCTCTCCCTTACACACTTTCAGCCGCTGGGGAGCAGGGCTGCCCCTCTGTACTCCCTGTAGGCAGGGCGCAGAGACCACGGTCCCATCTGCCCTGGTGAGGGGCTTACTGTCTCCCCTTGGTGAGCTGTGCTGCCGCTGGGGAGAGGGAATAACAAACTCCTCTCCCTTACACACCTTCAACCGCTGGGGAGAGGGGATAACAGGCTCCTCTCCCTGCACCGTAGACTGCCGCTGGGGAGCAAGAACGGCACCTTCAGCTCCCTGTAACGCACACTGCCGCTGGGGATCTGGGCCGACTGCCCAGCATCCCTGTAGGGCCGGTAGAGAGACCGCAGTCCCATCTCCACCTGCCATCTGTGGGTCTTCCCAGGACCAATCCGTGAGGCCCCTCAACATTTGTGAGTAAGGGCCACCTGCTTCCCCACCTGGCAACTCTGGCTGCTGCTGGGGATCTGGGCCGGCTGCCCAGCATCCCGGTGGAGTGACCTTGGTCCCATCTCTACCTGCCTGTTGTGGTTCCTCACAGGACCAGTCTATGAGGACCCCCACTTCGGGTTCCTCCCGCCGCCTCAGGGAAAGACGGCTAACCTCCTCGGATGCAGCCTCTACCCGGCTGCTGTAACGCTCCTGCTGCTGAGCATACTTCCTCTCTTTTGCCAACCGGAATTCTCGGTCCAGCCTTGTGTTTCGCTCGGCCATGACCTGGTTCCAGATCACCCGGCGTGTCTCCATGGGTATATCATCCCCATACTCGGCCACTCGCTGCCTCACCTCGGCCAGCCAATCATCTCCAGAGCCAGAACCTTCCATACTTGTCTGCTCCCAGGGGCGCTGCACGACTGCTAGCGTTGCCCTCAATTTGTAAATCCAAACGAACTGTGTCTCCGAGCTGCTTTACCTCACACTAGGACGCCATCCCACCGCTTGCCACCAATGTAACGGATCACCTGGCACCCCGACTTGGTACCTCCGTTAATGGATGCTCCTAGTGCTTCCTGAGGACTCCAAGCACTCTGGCAGACACCACAATCACCGAATCCGAGAAACCTTTAAATTCTCCCAAGCGTATGAATGCTGTAGACCATTGAATAGGAACCATACGAATAGGCTTGTACTCCTAGCAGTCAACTGGAACAGCATACAATAAATCCTTCCCCCAATAATGAGACGACACATCACTTTGAGGGTAAAACAGGAACTCTGGACTGGCTCATCCAGCCTGGCTTTTATTACACTTGTACACTTACAGGCCACACCCAGGGGGAGGCATAAAATCACCAATCACACATCTGGTGCAACCCACACATTTCCTCCCCTCAGATAAACAGTTAAACCAATTATTACATACAATAAAAATACAGTTTTTACACACACACTGTAACTTTAAAACCATACATCCAATTTCAATAAAAGTTGCATATTCAGACTCAGCATACATCAAACATAAACACTTCCAAAAATCAGCCAAATCCCTCCAGTGGATCAAAAGTTAGCTGGAAGTCCTTTATGACCGACCGCAAGCACAATTTCCTGCCCAAAACAGTTCCATAGATTTGGGCTGTGCGGTCGGTCAATTTCATGCGAAAAAACGACTAAGTCCCATTTCGAACGGGACTTAGTCTCTGGAGCTGCAAGTTCCGTATGGGAGAAGGTAAGGGTCAGCGGTGTTCGGCAGAATGTGTAGCCGATTTTAGTTCCACAGAATCTTTAACATACACCGCTGACCGCATTCGAATGACCAAAATGGCCGCCGCCACGTGTTCGGCTGCCGAATGGCGGCCACCCAGCGCTCGGTAATTAACCTGCAGTAACCTCACAGCCTGGGAGGTAAATTGCCTGCACACTTTAGCTTCTGGGTGGTCCGCCTGTGTGGTACTTGGTTCAGTAAGCCCTATTTACTGAACCAAGTGGGGGAAAGCCAGGAACAAGTTATTTTACAGGTCTGGGGACATAGTCTTAAAGGGACATTGTTCACCAAAGTTACAAGATGTCCCCAGCCGGTTCTTAAAGGGCCATACACACCAAATAAAAGTCCATACGTTTTCAGGGGCCATAGTCTTAAAGGGTATTGTTACCCAAAGTCTCAATATGTCCCCAGACAGTTCTTAAAGGGCCAGCAGCAGTACAATAAAATACCATTCACTGTGCTTAAAGGGCCAGTAGCCGCCATATAAAGTACAATATGCCCCAAATAACCCAGGGGCCATAGTCAGTAGGTAGGAGGCTAGCAAACAGGCTTCTCCAGGGCCCAGTGGCGAGGTTGGTTTCGCCACAACCTTTTAAGGGGGTTAACAGGAGACAAGCCAGTAGACATGGTGGTTTGAACATTATAGGGTCAGGAGTACATGTTTGTGTTCCTTTAAGGACTGGAACTATCTGACATATAGCTCCCCATAACTCTCTCCCCAGTGCACGTCACTCCTATTCTCATCTCTGATTATAAGGAATGTATTATTCTTTGCTATTCAAGGATATGTTCCACCATGTAGTTTTTGGCTCCCTCAGTGATGCAGTTCCATGTGTCTGCTTCATGGGTGTCAATAAAGTTTATGTAATGGCTCGTGGACCACAGCATTTTTTGGTTCCATTATGTTCATACATAGCTTTATGAAGATGATAACTTCATGTGAATGCAGTTTAAATGTCGGGTATCTTCAATCATTATTGACGTACCGTCCAATCATCCAGGGTTAGTTCCTTGTTTTCCCGCATCCAGGGACAGCTGGGAACTGTCCGCAACAAGTACAACACAATCTTATTTTTAGACATGTTTACACTGTGCTGCCACGTTATCAGGACACTAGGACCTTGGGCAGAGTGCTACTGCAGTGCTCTGCTAAGAGTGTGGCAAGCCAGGGATGCTAACAGTGCAAGCCAAGGATGCCAACAGTGGCAAAGCCTCGTGGGAGGTGTAGTCCAAAACATGGAAGGTTGCCTATGCCTGATCTAGACATATGTATTGTCAATTTTTTGTTTAAGATTAGGTAACATGGGCAATAGCAGTATATAAGTTCCAGTGGCGTACACACAACCCATGGGGCCCCGGTGCGAAAACTGATCCGTGGGCCCCTCCCCCCGCGCTTACTCTGCACGGGCTGGGGCCGCAACACATAGCGGCGGGCACCTAGTCGCAGGGCTGCGACCCGTGCGACCGCGGTATGTACGCATAAACACATACACTTAAAGGACCACTACAGACACCCAGATCAAATCAGTGCCAGGTCTCTCTAGTTTTAACCCTGCAGCTGAAAACATAGCAGTTTCAGAGAAACTGCTATGTTTCACTGAGGGTTAATCCAGCCTCTAGTGGCTGTCTCATTGACAGCCGCTAGAGGATTTTCTGCGATTCTCACTGTGAAAATCACAGTGAGAAGACGCTGAACGTCCATAGGAAAGCATTGAGTAATGCTTTCCTATGGGCGGTTTGAATGCGCTCGTGGCTCTTGCCACGCATGTGCATTCGGAGCTGAGTGGCGGATCGGGACGGAGAGATCCCCAGCGCCAAGGGAGTCCGGCGCTGGAGAAAGGTAAGTGCTTAAGACACACACACACACACACTCTCATGAACTGTCGCACACATTTACTGACAGACACACACTCAGTGACAGACGCACACAAACATACTCAGTAACAGACACACACACTAACACACACACACTCTAACACTAACACACACACTAACACACACACTAACACACACACACTAACAGACACACTAACACACACACACTAACACACACACTAACACACTCACTAACACACACACACTAAAACTAACACACACACTAACACACACACTAACACACACACTCACTAACACACTCACTAACACACACAAACACTAACACACACACTAACACTAACACACACACTAACACACACACACACCCTCACTAAAACTAACACACTAAAACTAACACACACACACTAACAAACACTAACACTAACACACTAACACTAACACACTCACTAACACTAACACACTCACTAACACACTAACACTAACACACTCACTAACACACACACTCACTAACACTAACACACTCACTAACACACTCACACGTTTTTTGTTTTTTTTTAAATGTAATCCCCCCAGCCTCCTTACCTGTGGGAGAGCTGAGGGGATTCCCTAGGGTCCAGTGGTGTTGCTGGCCCTGCTGTCACCCGGCTGGCGGGCGCACGAGGGAGCAGTGTCCCCTGAGTGCTCCCTCTTCAGCTCCCTCGCGCGCCGCGTACTGATGCCGGAGCCGGAAGATGACGTCATCTTCCGGCTCCGGTTTCAGTTCGGTGCGCGAGGGAGCTGAAGAGGGAGCACTCAGGGGACACTGCTCCCTCGCGCGCCGGACAGCCGGGTGACAGCAGGGCCAGCCTAGGGGGGCCCTGAGGTGGCCGGCTCCTGGGCCCCCCAGCAGAAGAGGCTGGCCCTGTGGGTACATACCTGGGTCGCAGGCCCCCTGGCGGGCCAGGCCCGGTCGCGGCCGCGACCCCGGTATGTACGCCACTGATAAGTTCCTTTTTCATGGTTTCAGTCTTAATACCATAGTCTCATGTTCCAGCCACAGACAGTGGATTGAAGCTGTGGCCAACCTGAACACTCGTGGCATGTTAGTCATTTTTTGTTGAGTCAGATACTTGTGTGGAAGTGAGAAGAGCACTCTCTAAACTTCCATTCCACCTAGAACATGGGACAGCATCAGATAATAAGACATTCATTTATATTCGTCAAAACAAGAAATTCTCCAGGCACTCAAAGTGTTCAAGCCGCAGGCAGTTTTAATAGAACAGAAAAGAACAGGAATGTTTCGACCTGCTATGAGGTCTTTGTCCAGCTCACAAAGACCTCATAGCAGGTTGTAAGGTTGCTGTTCTTTTCTGTTCTATTAAAACTGCCTGCATCTTGAACACCTAGAGTACCTGGAGAATTTCTTGTTTTGTCTTATCTTTGTGGGATTGCTGGTCCTGCTCTGGCGCACCGGGTGGCTGCTGGGATTGAGTGCTGCTCCTATCTGCATTATTGCAATTCATACCTGTTCACGGCTCGTTCGCTGGGTGGGTACGATAGGCACCTCATGAGGTGTCTGGTCCTTCATTGCGTTGATCCCACTCTCCTTCCTGAGCAGTATGTTTACCTGGAGAGATCATGGTGTCTGATAAGATCCAGGTCACTGTAGGGTGGTGCAGTCAGATCCAGAAACTTTCTATGGCAATACCCCAGTCCCAACCCACACTGGGTATTGTCATGTATACAGGGCCAGATTAACAGCCCAGTGGGCCTGGTGCTGACAATTATGACGGGCCTAATTACAGAATCATATCGACCAAAAACACTAAAACATTCCCAAGAGTCATGTATCTGATGGAGATGGTGCTGGAGAGAAAGAAAACAGCAGCTATAAGAAAACACATACCCTATGATAATCTCCCTCTAATTTATGTTTTCATCTTTCAAGTAAATCCATAACCCCTAACAGCAGTGTCCAGTCAAGCAGGAAGTCAATGGGCACGGTAAAAGGGTGTGCCATTGACACAAATCACATAACCTGCCAAAAGGGGACATGTCTGCCCAAAGAATTAGAAGGCCAGCCTGGCATGAATGCATGTCAGGCTGCCTGCCAATCATGCAGCTGGCCAACTAAGGGCATACTATGCAGACAGCACCCTGAGCTTGGCATAAATGCGTCTAATGACGCGCTCGCTCAACGCTTTCTAAGGACTGTCCCCTAGCACTCGCTGGTCCACTTGTCTCCTTACCTTCTTACTAGCAGGCAGAAGCTCCTGGTATATAGATTGGGACAGAGAAAAGCTGTATGTAGTGAGTGTAGAAGAAATGGAACATGCCACAGTGTTAGAGAGACCAAAGTCAGCATTACCTTAAAGGATCACTATAGGGTCAGGGACACAAACATGAATTCCTGACCCTATAATGTTAACACCACCATCTAGCCCTCCTGGGCCCCTCATGCCTCCATAAATATAGCAAAATCTTACTGTATTCAAGCCTGAAACTTTAACTCTGCATGCTGTTAGACTCAGAAAAACAAGCAGTCTGCTGACATCATTAGAAGTGGTAGCATGACCCAATCACAGTGCTTCCCCACAGCATTGGCTGAGACTGACAAGGAGACAGACCAGGGGCAGAGCCAGCATGATTCAAACACAACCCTGGCCAATCAGCATCTCCTCATAGAGATGAGTTGAATCAATGAATCTCTATGAGGAAAGTCCAGTGTCTGCATGCAGAAGGAGGAGAGACTGAATGTTTGGATGCATTTTAGGCAGCCATGACCCAGGAAGGATCTCTAGCAGCCATCTGAGGAGTGGCCAGTGAAGTTATCACTAGGCTGTAATGTAAACACTGCATTTTCTCTGAAAAGACAGTGTTTACAGCAAAAAGCCTGACGGTAATGATTCTACTCACCAGAACAAATGTAATAAGCTGTAGTTGTTCTGGTGACTATAATGTCCCTTTAACTATATTCATTGTCAGCCAGTCCACACATGTTTTGTTCCCATACATCCCTCTTGAGTTCCAATACTTGGACAATCAGCACCTCCTCATAGTTTCCATACTTCCACACCTTTCTTGGAAAAACATACCAGCCTTACTAATTTGCATAATTAATTATGTATGGGTGACATCACATGATGTAAATCACAAGGAGTGACATCAGAGAAAATGCTGTAAAATCACCAAAAAACTGCTTAGTTTGATTCTGCTGTATAGATGGATTCCTCCCAGTGCCCTCATCACTCATGTGTCGATTACTCCAGGTCTCAGTGTTCCTATGTATCAGTGTCTCAGTGCCCCATGTCTCCCAGTGTCCCCTAGTGTCGTGTCCCCAGGTCTCCCAGTGACCCTATGTATCACAGTGTCTCAATGCCCCATGTCTCCCTGTGTCCTCCAGTATTCCCATGTGTCTATGTCCCCATGTATCCCAGGGTCCCCATGTCACTAGGACACTAGGAACACGGGGAGACCTGGGCACACGGGGAGACCTAGGGACCCGGAGACACCAGTGACACTGGGAGACTTTGGGGAAACTGGCTGGGACACATGGGGACACTGGGAAAATAGGGGACACTTGAAGACATGTGGACACAGACACCAGGGCCACAGACACTAGAGACACTGGCTGGGGGACATTGAGACATGGGGGCACTGGGAGACACGAGGACACTGAGACACCAGGGCCACAGACAGTGGTTTATCGTGGTTTTGTGCTGCCCTAGGAAGGACAAAACTCAGGCGCCCTCCTTCTCCCCCCCCCCCCGCGACACCCACACCCAACCCTTCCCTCCGCCCCGCATTCTAAATACACACACATTCACTGACAGAAACACACACACACTAACAGACACACTCACTCACTAGCAGACACACACACACTCACTAACAGACACACACACTCACAGGCAAACACACACACACACACTAACAGAAACACACTAACAGACAGACAGACACACACACTAACAGACATACACACACACTAACAGACATACACACACACACTCATACTAACACATTTTTTTAACCCCCCCCCCCCCCCCCCCCAGCCTCCTTACCTTTGGGAATGCTGGGGGGTTCTCTTTCTCCCTGGCTGCTGGGCGGGCGGCACTAGCAGACGGCTGGCGAGGGAGCACTTCCTCTGAGCGGTCTGCTCAGCTCCTTCGCGTGCCACAGAGTGAGGCTCGGAGCCGGAATATGACGTCATCTTCCGGCTCCCAGCCTCACTCTGCGGCATGCGAGGGAGCTGAGCAGACCGCTCAGAGGAAGTGCTCCCTCGCCAGCCACCCGCCCAGCCCATTAGCCCAACTGGCCCATCAGCCAGACCGGCAGCTCAGCATGTTGGTTAGCCGCAAGGTCCCTAGTGTCCCTTTAATTGGAAGTGAAGCAAGAAAACATGACCTTTATGCATCCTGTTTCTGACTTATTTAGCTTTTTCAAATTTGCTGGCTTCTTTCCTATGGGTAACCATTTTTTTTTTTTCAAATTCAATCTGTGTGCTGATTTTCAGTTAGAGAAAGTAACTTCATTTTCCACAGTAGTAATCTCTGCTTAACTGCTGTCCCCATGTATAATTAAAATCATTGCTGCAAGAGATATGCACCATGTAGCTCAGCGATGTGCTGCAGGCAACTCCAACAGTGAAAATTCTAAGGCATTTGATTACTTTCTCCATTTCATGTGCAAGGAATTCACATTAGGTAGGAGACTTTTCAATATGAGTTCTCCTGTTGGGCATGTCTAGACAAACATCAAAATGATTTATTAATTTTCAGTTTGCCTCTGCAGAAAAATACTAGGAGTTCAGTATGATCAGCGATTGAAGTGACTTTAAAAATTACTGGGTTTAGGAAAAAAATCTGAAATACAGTTAAATGGAAATAAGGAAACTCTTACATTTTAGAAGGAAGTTTGGCACTCAACTTGTATGCTTTCCTATGGACTGTTAGAATGTGCGCGCGGCTCTTTGTTCCACACGGGAGCTGATGTCGGCGGGGGAGAAGAGGTCACCAGCCCCGAGGGAGCCTGTGCATGCGCAATATCCTACCAATGCTTTCAATTCCTATGGGAATGCATTGTATTGGCTTAGATCATTAAGACTGATGATCTCAGCCACAGAGGTGGAGCAAAGTGGGGCCAAGAAAAGGTAACTAAACTTACGTTTCATTGCCTTGACAGAGGGGCTAGGGAGCTAAACCGCCACCCCAGCAATATAGTGTCAGGAATACATGTTTGTATTCTATGGCATTTCTTTAATTGTGATAAAGCTTTGCTTTGACTTTATCAGCTGAATCTTCCCTCTAATTTAAAGTCGTATACCCGTGAATACACTATTTATCCAACCCATTCCTTAAGAGCATCCACGTTATCAGCTAAAAACACTTTTCCCACACATTCATTTGAGAAATAAGATGTATAAAAAGTTTCACAGGATACTGCCAAGCCGGCTCTCTTGAGTTACTTCTCCTTTGCATAACTTGACAGTTTGCTGGAGGTTTTTTCTCCTTTTAACCATGATGGAGTTTATGCAATGAAATTATCTGTTTTCATGGCGTGATTTAAAACCTAAACACCGAACCTTTCTACCTGAGGCCGCGGTTGAAAAGACTCGATTTCACAGCTGGTGGTTGTAACATTGAACTATAAAGAGTTTGGAGTTAAACTGTATCGTAAAATTGCTTTTTTCATTTATCAACAGTAACATATTGCTGGTTTTGCATTGTATGTTTTAATCACTTACAACCAAAAAGATGAGTCAAAGGTGGTAATAATCTCTCTTAAATATACTATTAGACAGGGGAGAGTGATAATTGCATATGTTGCCAAATAGATTATTGTTTTAAAGGACCTCTATAGTGCCAGGAAAACATACTTGTTTTCCTGGCACTATAGTGCCCTGAGGGTGCCCCCACCCTCAGGGTCCCCCTCCCGTCCGGCTCTGGAAAGGGGAAAAGGGGTAAAACTTACCTTTTTCCAGCGCTGGGCGGGGAGATCTCTGACTCCGATCCTCCTCCGTTCCGCCCCGTCGGCTGAATGCGCACGCGCGGCAAGAGCTGCGCGCGCATTCAGCCGGTCGCATAGGAAAGCATTTACAATGTTTTCCTATGGACGCTTGCGTACTCTCACTGTGATTTTCACAGTGAGAATCACGCAAGCGCCTCTAGCGGCTGTCAATGAGACAGCCACTAGAGGATTTGGGGGAAGGCTTAACCCATTAATAAACATAGCAGTTTTTCTGAAACTGCTATGTTTATAAAAAAAATGGGTTAACCCTAGCTGGACCTGGCACCCAGACCACTTCATTAAGCTGAAGTGGTCTGGGTGCCTAGAGTTGTCCTTTAATTTCCTTTATTTTTTTTACCTCTGTCTTGGTTTAATCCTCTGAATGCGTCAGTTTTTATTGTTAAGCTCTAGTATGTTCTATTTTAACGGACAAGCATTTAAAACAGAAGGGTGTGCATCCTTGATTTTATATTTTGTATTATTTTTTTATGTATTTTTTTTTAAATATATTTAGATTTTTTTTCGTGTGTGTGTTCTGGAATTGTTGTCTGGCAAAGATAATTCAATGTGCCAATATACCTACTATAAAAATCTGCAGGCCATAGGTTAAAATTCAGCCTTCTATCTTTGTGAGGTATATGTAATATGTACCTGATGTAGAATTATTAAAAACCTGTATTGAACCTGTGTTGAATTTTTGCACTAACTCCATTTTAACCCACATTACCTGACAGATCCTCCATTTTAAACTACATTACATGACAAAATTTCCCAGCAACATTTAGTGTAATGAATAGAGACTGTATTTTCTATAAAGACATAGCTGACTCCGGAATTATTGAATCTACTGTAACATGCAACAAAGTATAAGCAAGGCCAAGGCCATGAGAACGCCGGCCTAATGAAATGTTCTATTCATAAAAGAACCCTGCACCTGACCACGAGTCTGACATCACTAACTGCCCAAAATGACGCTCAAGCCCCCCTTCCCACCGAGTAAGCCTCATGCTGGGAGAGATGGCGCTTGAGCCATCTGTCCACACCCGTGTCCAGAACAATACCACCTCCCGGTGGGAGGACACCTAGCTAACCACTTAGTTCTTGATCCAATTAATAATATTGATGGGTGGACACTGACATAGTCACTTAACATTTAATCCAATTAATGATGTTTATTTGTTATTATCTGATGTTCAATGATGATGTCATTTTGGTCTTATAAGGGCCTGCAAGCCTGTTTTTTGCCCAGATGCCATTAAATTTTCTGGAAGTTATTTTAACCTGAACTCCGTGTGTCAGTGTGAATTTACTTCTGCGTATACGCAATTTAATCATCTCAGATTTGGACAGGAACAGATAGATTTCTAAACATATTTGTTTATTTCTAAATTAATCTACATCAATTTGGCGCCCAGAACGTGGGGCACCGGGCTATGGCCTCTGGCCGGTAAGCCGTCCTAAGGAAGACGCTGTTGGACGGAGGAATCCGGGGGGAAGGAAGGGAGACTGATCACCTCTGATTACACGGTAGAGACTTCTGCAGAGCCACCGGTATGTTCCATCCCCTTTGATGGACCCGTCCACGTGTCTGTGACTGCTTCCCGGGAGGACATCAAAGACAGGTAATATCTTGCCCGGTGTCTTGTTATTACCCATCTGTTTACCTGCATTTAGTCTATCTGTTGCCTGGGTGTGTTGGTATTGGTCTGCCCTTAGCTAAGTGCCCAGGTAGAGTGTTTATCTGTGTACCCCTTTTTGGGATAAAGGGGGGTGGACCTGTGGTAGTTTGCCTGGGGGTCCTCTGTTTGTCTGTTTACCCCTTTTTGGGATAAAGGGGGGGGTGGACCTGGGGGTGTTTGCCTGGGGTCCTCTGTTTGCCTGTTTACTCCTTTTAGGAACCACGTGGCTGTGGTTGTAAGGAAAAAGGGGGTGGACCTGTGGAAGTTTTCCTGGGGGTCTTCTTTGCCTGTTTACCTCTTTTAGGAGCCTCGTGGCTGTAAGGAAAAAGAGGGTGTTGGATCTGTGGAGATTGTGTAAACTCATAGTTTCCTGGGGGTCCTTCTGGTGTCACTTTGATAGCCTAGCTAGCCTCATTGTGCACATAACTCTGCTTGCAGAGAGGTGGTACCCTCCAGCTTCGAGCGCTGAGGCTGGTGGAATTCCAATTTTATTTGTGGCGGGCGGATTCAAGCAGGTATTGCTTGTCTCCAGCACCACGTAGTAGTGAGACTTACGGGTGGGTCCGTAGGGGCGCTACGGGAGTGAGGATAGAGGTGGCCACACTTAGTGGACTGCTGTAACAAGGGAGGCTATACAGGATTCGGGTCGGAGATGGTTGCTGTTTCCTGTGGCCGCTGGTAGTGAGACTTGAGGAAGTCATTCTCCGAGCGGGGACACTACGAGGTTGAGGGAGGTGACTTAGGTCACACGAGTAAAGGAAAGGGATTACTGTTGATTTTATTTGAACTGTGATGCATGCACTGTATTTCAATTGTATTGTTGTTTTTGTTTAAATTGGGAGTCATTCAAACTCCTGTGTCTGTCTCTAAAATTCCGCTTTACTTTTCCTTTTCTATACTTCCTGTGTTATATACACTATCCACTCCTATTCCTCTTGTGAGAGAAGTGATTGGTCACACACTTCTCACCCCGCTCCAATCCGTGACTACCACCTCGGGTAGGCGGATTTAGTGACTAGTCTACGTTTTGGGAAGACGCACTTGAGGGGGACCCACCCTTCTTGAGTGGCAGTCGAGCATTGTAGACGTTCTGTTTAATTTTTCTTTCCCTATATCTGGGACGCCTGTATAGGGGGGATATGGGACAGGAATTGAGTAAGCCCGGTAAGGGCTGGCTAGCGTGTGAATTAGTTGAAGATAGAGAGGGAGAAGAAATGGTTAAAGGAGTTGAAAAGATTGCTAAAGTGTGTAAAATTGCTGTGCCTTCATGTGGTAGATTGCAGCCAGAAAGCTGGCGTAGATTACTGACAGAGAAGAAAGGCAAGCTTACAGATAATGATTTATTGCGTACTGCTGAAGCATGGTACAGAGTAGCGAAGGCTATTCAGCAGGAAGGTTGGGTTGAGGAAGAAATAAATCACAAAGGTGTGAAATTGTTTGTGTATCATAATAATTGTGTTGCTGGGGCATTCCTTCAGCCAGCGCCCCAAAATGGCGCCCAGGGGATGTCTATCCCCAAGGTTCAGTCAGCAATAAGGGACAGCCAGCTGACCATGTTCCCCTCTCCCAATCCTCCCATCATCCATCCCGTCATTTCCCCTGTTTGTCCGGTCCTGAATTCTGATGGATCATTATTCTCCCCATCATCATCCCTAACATTCCCATCATCCTCATCCATCCCTGCACTACCTTCTCTACCTAATCCAAGCATTTCATCTGCCATTCCTTCTCTACACTCTCTCTCCGTCAATAATCCTACCCTCCCGTCTGCATCCACCCAGTTCACTAACCCCTCCTCTCTTGCTACTGTCAATCCTACTACACCCACTCCGGCTCCTCCTACTACACCTGCCTCTGCTAATCCCTCTCCGCTCTCTCCCCTTCCCACTCCTCCCACAGCCCAGGTTCCCACCCCTTCAATTTCATATCCATATCCCGGATGTCCCACCTCCTTCCCTAATCCCTGCCCAACTAACCCACCCTCCCCAGGTTCCGCCCAAAACCCTGCCCAGCTGTCTTGGCCCTACCCCTTCCCTTACCCCTTGGCCCTGCCCTATCCAAACCAAGCCTACTTCCTTTCCCAAGCCACTCCCCAGACCCCGGTCATGCCCAGTCCGGCACAGTCTGCCCCGGATGTGCCCACATCCAACATGGCCGCCACTTCTTCCCTTAACCCTAAAGCAGCTTACTTTCACGCCTCCAATATGGCGGCCCCCAGTCATCCAGCACCCCTAATGCCGGTGCTTCCCGGTGATTACTCACCCCAAGCTCATAATCCACTGGCCACTCCAGCTTCTGGGATTCCCTCATTTCCCCCGGTTCTAACACCTCAAATAGCCCCTTTACTCAGAGGGGTCCAGGTCACAGGTGAAGATGAGTATGAGGAGGGATCCCAGAGCTCACAGGATGCCACAGGGCCCCCACCCCGCCATTCCCTCGATGATCCTTTCGGACATACAGGCCAGGGGGATCGGGCCCCTCCTAAATATGTAGCTTTTAATCCTACTCAGGCTAGTGCCCTGATGAAATCACTCCCTGACCCAGAAAAGCAGCCTATGCCTTTTTACCGAGGAATAGTTCAGATTCAAAAGACTTATTCTGCAGCATGGCGTGATTTACTGAGCATTTGTGCTATTAAAGCCGGGGATGCATATTGGCCCAGCATGGCCCGCCACCTCAGTACAGATCTGCTTATAAGTGACATTGATTACCCCTCCGGAGTAACTTTTTGTAACCAGCTAAAAGAATGGGCTAAGGACAAACTTGCAGATCAGGCTGCTGGCCTCACTGATATTGTACAAGACAAAGGAGAATCAGTGGAAAGGTTTCATGCAAGACTGTTTCAAATGTTTACAGATTTAGGATTTGATCTTACAGACAAGATCCATTCTCAAATGCTGTCTGGTGCATTTGTCCAAGGTGTTAAAGACTCCATACGCAAGGGGATAATTGCTGCACGCCCTGAATATAAGGTGGTCCCTCTGGATACCTTACTCTTAGTTGCTAGGGGTCTGGAATCTGCCCAGTCTCCTAGAAGGCCCAGTTCAGCTCCCCTCATGGTGTCCCGCACCGGACCTGTCCCAAAAGGCACCAAACCCGAGGATGGACATTGCTTTAATTGTGGTGCTAAAGGACATTTCAGAGGTGAATGCCCAGAGCCCAAGAAAGAGACCAAGAAAGTGACAAAGGCTGCACCTGTCCCCAAAGCCCCAAAAACAGTTCCAATTGTTGAGGAACCAGATGATTAGGAAATTGGCAAGCCTGTGTCATTAACCCCTGTCATGGCAGTGTCTACAGGGGATAAGGGGGGGCCACTTGCCACTGTGACTCTACCCATTGAAGGACAACCTACCACATTTCTTGTTGACACAGGTGCAGCCCGAAGTGTTCTACGAGAACAAGACCTGTCAGACCCATCTTTTCTGTCAAAAATTGATGTCTCTTGTGTTGGAGTGGACGGCCAACCAAGACACAGTCCTTTAACAACTCCATTACGTGTTGGCAACTACTCTAGCTTGCTTGCTCGTTTTGTGGTATCCTCCACATGCCCAATTAACCTGTTAGGCGCTGTTGTCCTCTCACGCCTACAGGCATCTATCACCTTCACTCCAGATGGACAGGTAGAACTGTCCACTCCTCTATCTGAATCAGATACTTCAGCCTTGTGCTCCCTGCCTCTGATGCTGCATTTAGAAGAACCCCGTGGGGAAGCAAAGGAACAGAGGTCCAATTTTCCAGATGAACTAAAGACAAAGGTACCTGCAAAATTATGGTCCTCAGGCCCAGAGGACATCGGTCACCTAAAAGTTCCACCTGTGGTGGTAAAGCTCATTCCAGGAGCAAAGTTACCAAGAAAACCACAATATCCTTTAAAACCAGCTCAAGCTGCAGCTATTTCAATTCAAATCAAAGCACTCTTGGAGAAGGGTGCTCTTGTGAAATGTGAATCAAAATGCAACACCCCATTATTTCCTGTGAAGAAGAAAACTCCAAAAGGTGAACCAGAGAAGTATAGAATGGTTCAGGATCTCCGTGCAGTTAATGAAGCAACAGTCCTGGACACCCCTATTGTGCCTAACACACACACTCTGCTCTCTGGGATCCCACCTTCAGCAAAATACTTCACAGTCATTGATTTGGCTAATGCCTTCTTCAGTGTACCACTGGATCCAATTTGCCAATACCTGTTTGCTTTTACATATGAAATGCAACAGTACACATGGACTGTCATGCCCCAAGGGGCACAAAACTCTCCAAGCCAGTTTGCAAAGGCCATGTGCTCTATCCTTGATCCATGGCAAGCAGACCACCCAGAAGTTGTCCTGCTCCAGTATGTGGATGATTTACTGCTCTGTGGAGATGACATACCAACAACTGAAGAATGTTCAATTAGTCTCCTTTGCTATTTGGCAGAACAAGGATGCAAAGCATCACTTCTCAAGCTGCAATTCTGTCAACCTACAGTAATCTTCCTTGGACATTGCCTATCCCAAGGCACCAGACATCTCACTCGGGACCGAGTTAGAGCAGTACTGGATATTCCACCTCCAAGGACTTCAAAATCTCTACATGCCTTCTTAGGCCTCATTTCCTACTGCCGAGCATGGATCCCAGAAGCCTCTCTGCTCATGCAACCTCTCTATGATGCACTCAAGTCAGACCCATTCTGCCTGACCAATGAAGCACTGGATAATTTCAATACACTAAAACGTGCAATTGCATCTGCTCCTGCTCTAGGCCTACCAGACTACACCAAACCCTTTAAATTGTTTGTCTCTGAAAGACAAGGCCATGCTACAGGAGTCCTTACCCAAACAAATGACTTAAGAGGCCGCCAAAGGCCTATTGGCTTTTTCTCCTGCCAGCTGGATATCGTGGCCAGAGGGACCCCTTCTTGCCTTAGGGCAGTTTTTGCAGCAAGAGAACTCATTGAAAGAACTGCAGACCTGGTCCTTGGCCACCCTCTAGTTGTCTTGGCCCCTCATGACATTTCTGCCATCATCAACCAAGTACAACTCAAGCATGTGTCTCCTGCAAGACACCTACGCCTCCAATGTCATCTCCTGTTACCTGACAACATTACCATACAAAGATGTCAAGTTCTTAATCCGTCCACTCTTCTCCCACTGCCTGAGGGAGGTATCCACTATGGGTTTATCATGGATGAAACCTATATCTACCTTCTTGCTGGTTCAATCAAGAGAATGCATCCTGATTTATCCTTTCATGATGGACAGGCTCCTCTCTGCGAGGGACCAGGATATGCCTTCTGTACCATGTGGTATAAGCCAAACAGCACTCCTGAGCCTTGCTACGAAGATGAGCTTTATCACCTAGTGGAGGTGAAACTCACTGCCCAAGACTTTTACTGTGACTCCGAAGGCAACAGCATGGCCTTGATTCAATTACCTTCAGAGCTCAAATACTTGTACCGTCATTGGGATACTGCCATTCCACATGTCCCTGTCACCAAGTTGAAAACAAAATCATGGAATGATCTTGGGCCCATGGCAAAATTATGGGCCACCATGGATGAATCACAGCTACAGGAAAATGGCATTGTCAAATACCCAACAACTGACCATCTTGAAGCATGGCCACGCCACTTCCTGGAAAATGAATTTCAAGATCTGGTCATAGTGAATGATTATGACCCAGAGACACCTCATGACTGTTTTGAACAAATGAAAATGGAGACAATACACTTACCAACTGTACATGAGAATCCATTAACAAATCCTGATTTTACACTGTTTGTGGACGGTTCAAGGTATGCTGATGAAGAAGGAAAATACCACACAGGATATGCCGTAACCACAACAGATGAAGTTATCAAATCATCATCTTTACCACCAGCAATGTCTGCACAAGAAGCTGAATTACAAGCCCTGACTTCAGCATGCAAAATCTCCGAAGGAAAACTTGCCAACATCTACACGGATTCAAGATACGCTCTGGGTGTGGCACATGACTTCGGCCTGATTTGGAAAACAAGAGGATTTCTTACCACTGCCGGTACGCCAGTCAAACACAGCTCTGCAATCAAGGAACTAATGGATGGCCTCCTACTCCCTGAAGAAGTGGCCATCTTGAAAGTGAAGGCACATGGGAAGTTGGATACAGATGAAGCAAGGGGCAACCATTTGGCTGACCAGGCTGCTAAGCAAGCAGCAAGAAAATTGCAGGAAGTGGATGAAGAAGTGTCCGGACAAGAAGAAATTCCTATTTTTGCCTTGCAGACCCTTCCTACTGACCTAAGAATCTTGCGGGAACAGCAAGCTGCAACTACCCCCGAAGAAATACAGAAGTGGAAGAAGAAAGGAGCAGTCCTAAAGGATGGAGTATATTACAACAACTTTAGATTCTGCCTCCCTAAGAATTTATATCCAGCAGTTGTCCAATGGGCACATGGACCTGCACATCTGTCAAAAGACTTAATGGCCGCCCTCATACAAAAGTATTATGAAGCACCTGGAATCACAACATTGATCAACAGCTTCTGTAGGGCCTGTGTCATTTGTGCAAAATGCAACCCAGGGAAACCAACCAAGGTGCCCTTGAAACACCTGGCTAAGCCCATGTACCCATTCCAGAGAATTCAGATTGATCACATACAAATGCCCAAGAGTGGGCCTCATGAATATGCACTAGTAATAGTGGACATGTTCTCAGGTTGGCCAGAAGCCTACCCAGTGGCCAATATCACTGCAAGAACAACTGCAAGACGCCTACTTACAGATATTGTATGTAGATTTGGACTTCCAGAAGTCATTGAAAGCGACCAGGGCCCAGCCTTTACAGCAACAGTGACTAAAGAAATTTGGGCTGCTCTGGGGGTGACCCTAGCACTCATTATCCCCATATGAGATTCTATTTGGGACTGCACCCAGACTAGGTTGTTATTACCCGCAACAGTTGCAGCTTCAAACTGATGTTTTACAAAAGAAAAAGGGTAATAGGCGCTCACTATAGAAACCAGGCAGCAGTATACAGGACAAGGATTCCCCAACCTTGTGAGTGAAATAGTGGAAAGAGAGAGGGCGTATACCGCGCTTATAGTATTACAAATAAAATATACAAAGATACATACATATGTTCTTGAGTATTTCAATTAGTCGTGACCTCAAAGGGAAATACAAATAGAAAAATAATAATAGCGCAATACAGCAAATATATTTATAGAAATAAATGATAAGAAACTAAGTACAGTCCACTCACATGAAGTAGAGCTATAACAGAGCTCTACTGTAAAAGCGCTTGGACGGTACAATCCCCGTCTTGGGATTCGTGGTGGTTGCCGCAGATGTATTCAAAGGTGCCAAATATGGAGTTGGTATAAAAAGAAAAAATAGCAGCAATATGGTGAAGTAAGTCCAAGTGGTAGAATAAAATAGTAAAAAGTAATGTACTTACACTTTCTAGAGCATGTAACCTGCTCTAGTGTGAACAGCTTAGGTGGTATGATCCCCACCAAGGATATACAGGATACCAGGAAATGAAGATAATAAAAAAGTAACTTAAAAGTATACTTTAATGTAAACAGACTAGACAATGAATATTAAAATATAGATATAAAATATAATATATAAAATATAGTCCCACTTAACGCGTTTCGCCTGATAGGCTTCTTCAGAAGTGTGGTGTAGAGTTCAAAACAGTCCGTTTATATATCTTCTTTGATGATTAAATGATTTCCTGGTGAGATGACTTCCGGGTTTCGGCTTTGTGATGGTGCGCATGCGTCAGACCGGAAATGGCGCGACATCCGTGTCGCACCGGAAGTGATGCGTTGTTGTGATGCAGGCCGGAAATGGCCGCGGCATGTCCATAAGGGGAGGGGGAGCGTGATGACGTGACACTCGTGGAACGCACGCACACCCAGGAAGTGGTGTGCGTCGCGTTCCAGACGTCACTCCTAAGTCCAATCTTAAAGGGAGTATCGGCTGTAATGACCGGGTAATGGCGTGGCGGCCATATTGGATAAGGGCAATAGTCCATAAATATATGAAAAAAACACATAAATAATACATGATAAATAACACAAGCAATGATTAGAGGGAAAGTTGATATTCTGTTAGTGTATAATCAGAATAAAAAAACAAAATAAAAGGGCAGCTTTACTAAATGGCTAAAAACTCTAAGGTGAATATAGTGACAGTAGCTTTGCAAGCATAATTATCAGAGTACAGATATTGCAAATAGGTGCACCTAATTGGTGGATGTTGGAGTATACTCTGAGAGAGGGTGGACAAATAATAATTAAAGCGCATGGCTTAAATATTGGAGTATAAATAAAAATAAAAATATAAAATATATTTAGTAAAAATCTGATATAAAAAAGATAACAATTTAACCATAAGGAATCTATAAAATATAGAGTGACTGACTAAACTTTAAAAATACTTATAAAAAATTATAAAAAATTAAAAAGGTCGAAGTCCACATTTAACCCCTTGGGGTGTAGGGTATCTAGTTGATATACCCATTGCATTTCTGTTTGTCCAATCTTTCTTATAATATCTCCTCCTCTCCAGTGGTTTTTCACTATTTTAATACCAATAAAAGTAAGGTGCTTAGGATCATTGTTGTGCATGCAGAAGTGTGCTGGTATTGAATGGTTTTGTACACCTTTTTCTATATTTCTGCAATGTTCTGCAATTCTGGTTTTCAGTGGTCTGATCGTTCTGCCCACATATTGAAGGCCACATGAACATTCTAATAGATAAATCACGTTTTTACTGTTGCATGAAATGACATCTTTAATATTATATATTTTATTTGTATTATTTGATTTAAACTCAGTAATGGTTCTTTTAGTAGTTTTTGTTTTCTTACATGCCATGCAGCAATTACATTTATAAAAACCCTTTTTGTCCATACAATTATTTATCTTATTAGGACTCTTTTTTGTAAAAGTTTTTGTCAAATGCATTTTAAGGTTAGGAGCTCCTCTGAATATTATTTTTGGTTTATCAGGGATTAATTTACCTAAAATTTCGTCTTCCTTCAATAGGTGCCAGTGTTTCATTAAAATTTTCTTTAATTGTCTGTTTTTGTTATTGTAATCTAATACGATTGGTAGGGTAAAATCACAATTGTTCTGATTGGCTGGAGTTTTAACCTTATGTATAAGTTGGTTCCTATTGGTTGTGGTAATTTGGTTAATAGTTGCATCAATGTGGTTACCATTATAGCCTTTTTGTATAAAACTTTTTTTTCAATGTATTTGCTTGCTCTAAAAACACAGAATTATCTGAACAATTTCTTTTTAGGCGCATCATTTGGCTTTTGGGTATGTTGTCCAGCCATATTTTATTGTGACAACTTTCAGTGCTTATATAGTTATTAACATTTACATCTTTAAAATGTGTCTTTGTTTGTATTTGATTATCTTTAATGTATATATTTAGATCTAAATAGGTCACTGCAGTACTACTAAAATCAGCTGTTAAAACTATTCCTTCTTCATTTATGTTTAAAAAAGAGATAAAATCCTTGGCCGAACTCATAGAGCCTTTCCAGATGAAAAAGAGGTCATCTATATAACGAGAGTAGGATACCAGGCTTTCCACCCAGTCATGCCCCCTCCACACGGCTCGGTCCTCCCACTCCGCCATATAGAGGTTGGCATAACTGGGTGCAAACCTGGTACCCATAGCTGTGCCGGTTTTCTGTAGGAAGAAGCTATCTTTGAACCAGAAATAATTATATTTTAAAATTAGATCTATGCCTTCAATAATAAAATCAGTATGTTCTTGAGGCATAGAGTCATCTCGTTCTAAAACAGATCTAATTGCTTGGCATCCCTTATTGTGCTGAATGATCGTGTATAGTGACTGGACATCACACGTAATGAGTATATAATCATTGTTCCAGGTAATGGTTTCCAATTTTTTCAAAAGATCTATTGTGTCTTTTAAGTAAGATTTTGTTTTTTTAACGTACGGCTGCAGCATTATGTCGATATACTCAGATAGGTTGGAGAGAAGGGATCCTATTCCTGACACAATAGGGCGTCCAGGTGGGTTATTTAAACATTTATGAATTTTTGGTAAAAAGTATATCACTGGGGTTTTGGGGAATAGTATTTTTATATAATTATACTCCTTCTCGTTTAAAATTCCAATTTCCTTACCTCTATTTAAATAGTCGTAAAATTTTAATTTTATATCTCCTATTGGGTCACTGTCCAATTTAATGTAAGTATTAGAGTCATTGAGCTGTCTATAAGCTTCTGTTTCGTATTTATCTTTAGATAAGATGACGAGGCCTCCGCCTTTATCGGCTGGCTTGATCACTATTGAAGTATCGTCATATAGTTCTTTTAGTATTTTTATTTCTTTTCTGCTCATATTTGGTCTATCTTTTATTTTTTTTAGTGTCTAGGATTTTTAAGTCCTTGACTACTTTCTTTTCGAATATATCTAAAGCACTCGATTTGAAATGTGCCGGGTAAAAGGTGGATTTGTTTTTTAATTCACTATCTCTATAAACTTTTGGATTTGTATTCGCTGTATTAGCTGATAGGTTGGTTTTGCTTTTATCAACAAAAAAGCGTTTTAAGGTAGCATTCCTAACGAATTTATTTACGTCTATGTAGGCTAGGAAGGAGTTGTAACGATTTAGAGTCTCACACGATTTAGAAATAAACGAAGATCGTACCAAACACAAATATCACACCCACCACGTTGCTCAAGAATCACCCCTTGTTGTTAGACCTAAAACTCACAGATACACATTTGTGCCAGACTCCCCCAAACATAAATTAAGAAATAGAAAGTACTCTTGGGAAATCCCAAAAAAAACCTACAAGAGATTAGACGAAAACAAACCACCATCACCACAAGACTTAACCAAGAACAATAAATATCATGTCTTATCTTTTTGTGACCAATTTGATGAGACATCTTTTTTAGAGATCCCCTCCAACAGAGAGAGACAAACTCACCAACTCAACATCTCACCTATAAAAAATCGCAAAAGATGCTTAGAGGGAGGAGATCAGGTAGAAGACACCAAAAAAGGAAGACTAGAGAGCTTCTAGTTCAAAAAACACAGGAGACACCTACTGGTATATTCAATCTATCTGATAAAATTCTTAACACAACAGAAACAAACATTTTAAAACGAGGCTTAAAGTTTGCCCCCACAAAGTCATACAACTCCTTCCTAGCCTACATAGACGTAAATAAATTCGTTAGGAATGCTACCTTAAAACGCTTTTTTGTTGATAAAAGCAAAACCAACCTATCAGCTAATACAGCGAATACAAATCCAAAAGTTTATAGAGATAGTGAATTAAAAAACAAATCCACCTTTTACCCGGCACATTTCAAATCGAGTGCTTTAGATATATTCGAAAAGAAAGTAGTCAAGGACTTAAAAATCCTAGACACTAAAAAAATAAAAGATAGACCAAATATGAGCAGAAAAGAAATAAAAATACTAAAAGAACTATATGACGATACTTCAATAGTGATCAAGCCAGCCGATAAAGGCGGAGGCCTCGTCATCTTATCTAAAGATAAATACGAAACAGAAGCTTATAGACAGCTCAATGACTCTAATACTTACATTAAATTGGACAGTGACCCAATAGGAGATATAAAATTAAAATTTTACGACTATTTAAATAGAGGTAAGGAAATTGGAATTTTAAACGAGAAGGAGTATAATTATATAAAAATACTATTCCCCAAAACCCCAGTGATATACTTTTTACCAAAAATTCATAAATGTTTAAATAACCCACCTGGACGCCCTATTGTGTCAGGAATAGGATCCCTTCTCTCCAACCTATCTGAGTATATCGACATAATGCTGCAGCCGTACGTTAAAAAAACAAAATCTTACTTAAAAGACACAATAGATCTTTTGAAAAAATTGGAAACCATTACCTGGAACAATGATTATATACTCATTACGTGTGATGTCCAGTCACTATACACGATCATTCAGCACAATAAGGGATGCCAAGCAATTAGATCTGTTTTAGAACGAGATGACTCTATGCCTCAAGAACATACTGATTTTATTATTGAAGGCATAGATCTAATTTTAAAATATAATTATTTCTGGTTCAAAGATAGCTTCTTCCTACAGAAAACCGGCACAGCTATGGGTACCAGGTTTGCACCCAGTTATGCCAACCTCTATATGGCGGAGTGGGAGGACCGAGCCGTGTGGAGGGGGCATGACTGGGTGGAAAGCCTGGTATCCTACTCTCGTTATATAGATGACCTCTTTTTCATCTGGAAAGGCTCTATGAGTTCGGCCAAGGATTTTATCTCTTTTTTAAACATAAATGAAGAAGGAATAGTTTTAACAGCTGATTTTAGTAGTACTGCAGTGACCTATTTAGATCTAAATATATACATTAAAGATAATCAAATACAAACAAAGACACATTTTAAAGATGTAAATGTTAATAACTATATAAGCACTGAAAGTTGTCACAATAAAATATGGCTGGACAACATACCCAAAAGCCAAATGATGCGCCTAAAAAGAAATTGTTCAGATAATTCTGTGTTTTTAGAGCAAGCAAATACATTGAAAAAAGTTTTATACAAAAAGGCTATAATGGTAACCACATTGATGCAACTATTAACCAAATTACCACAACCAATAGGAACCAACTTATACATAAGGTTAAAACTCCAGCCAATCAGAACAATTGTGATTTTACCCTACCAATCGTATTAGATTACAATAACAAAAACAGACAATTAAAGAAAATTTTAATGAAACACTGGCACCTATTGAAGGAAGACGAAATTTTAGGTAAATTAATCCCTGATAAACCAAAAATAATATTCAGAGGAGCTCCTAACCTTAAAATGCATTTGACAAAAAATTTTACAAAAAAGAGTCCTAATAAGATAAATAATTTTATGGACAAAAAGGGTTTTTATAAATGTAATTGCTGCATGGCATGTAAGAAAACAAAAACGACTAAAAGAACCATTACTGAGTTTAAATCAAATAATACAAATAAAATATATAATATTAAAGATGTCATTTCATGCAACAGTAAAAACGTGATTTATCTATTAGAATGTTCATGTGGCCTTCAATATGTGGGCAGAACGATCAGACCACTGAAAACCAGAATTGCAGAACATTGCAGAAATATAGAAAAAGGTGTACAAAACCATTCAATACCAGCACACTTCTGCATGCACAACAATGATCCTAAGCACCTTACTTTTATTGGTATTAAAATAGTGAAAAACCACTGGAGAGGAGGAGATATTATAAGAAAGATTGGACAAACAGAAATGCAATGGGTATATCAACTAGATACCCTACACCCCAAGGGGTTAAATGTGGACTTCGACCTTTTTAATTTTTTATAATTTTTTATAAGTATTTTTAAAGTTTAGTCAGTCACTCTATATTTTATAGATTCCTTATGGTTAAATTTTTATCTTTTTTATATCAGATTTTTACTAAATATATTTTATATTTTTATTTTTATTTATACTCCAATATTTAAGCCATGCGCTTTAATTATTATTTGTCCACCCTCTCTCAGAGTATACTCCAACATCCACCAATTAGGTGCACCTATTTGCAATATCTGTACTCTGATAATTATGCTTGCAAAGCTACTGTCACTATATTCACCTTAGAGTTTTTAGCCATTTAGTAAAGCTGCCCTTTTATTTTGTTTTTTTATTCTGATTATACACTAACAGAATATCAACTTTCCCTCTAATCATTGCTTGTGTTATTTATCATGTATTATTTATGTGTTTTTTTCATATATTTATGGACTATTGCCCTTATCCAATATGGCCGCCACGCCATTACCCGGTCATTACAGCCGATACTCCCTTTAAGATTGGACTTAGGAGTGACGTCTGGAACGCGACGCACACCACTTCCTGGGTGTGCGTGCGTTCCACGAGTGTCACGTCATCACGCTCCCCCTCCCCTTATGGACATGCCGCGGCCATTTCCGGCCTGCATCACAACAACGCATCACTTCCGGTGCGACACGGATGTCGCGCCATTTCCGGTCTGACGCATGCGCACCATCACAAAGCCGAAACCCGGAAGTCATCTCACCAGGAAATCATTTAATCATCAAAGAAGATATATAAACGGACTGTTTTGAACTCTACACCACACTTCTGAAGAAGCCTATCAGGCGAAACGCGTTAAGTGGGACTATATTTTATATATTATATTTTATATCTATATTTTAATATTCATTGTCTAGTCTGTTTACATTAAAGTATACTTTTAAGTTACTTTTTTATTATCTTCATTTCCTGGTATCCTGTATATCCTTGGTGGGGATCATACCACCTAAGCTGTTCACACTAGAGCAGGTTACATGCTCTAGAAAGTGTAAGTACATTACTTTTTACTATTTTATTCTACCACTTGGACTTACTTCACCATATTGCTGCTATTTTTTCTTTTTATACCAACTCCATATTTGGCACCTTTGAATACATCTGCGGCAACCACCACGAATCCCAAGACGGGGATTGTACCGTCCAAGCGCTTTTACAGTAGAGCTCTGTTATAGCTCTACTTCATGTGAGTGGACTGTACTTAGTTTCTTATCATTTATTTCTATAAATATATTTGCTGTATTGCGCTATTATTATTTTTCTATTTGTATTTCCCTTTGAGGTCACGACTAATTGAAATACTCAAGAACATATGTATGTATCTTTGTATATTTTATTTGTAATACTATAAGCGCGGTATACGCCCTCTCTCTTTCCACTATTAAACTGATGTTTTAGTAGACTATGTAACTGAACTTGCAAATGCCTTAAAAAAAATACATGCCCAAGTTTTCTCTTCAATTCCAGATCCCGAATCTGATACGGGTACCCACAACCTGCTTCCCGGAGATTGGGTTCTAGTCAAGAAATTTGTGCGAAACACACCCTGGAACCAAGATTTGACGGGCCATTCCAAGTTCTCCTGATCACTGCAACCTCCGTCAAATTGGCCGGCAGGCCACATTGGATCCACGCTTCCCATTGCAAAAAGGCTCCTGCCCCAGAGGAAGCAGATACCGCACAACCATGTACTTCTGGTACATCCTCTCCTTAATTAGCTTAATTAAGGCCCAGCAAGTAGCCATCACCAAAGATGCCAGTGGGTATACCTTCTGGTACAATTCTTCATGTACCCGTGTGGCTACTTATACTTTTGATTACTGTGACATTGTAGAATGCCCATTCCCTACATCACAGATTCAAAATATCTATAGAGATATTCCTCATTCAAAGGACCCCTATGTTTGTGTAGTTGACAAACAATGGGGGCACAATTGTAACCATTGGGGGGCGGCGGGATGGAATGCCGGGCCTGCCTGGGGTTACAAACCAAAAAGTGCCTTATCTAAAGTAGATGACCATGGTAGATCTCTCCTCCAAAGAATGACCCTAAGGAAGCCTGGAGGAGGCACACCCATGAAATTAATCCTAAATATTGAGCATCCCAGTCCAACAGATGCAGATCAGTATGTAATGGGAATGTATTGGAAGAAAGGTTCCTATAACAAGTTAGGGCACTTCTACCTTAAAGATATGTGCCACTCTCCAGAGTGGCAAGGGGCCACTCATATGGTCTCAAATCCATTAAAACCACACATCCAGTCCTTTAAAGACATGATGGTCATCGCAAACCCCACCTTTGAAGATACCATGGCCGCTGAAACAGGTTTTAATGATGTTAATCTATGGTTGGAATGGATGAAATATAATGCCAACAAACATAACAGAACCGCATGCTATGTGTGTGGTGGTGCCCGGCCTCACCTCGGCACCATACCTTTAACCTTGCCAGTAGATTTAGAAGAATGTGTTTTGAGTCTTTTTGCCTACCACTACAATTTCAATAGGTCCCTCTGCAAAGCATGGACAGTGGAATATCCTCTTTTAACCAAGGATGTCAAACCCCCAGATGGTGTTACAGTATATAAAGGTAACTACACTTGTTATGCTAATTATGATGGAATTGATAAATTCTTGGGTAACTTCTCTAAAGGGTATTGTGCCACCTACAGAAATGTCTCCATGAACTTGTTGCAATTCCATACTAGGTCATTGGGGGATATTTACTGGTTGTGTGGGGATTTACAGCTAAGATCCAGGATGGACAAGGAATGGTGGGGGGAGTGTACTCTGGCTAAAGCCATTATGCCTATACATATTATCTCGGACACACACCCTGACACACATGAGTCCAAACACACACCAGCCGAGGTTAAGCGTGAAGCCCCAGTAAAAGGCAGTTTTGACCCTCACATTTATATTGATGCCATTGGGGTGCCTAGGGGGGTGCCCAATGAATTTAAAGCAAGAGATGAAGTTGCTGCAGGATTTGAATCACTTTTTACCATAGTTACTGCAAACAAGAATTTGAATTGGATAAATTACATTTATTACAACCAACAGCGCTTTGTTAATTACACCAGGGATGCCCTCCAGGGATTAGCCGAACAGCTGCAGGCTACATCCCAAATGTCCTTCCAGAATAGAATGGCCTTAGATATGATTCTAGCCGAAAAAGGGGGTGTATGTAAAATTTTGCCCGACACCATGACATGTTGTACTTACATCCCAGAAAACACAGGCCCTAATGGTAAAGTCACCTTAGCCATAGAAAAATTAAATGAGCTCTGAAGAGTTAAAAAGAAATTCTGGGATAAAAGATCCCTGGGAAAGATGGTTTGGTTGGATGACAGGATGGCAAAAGGCTTTAATGCATATTGGTATAGCAATACTAATTTCTCTTTTTTATCTTTGCTCTTCTCGTTTGTTGTGTCCTCCCTTGCCTGAGAAAATTCCTACAGAAGACTGTAGACCAAGCAACACCAACTTTTGCACATCTGGCAGTTGATGACCAAGATTTTCAAGATCTCAACTCACCCTGTATACCGCTGCAAACTATCCCTTTTGTTGATAAAGTGCAAGAGTTCTAGGAAGGGACCAGTTTAGGGACAGCATCCGTCTGTGATGGGTCAAGTCCCCGTGCGGAGAAGTGGTGGACAAGCCACCATGGGCCACCCATGGGAGTGAAGCGTTCGAGAGCCATGCTGACGGATGAGTTAGCCTACTAGGGTCAGATTAAGGGACAGAGTTGCACTTTGCATTAACACCTAGCTAGCGGCCACGGGGTTTCTGTGCCTTTGGGCTAACACGTCTTCTGGTATTAACAAATAAAGTTTATCTTTTAGAATCTAACATTTCATAGGGGGGACTGATGTAGAATTATTAAAAACCTGTATTGGACCTGTGTTGAATTTTTGCACTAACTCCATTTTAACCCACATTACCTGACAGATCCTCCATTTTAAACTACATTACATGACAGAATTTCCCAGCAACATTTAGTGTAATGAATAGAGACTGTATTTTCTATAAAGACATAGCTGACTCCGGAATTATTGAATCTCCTGTAACATGCAACAAAGTATAGCCAAGGCCAAGGCCAAGGCCATGAGAACGCCGGCCTAATGAAATGTTCTATTAATAAAAGAACCCTGCACCTGACCACGAGTCTGACATCACTAACTGCCCAAAATGACGCTCAAGCCCCCCTTCCCACCGAGTAAGCCTCATGCTGGGAGAGATGGCGCTTGAGCCATCTGTCCACACCCGTGTCCAGAACAATACCACCTCCCGGTGGGAGGACACCTAGCTAACCACTTAGTTCTTGATCCAATTAATAATATTGATGGGTGGACACTGACATAGTCACTTAACATTTAATCCAATTAATGATGTTTATTTGTTATTATCTGATGTTCAATGATGATGTCATTTTGGTCTTATAAGGGCCTGCAAGCCTGTTTTTTGCCCAGATGCCATTAAATTTTCTCGAAGTTATTTTAACCTGAACTCCGTGTGTCAGTGTGAATTTACTTCTGCGTATACGCAATTTAATCATCTCAGATTTGGACAGGAACAGATAGATTTCTAAACATATTTGTTTATTTCTAAATTAATCTACATCATACCTATTATGTAACATTATTATCATATAACTTTCTGTACAGTGCTAAAATGCCCCCAGAAAGGGAGACACACGATATGTGTGCATATATTTACGACCCAGTGATTTCTACATAAAGACGTCTTTAGGGTTATGTATGAAGGTTACGTTCCGGAGCAGTGATGTTAAGTGGGTGAATCAGCAGGTATATTCTCATTTTATTTTTTTATATTTTAATTCCCTTTTAGAACATTACTCCTATTTGTTATGTGTAGCCACCATTTTGTCTGTAGAAATAGATAAGAATAGCATCTAAAGTATGTGACTGTATTGAATAGTCCCCTCTATTTAACAATGCGTATTTGACACCTCTCTACGGCCACACTTAAAATATATGCAGTGGTTTGGTGGCACTTTTACGGCAAGTCATGGACAACAAACAGAATGATGGCAACATTTAGGAAATGCAAGAACAGGACTAAGAAAGAAACAAGAGTTTCTAATCTAATATATTACCATAATCACAAAATAAGATTATAATAACACATTCTATCTTCTGGCATCTGGAGACATGTTGCTGCATTTGTTTGCAAACATGACCGTGTTTAACAGATAATTGTACTGTATTAATTAGGGATCCAGTGTCGCCCTTGAGATGTAACTCTTATTAATTTTCGCTCCCGAAACGACATGTACTTTGTGCATTTATTTTTTTAAGCAATGTAATAGTTATGGTGATATTACAGATTGTATTGTAGAACTGTGTATCTTTGGAAAAAATGCTTTGTTGTGTCTGTTCTTTAAAATGCAGCACAGTTGTTCTCTTGTTAATTTAAGCTCACCTGCCTTCCTCTTTATCCTTTGAGACCACCAATTTATGACTGAAGAAATTGTCACTATCAGGATTTGTAATATTATATGTTTATGTTAATTATCTCCAAAATGTAAACGACATGTATGTGACGTCTGAAAAATACAATTAAAGGAACTCTATAGTGCACCTGTATTCCCAAGTGCCCCAGTCCTAGTTAGATACCCCCCTCCCCTTTCTCAAATTCCTTACCTCTCCGCCTCCTGTGACATCATCAAGGAAGCATGGCCTCCTCCATGATTGTCTAATCATAGAGGATTATTAAGGACCTGCACATTGCAGCTTCTAAGAAAAAGCAACAACTAATAGATTCACTTTTTGAGAAGTTGATGACTACACTTTGTGGTTCTCCAACTGTAGTTTGTTCTGTTATATACATAGTTTCTTTTAATGTGTTATAAATACTTGGCTTGCATTTTAAATAAGACTGATTTGTCTCTGAGCCGTACGGAGACGCCTCCTGACAGCGCAAGGCTGAGCTTAGGCTGCATCTACTTTGAAGTCTGACAGTGTTCAGTGTCTTCTCTTAGTGCTTCTCCAAAATATCCTAAAGTGAATTAGACTAAGAACAAGCATGAGCGGGGAGATCTGTGACCGCATTGAAAGCTGCCTCCAACCAGATTTGCTGTCTGCTTTTATTTGTAAGATAATAGTGCAGGTTGGGAAATAAAAAGAAAGAAAAAAAAAACTAACTAACTTCTAACGGACAGGATTTCTTTTGTAATTCTAAGAAACACTTAAACCTACTTTTACTTCTATAAAGAAAATAGATTATGCAATTGTAGTTCACAGCTTTTGAGCTTGTTTTTTTCTCTCATGTTTCTTAAAGGTAAATGGAAACCCTAAGGCAATGGTGGGCTAATGGCAAAGCATAAACACAGAGAGGGGGAGCAGCAGTAATGTTCTAATATATGTTTTCATATTGGTGCACCCTGTATCTTTTCTTTTTTTAAATTTTTCTCTTTTAGTGGCAAAGCATGCCAGCGTTTGAAAGGAGTGACTATTCCTATACTCCCCAGCGCTACCATCGTTGACTAGCGAGTTTTCTTAGTAATCACAGTGCATGCACTGTGGTTGCTTTGCATAGAGAGCAGATGGTTCTCCTGTGGAAGGTCTCTAGTGCTCTCCCTGTCAATCAAAATTGTAAATAGGTTTTTCTCCCTATTTGTACATTTGCTAGCTAAACTAGTAGCGCAATGTATAGATAAAATTTGATAAACTTTATAAAGTACATAAGTAGTTTTTGGAATAACAGGTGTTCTCTTTTTCATCTCCATCTAACATTCCTGGCTATGGGTGGAGTAAGCCTGTTTGGCTCCCGGTTCGTAACTATTTTTTGTTCTCTCTCTCTGTAGCCTTTTGTTTTTCTCAGACTTTTTCCCAGTCTCTCTATCTGCATAGTTTTTTTTTTTTTTTTTTTAAAGGTGATCTGAATTTCCTTAATTTTTGTACTTTATTTATTTTTCTAGTGCACAGAAATTGGAAACTGCATGTAAGACCTTGCAAGAAGAAAAGAAGAAGAGGGAACAACAAGACTTGTTAGTCCGACGTCTCCAAAAACGGGTTCTGCTGCTTAGTAAGGTAATTTTCATATATCGTTCTGGAGTGCCATTGTGTTTCACCGCACTGTGTTGAGGATATAGAAAGGCATCTTTTTTTTAGATTATTTGTAAGCCATGATATCTGGCTATATTAAAGCGGCACTGTCATGCCGAACTTACCTTTCCCCAATCGATTCCTCTTCTCTCACTCTCTCAGGATCTGTTATTCATTTCTTCCTGTCTGCTCTAATTTTCTTTAAAACAGAAAACAAAGTAGGCACTATTTCTCTTCTGGAGGCTTCCTACGCCATGACCAGCTATGACCAGCGGAGGAGCAAAGTGTGCTTTGTTTTCCCACAATCCTTAGCTTTCCTTCCTGTTCCCATGATGCTTCCTGTCAGTATTGCCGAACGTCCTGTCACTTAGACAGAACGCCGGCAAAACTGCTGAATTGCGTCCTAACAGAATGAGAACAGTTTCTACATTCGTGTTAGAATGCAATTCGGGACTTGTCAGGACTGTCCGTATCGGAATTTCATTGGAATGAATTAAACTCTGATCCTATTCATTGCCACGGCTGCATCTTGCAGCCGCTTAGTAGATAACTCCCTAATTCCCATGGTATCTACCACATTTACTAATACTAAGTAAAGATTACTGACTTACTGAATTTACTGGGTTTCTATGTTTTCACAATGCTCAGAGCCGCCTCTTCCACACTGATTTTTTGTTTTACTTTGGATGAGTTGTATTGCTATATTAAAGGATCACTATAGTGTCAGGAAAACAAAGCGGTTTTCCTGACACTATATAATGTTTGGGGGACCCTCAAACTCAGGGTACCCCTCCCGTGGCGCTGAAGGGCATAAAACCCCTTCAGCAGCTTACTTCTTCTCCCCCGCCGACGTCAGCTGCAAGTGCCGTGCATGCATTCAAACAGTCCATAGGAAAGCATTTCTCAATGCTTTCCTATGGACGCTCTGCGCGATGGATGCGAAATTTGCATCCAGCATCGCAGATGCGCCTCTAGCGGCTGTCAGGAAGACAGCCACTAGAGGCTGGATTAACCCTGCAATGTAAACATAGCAGTTTCTCTGAAACTGCTATGTTTACATCTGAAGGGTTAAAACCTGAGGGACCTGGCACCCAGACCACTTAATTGAGCTGAAGTGGTCTGGGTGACTATAGTGTCCCTTTAATAAACAGATCATATTATAAAGAGTTAAACTTTGTTTGCAATACTTGGTCTGGCTTCATTTTGGTCTCCACCTGGAACAAACCCATGGTGATTGGATTCACCCCACACTTTAATACTTGAGGCATCATCTTCTACTAGCTGAGATCCAACTGGCCGCTCACCTCTCTCTTCAAACATGTCTCTGTTTCTCTTCCCCTTTTTTTCATTGTGGTGATTTTGATCTACCTGGCTGAGTTTTGCGGGGTCTTTTCCCTCTACAGGCGCAGAGAGAAGCTCATAGGGCACGTTTTTTTCCACTGGTGCTACTGACTTTTTTTGTTTCCTTTTTTTTGGATAAAGCCCCTATTCTAAACTTGTAATGACTCTTACTCCCCATTTTACGTAGTACAAGATAGAAAAGGAAAATTATTACAAACTGTTATTCTAAAACTCTTTCACTTCTTATTTTTATTTCTTTATAGATATACAATAATATAATTTTGGCAACTCAGAATTGGCATTGTAGAATTGGCTAATATTGCATGGCCATTAGGAAAGGCAACATTGCAGCCATTGTTTGCATGTCAGCCAGTAATAAGCACTCATGTTTAAAGGGACACCCCGGGCACCCAGACCACTTCTGCTCATTGGAGTGGTCTGGGTGCCAACTCCCACTACTCCTAATCCTGCAGGTGTAATTATTGCAGTTTTTTATAAACTGCAATAATTACCTTGCAGGGTTAACTCCACCTCTAGTGGCTGTCTACTAGACAGCCACTAGAGGGAACTTCCTGCTTCATAGCACAGGAAACCGGTGCTAGAGCGTCGCTGGACGTCCTCACGCTGTGTGAGGACCTCCAGCGTCGCTCAAATCCCCATAGGAAAGCATTGAAATTCATTTTCAATGCTTTCCTATGGGGAGCGCTAATGCGCATGCGCGGCATTGCCGCGCATGCGCATTAGGTCTCCTCGGCTGGTGGGCGGGATCAGTCTCGCCCACCAGCCGATGGAAGCACAGGGAGGAGCGTCACAGAGGAGGAGACAGCGGCTAGGGACATCGCCGCTGACTCAGGTAAGTCACTGAAGGGGTTTTCACCCCTTCAGTAACTGGGGATTGGTGGGTGGGAGGGAGAGGGACCCTCCAGTGCCAGGAAAACTGATTTTTTTCCTGGCACTGGAGTTTCCCTTTAATGCTTTTATGGCTGTCCACATGGTTTTCAAAGAGCAACATGAACTAAACTCTCTTGACCTCAAATATATTTTTATTTTCTGCCTAATTGCTTTGGAAGAGCCAAAGATTTTCCCCTTTTCCCAAATCTAACACCTGGGCATTACTGGCAATATTTATACTACAGGGCGCATGGCATTAAGTGATTTAAAAAAATGGATTTTATTTTGATTTTGTTACATAGATGTTAATTTGTTTAGGACCAATTCGCAATCCAGTCAAAGTCCTTGAATTCTTCCTGCTCTTTTTCTGTAAGTTCCTTTGTCCCTTTTGGAGGTGTTAAGATGGGATCTTCTGAGGTATACTCATCGAAATTCCTAACATCTTCAATTCCATCGATGGTTGGTATAAAGGGGGGCTTCACATTCTTAGCTAATAATTCATCCCAGTCTATCTCCTGTTAACAAATTAAACGTTTTAGTGGAAGACAGTGGTTTCGACAAAGATAACGAATATGCATCATTAAGTCATAAAATTAAGATGAAAATATAGACTGGCAAAAATCTGAAAAACTAAATTCTACACAAGTTACAATGTAATTCACAAATCCATTATTAAAGTCACCGGATAGGATTACAGTGCATTCATTAGTGGAAGAAAGTAGTTTCGACAAAGATAAATGTCCTTTGTATCACTGTGCTCCTACACATGCAAATACAGAGGACATTTTACATTGGCCGTTTAATGCCTTCACGGACAAGAATTTAATGCAAATATACATAAGTACATAAATTTAAATAAGCATCCAAATGAACTAATGTTTATTTAGGTGTTAGAATGTAGGTTTCCCCAGATGTGACATGTGACAATTTCATTTGGAACTAAAAACAAGATTGAGGTAGAATATACCATTCCTCTCTATATACCTATGGCTGGTAGATGAACAAAATGGACTTACTTGAAAGAATGGATTCCACTTTACATCTTCTGCGTCATATTCACTTGCCCCTAGACGGTCCTCTGGATTTATGTTGAGAAACTGTAAAAGACATTTTTTTCTTAAAATGGCGCTTGGTATTTTGATTAAAATAAATAAATAAATTAAAACAAAATTGCAAGCAGTTTATCCAGATAATGTACTGTCCTAATTACTATGATTCCTATTTCTATTGTTTTTTTAATCAAAATGGGTCTCCAAAAATAACATTATTCTGTATCGTTTTGTAGCTAGATCCATATGTGCCTGTAACTGCCTGTCCCACTCTCTTATAGTCAACCACGCTGTGCTCTCTAACATCCAAGTTAAAAGCACTAAACATGCATAGGCAACATACATCTTCGATTACATCAATGGTTTCTACAGACAGGACAGACATGAACTCCGGACAGCTGAATCTGCGATTGATGATGTTATTTATCTTTTCAAATTCATCTTCACCGTCAAAAGGAGTCTAAAGTAAAGAAAATAAAAATAAATAAATCTGATGAATTATCTTGTTGATAAACACACATTGGTATATAGTGTTTTGCTTGTCGAGTCAGGATTCCGTCCATTAATTCTTAATAAACTATTCTTACCACTCCTGCCAGCATTGTATATATTACCACTCCCAGACTCCACCAATCCACAGCTTTGGTGTAACTTTCATGCTTGAGGATTTCGGGAGCCATGTAATCTAGAGTTCCACAGTGACTTGTGGTTCGTTCTCCATATCCAATTCCTCAGAGAGAGACAAAATGTAATTATATTTAAATTGAAGATGTACATTCCCTGCCTTTGAAGTAACACTATAGGGTATTCCTGATCCAATAGTGTCAAAACCACCATTCAAGTGGTTTAACCCTCCCTCCTTCCCCCCTCCCCCTCCAATAGCCTTTAGAAAGGGTTAAAACCTCTACCCAGTGCCGCAAGGGTCTGCCGGAGCTGACCCCACCCCAATTCGCCTCTGGCTGACATCAGAATTGATTATCTCAGCCAAGGAGGTGGGCTAGAGGCGGGGTAAAAAGTGGACCTGCCCAATCCCCATCTCCTCATAGAGATGCAGTGAATCAATGCATCTCTATTACGAACATGGAGATGCTGAACGGCAGTGCTGCACACTGAGGAGTGGCCACTGGAGGTGTCCCTGGGCTTAAATGTAAACACCGCCTTTTCTTTGAAAAGTCAGTGTTTGCATGAAAATACCTGCAGGGCCTGTCTATAGGGACTGAAAAACTACAATGAGCCGTAGTTGTTTTGGTGATTATAGTGTCCCTTTAAGTTACATTCCCATACATCTGTCAGTTAGGCATTTGTACATTAGAGCCGCTGAATATTTTTGTATAGTTTTTCTTATTACATTTTTTTTAAAGTAATTTCCTGAGATCTAATCCACATATTGGTTTGTTCAATGATCCCTTGTTACAAAGTATATTCATTTGTGCTTTTGATATCTTTTTGTTTATGTACTTTTAATTATGTACAGAATTAGATTATGTTTGAATGTGGCTAAGTTTAAATGTGGGATTTATTCACAATTGTAATTTAATTTTTGATTACCTTTGTATGTCTGGCTATCCTGGCACAGCTAGGGCACACTATGTAAATGAACTTGCAATATGATCACTACAGTGCAGGTCCTTTCATGTGGTCTAAAGTCTGTTGGCGCCATATCCCAGTTTTATATCAAACCATTTAGAATTGTTTTGAAACCAATTTTTGCTCTCTATATCCTCATCAGCCACATTGGTAATGTGGAGTTAACAGTTCCGTGTAATCATTGTCTAGATCTATTTCCCTTAGAGCCTTTTGGCTATGTTTTCTACTTTAATATTGCATGTTTGTTTTTGTACTTATTAAAATCGGACTAGATAAAAGGACCAAAAAAAGCAATTTTTACATTTTCAAAGTCTTGATGGCTGTTTAGGAAACAAGCACACATTTGTTTTTATGCTGAATTTTAAGGATATAATTTTATATGTGTGAAGCCAGCACTGATGTTACAGAGGCATTTGTTAATTTATCAAATATCTATGTATAAATTTAAAATTATATCTACCTTCCTTACTAATACCGAAGTCAGTTATTTTTGCAAATCCTTCCTTATCCACAAGTATATTCTCTAATTTAAGATCCCTAGATTAAAATGCAGAAAAAATGTTTTTAATCATTTTTACATAATTCTAGATGACACTTGGATGCAGGTATTAATGGGTTTCCTTGTTTAGGCTTTTCAAAAGGTTACATTTAAAACCATAACATAGACAAACAAATAGGTTTAAGCACAGGCAGTGTTGTAAATATAACAAATATAACTGCGCACTCCCCTTTTTTTTGCGCTTTATACTTACCTGTGGATAATCTTTTGGGAATGCAAATATTCCAAGCCAAGCACAACGCAAGCAGCATAAAATCTATGAAAAAAAGATACGCGGTGGTTACTTTTAAGATGACAAAAAAGGCAATGTTTGTACTATTAAAAAGTTATTTTCCACAAATCCTGTGTCACTCTATGGTCTGACATGGAGACTTTTAAAGTAACACTCTCAGCCAATCCATATTGGCTAAAGTTGGTTATGCTATTGGAGAAGTATAAAATTCTTCTGTTGTATAGAATGGAAAGACCGTGGGACCTGGACAGTCAGATAAGTGTGAAATAACGATTCTCTTTCCCAATAATCTAACTAGACTTTATGGAATTTATTGCCTACCTCAATGCCAGCAGCTGCTAAACACAGCATTACAGGTTTAGAAATATGGGCACAATGCTGCCTATACTTACGTCGCTCTGGGCTCTGTTAATGCACCGTTGCTGTTGTAAACGTTTGTAACAAGGTCCCCGCCAGGAGTGTATTCCATGACAAAGCAGGCATGATGTGTGGTCTGGAAACAACCAAACAGGTTTACCAGAAATGGATGGCGCATGCTGCTTACAGATTGGAAAATGTGCTTCTCACTCATAAGACTGGATAAGGAACAATAAGTCAATTACTTCCCTGCTCTCCAAAAAATCATAACAAATAAAATAAAACAGGATAAGGTATGAATAGCTCTGTTTACTGACCGGTGGACCTTTTTTGTTGAAACAATGTCTCCTTTTTTCAGGGCTTTTAGGGCATAGATTTTCTCAGTGTCCTTGTGTTCAGCAAGGAACACCTAAATTTAAAAACAAAGGTATGCATGAGTTCTTATTTTGCATCAATTCATTCAAGTTTGGTACGGCAGAATTGCATTTTTTTTCTTCCCTGTCATTTTTATTTTGCTTTTTTCCTTTGAAGACTTTTTTTGTGGTTAGATCACAATTTTGGGGGTAATGTGTATATAAAAAATACATTTTGCAAATCTGCACCTATCTTTCCTACAAACGTTTCCAACTACATCATCGTGGTGGATTTTCTGTCTGACAAAAATATAGTATCCAACTGATAAATTTTAAAAGTAAAATAAAAAAACAGACCTGTTTAGAAAAATATACTGGCTTATACATATAAATGTAGCACATTTTTTTAAATGTAAATGTTTTAAACACTTTGATACATAAACAAAACGCAAAAAGATTCTAGTGTTGTACTGCATTTGCTAAGACACTTTTCCTCGAAAGAGTATTCGTATTCATGCTTAAACTTACTTTCCCGAATTTTCCTCTACCCAGCACACAGCGAAGATTGAAGTCTTCCAGGCTGAGTTGACATTCTGGCTCAATATTGCCAGATGCTGGAAGCACGCTGTTATTGGGTTCTTTTGTTGTTTCTGAGATTATGCTTGGAGACGTTATTTTATTAAAGCATGGATATTCATTGCCTGCTCCAGAATCCTAGGAAAAAAGACATACACCATAAATTAAAGTTGTTGTTTTCCCCCTCCATGACAATTGTGGCCTTTGGTCCATGGGATTGTAATGGTGGGTCTGAAACATTGATTAATAAATGAAGTAGGGAATAGCAGACAAACGAAGAGAAAGTAGGGTATGTTGGAAAATAAATGGAGAAGCAATGGGTGTGGGAGAATTATGAAGAAGAAACAGTGGATGGAGTGCTAAAGTGGTGGTGTGCGGCTAGTACCTGTATGGGTGTTAACCTGCCTTCCCCCTTCTCAATAAGCGCTATTAATTATGTAAGAGAGTAACAGAGTTATATAACTGGAGAAGCAATGGGTGTGGGAGAATTATGAAGAAGAAAAAGTGGATGGAGTGATAAAGTGGTAGTGATTTTAGAGGCAGCGCCTATAGTTATTAAAACTCCTGTATCTGATGCTTCAGGACAAATTGAAGAATTAAACTACCTACAAAATAAAATGTACATTTTACATATTGGGCTCTGGCTGTACTGATTATATGTTTGACTCCAGATCACTATAAGTCGACATTGCTTACGAGCAGCAAATGAAGAATTAAAAACAAAAACAATGGGTGTGATAGTGGACAAAGAAGCGAGTGTGTTTACCTTTTTTCACAATGTCGCACAAATCATTTGCCAGGAATTATCAGGACTTCAGTTATCTAAATTTTCTTCGAAGGCGAGGTTTGCGTGAATATGTGGGGAAAAGAACAAAACACAAAAAAAAAAGCGTATAGCTTTACCTGAGCCAGTATATCCGTTCTCTCAGTGTGTCCTGAAGACTGATGTTGATCACCACGTGAAGGTGTTGGAGATGGAATAGGAAGTGTCTCCAACGTTACATCAGTGACATCAGTTTCTGAAACTGGTGCAGTTGTTTCACCCTAGAAAAAAAAATACATACACGATAAATTAAATTCCCTCCCCCCCTCCCCCCCCCACCCCCCCCCATGACAATTGTTGCCTTTGGTCCATGGGATTGTAATGGTGGGTCTGAAACATTGATAAATAAATGAAGTAGGGAATAGCAGACAAACGAAGAGAAAGCAAGGTATGTTGGAAAATAACTGGAGAAGCAATGGGTGTGGGAGAATTATGAAGAAGAAACAGTGGATGGAGTGATAAAGTGGTGGTGATTTTAGAGGCAACGACTAAAGTCATTAAAACTCCTGTATCTGATGCTTCAGGACAAATTGAAGAATTAAACTACCTACAAAATAAAATGTACATTTTACATATTGGGCTCTGGCTGTACTGATTATACGTTTGACTCCGGATCATTATAAGTCGACATTGTTTACAAGCGGCAAATGAAGAATTACAAACAAAAACCATGGATGTGATAGTGGACGAGGTTTGCGTGAATGTGTGGGGAAAAGAACAAAACAAAAAAAGAAGCGTATAGCTTTACCTGAGGCAGTATATCCGTTCTATCAGTGTGTCCTGAAGACTGATGTTGATCCAGTGGCGTACGTACCGCGGTCGCAGGGGTCGCAGCTGCGACCGGGCCCGGCACTCCAGGGGGCCCGGCCGCCCTGCGGCCCTCCCGCGACCGGGTAGCAGCTGCCACGCTTTGCGGCCCCGGCCCGTGCGGCAAACCGCCGGGGCCGCATGTCAAGGGGTCCATCGGGTGGCCCATGCTGTCAGGGCCACCCGATGGACATGGATGGTAAGGGGGCCCGGTCTGCACTGGGCGCTTTAAGAGCGCGACCGGGCCCCTTGTGATGACATCACACGCTGGGAGGAAGTGACCGCACGTCACTCCTCCCAGCATACTGACAGCCCGCGTGGGAGGAAACTGAAAGGAGGAGGGAGTCAGAGTGGGAACTCTGACTCCCATCAGACTGAGCCACCACTGGACCCACACATGGTAGGAAACATTTTGTGTATATGTGTCTGTGTGTATTTATGTCTGTGTATGTGTGTATGTCTGTATCTGTGTGTATGTATGTCTGTGTCTCTGTGTGTGTATCCATATGTGTGTCTGTGTCTCTGTGTGTCTGTCTGTCTGTGTGTGTGTGTGTATCTGTATGTATGTCTGTGTATGTATGATTGTGTGTCTGTGTCTCTGTGTGTGTGTGTGTGTGTCTGTTTCTGTATGTCTGTGTATGTGTGTGTGTCTATGTATGTGTCTGCGTGTGTGTCTCTGTATGTATGTGTCTGCATGTGTGTATGTATGTCTGTGTGTGTGTGTATATCCATATGTGTGTCTGTGTCTCTGTGTGTGTCTGTCTGTCTCTGTGTGTGTGTGTGTGTGTATCTGTATGTATGTCTGTGTATGTATGATTGTGTGTCTGTGTGTGTCTGTTTCTGTATGTCTGTGTATGTGTGTGTGTCTATGTATGTGTCTGCGTGTGTGTCTCTGTATGTATGTGTCTGCATGTGTGTATGTATGTGTCTGTCGGGGGTATGTGTTTGTGTCTGTATATATGTGTCGGGGGGGGGAGGGGCCCACAGTCAGGGGGGAGAGGTTGACGGTAGGGGGGGGCCCACGGATCAGTTTCGCACCGGGGCCCCATAGAGTGTGTGTACGCCACTGTGTTGATCACCACGTGAAGGTGTTGGAGATGGAATAGGAAGTGTCTCTAACGTTACATCAGTGACATCAGTTTCTGAAACTGGTGCAGTTGTTTCACCCTAGAAAAAAAAATACATACACCATAAATTAAATTCCCTCCCCCCCCCAATGTCAATTGTGGCCTCTGGTCCATGGGATTGTAATGGTTGGTCTGAAACATTGATTAATAAATAAATGAAGTCGGGAATAGCAGACAAACGAAGAGGAAGCAAGGTATGTTGGAAAATAACTGGAGAAGCAATGGGTGTGGGAGAATTATGAAGAAGAAACAGTGGATGGAGTGATAAAGTGGTGGTGATTTTAGAGGCAACGACTAAAGTCATTAAAACTCCTGTATCTGATGCTTCAGGACAAATTGAAGAATTAAACTACCTACAAAATAAAATGTACATTTTACATATTGGGCTCTGGCTGTACTGATTATACGTTTGACTCCAGATTATTAGGTGTGGGGAAAAGAACAAAACAAAGAAAGAAGCGTATAGCTTTACCTGAGCCGGTATATCAGTTCTCTCAGTGTGTCCTGAAGACTGATGTTGATCACCATGTGAAGGTGTTGGAGATGGAATAGGAGGTGTCTCCAACATTACATCAGTGACATCAGTTTCTGGAACGTGTGCAGTGGATTCATTCTAGAAAAAAAAAGACATACACTATAAATTAAAGTCACCGCCCACCCGCATGAAAATTGTGGCCTTTGGTCCATGGGATTGTAATGGTGGGTCTGAAACATATTCATTAATAAATAAATGAAGTCGGGAATAGCATACAAACGAAGAGGAAGCAGGGTATGTTGTAATATAACTGGAGAAGCAATGGGTGTGGGAGAATTATGAAGAAGAAAAAGTGGATGGAATGATAAAGTGGTAGTGATTTTAGAGGCAGCGCCTATAGTTATTAAAACTCCTGTATCTGATGCTTCAGGACAAATTGAAGAATTAAACTACCTACAAAATAAAATGTACATTTTACATATTGGGCTCTGGCTGTACTGATTATATGTTTGACTCCAGATCACTATAAGTCGACATTGCTTACGAGCAGCAAATGAAGAATTAAAAACAAAAACAATGGGTGTGATAGTGGACAAAGAAGCGAGTGTGTTTACCTTTTTTCACAATGTCGCACAAATCATTTGCCAGGAATTATCAGGACTTCAGTTATCTAAATTTTCTTCGAAGGCGAGGTTTGCGTGAATATGTGGGGAAAAGAACAAAACACAAAAAAAAAAAGCGTATAGCTTTACCTGAGCCGGTATATCCGTTCTCTCAGTGTGTCCTGAAGACTGATGTTGATCACCACGTGAAGGTGTTGGAGATGGAATAGGAAGTGTCTCCAACGTTACATCAGTGACATCAGTTTCTGAAACTGGTGCAGTTGTTTCACCCTAGAAAAAAAAATACATACACGATAAATTAAATTCCCTCCCCCCCCCCCCCCCCCATGACAATTGTTGCCTTTGGTCCATGGGATTGTAATGGTGGGTCTGAAACATTGATAAATAAATGAAGTAGGGAATAGCAGACAAACGAAGAGAAAGCAAGGTATGTTGGAAAATAACTGGAGAAGCAATGGGTGTGGGAGAATTATGAAGAAGAAACAGTGGATGGTGTGATAAAGTGGTGGTGATTTTAGAGGCAACGACTAAAGTCATTAAAACTCCTGTATCTAATGCTTCAGGACAAATTGAAGAATTAAACTACCTACAAAATAAAATGTACATTTTACATATTGGGCTCTGGCTGTACTGATTATACGTTTGACTCCGGATCATTATAAGTCGACATTGTTTACAAGCGGCAAATGAAGAATTACAAACAAAAACCATGGATGTGATAGTGGACGAGGTTTGCGTGAATGTGTGGGGAAAAGAACAAAACAAAAAAAGAAGCGTATAGCTTTACCTGAGGCAGTATATCCGTTCTATCAGTGTGTCCTGAAGACTGATGTTGATCACCACGTGAAGGTGTTGGAGATGGAATAGGAAGTGTCTCCAACGTTACATCAGTGACATCAGTTTCTGAAACTGGTGCAGTTGTTTCACCCTAGAAAAAAAAATACATACACCATAAATTTAATTCCCTCCCCCCCCCAATGTCAATTGTGGCCTCTGGTCCATGGGATTGTAATGGTTGGTCTGAAACATTGATTAATAAATAAATGAAGTCGGGAATAGCAGACAAACGAAGAGGAAGCAAGGTATGTTGGAAAATAACTGGAGAAGCAATGGGTGTGGGAGAATTATGAAGAAGAAACAGTGGATGGAGTGATAAAGTGGTGGTGATTTTAGAGGCAATGACTAAAGTCATTAAAACTCCTGTATCTGATGCTTCAGGACAAATTGAAGAATTAAACTACCTACAAAATAAAATGTACATTTTACATATTGGTCTCTGGCTGTACTGATTATACGTTTGACTCCAGATTATTAGGTGTGGGGAAAAGAACAAAACAAAGAAAGAAGCGTATAGCTTTACCTGAGCCGGTATATCAGTTCTCTCAGTGTGTCCTGAAGACTGATGTTGATCACCATGTGAAGGTGTTGGAGATGGAATAGGAGGTGTCTCCAACATTACATCAGTGACATCAGTTTCTGGAACGTGTGCAGTGGATTCATTCTAGAAAAAAAAGACATACACTATAAATTAAAGTCACCGCCCACCCGCATGAAAATTGTGGCCTTTGGTCCATGGGATTGTAATGGTGGGTCTGAAACATATTCATTAATAAATAAATGAAGTCGGGAATAGCATACAAACGAAGAGGAAGCAGGGTATGTTGTAATATAACTGGAGAAGCAATGGGTGTGGGAGAATTATGAAGAAGAAAAAGTGGATGGAATGATAAAGTGGTAGTGATTTTAGAGGCAGCGCCTATAGTTATTAAAACTCCTGTATCTGATGCTTCAGGACAAATTGAAGAATTAAACTACCTACAAAATAAAATGTACATTTTACATATTGGGCTCTGGCTGTACTGATTATATGTTTGACTCCAGATCACTATAAGTCGACATTGCTTACGAGCAGAAAATGAAGAATTAAAAACAAAAACAATGGGTGTGATAGTGGACAAAGAAGCGAGTGTGTTTACCTTTTTTCACAATGTCGCACAAATCATTTGCCAGGAATTATCAGGACTTCAGTTATCTAAATTTTCTTCGAAGGCGAGGTTTGCGTGAATATGTGGGGAAAAGAACAAAACACAAAAAAAAAAGCGTATAGCTTTACCTGAGCCGGTATATCCGTTCTCTCAGTGTGTCCTGAAGACTGATGTTGATCACCACGTGAAGGTGTTGGAGATGGAATAGGAAGTGTCTCCAACGTTACATCAGTGACATCAGTTTCTGAAACTGGTGCAGTTGTTTCACCCTACAAAAAAAAAATACATACACGATAAATGAAATTCCCTTCCCCCCCCCCCCATGACAATTGTTGCCTTTGGTCCATGGGATTGTAATGGTGGGTCTGAAACATTGATTAATAAATAAATTAAGTCGGGAATAGCAGACAAACGAAGAGGAAGCAAGATATGTTGGAAAATAAATGGAGAAGCAATGGGTGTGGGAGAATTATGAAGAAGAAACAGTGGATGGAGTGATAAAGTGGTGGTGATTTTAGAGGCAACGACTAAAGTCATTAAAACTCCTGTATCTGATGCTTCAGGACAAATTGAAGAATTAAACTACCTACAAAATAAAATGTACATTTTACATATTGGGCTCTGGCTGTACTGATTATACGTTTGACTCCGGATCATTATAAGTCGACATTGTTTACAAGCGGCAAATGAAGAATTACAAACAAAAACCATGGATGTGATAGTGGACGAGGTTTGCGTGAATGTGTGGGGAAAAGAACAAAACAAAAAAAGAAGCGTATAGCTTTACCTGAGGCAGTATATCCGTTCTATCAGTGTGTCCTGAAGACTGATGTTGATCACCACGTGAAGGTGTTGGAGATGGAATAGGAAGTGTCTCCAACGTTACATCAGTGACATCAGTTTCTGAAACTGGTGCAGTTGTTTCACCCTAGAAAAAAAAATACATACACCATAAATTAAATTCCCTCCCCCCCCCAATGTCAATTGTGGCCTCTGGTCCATGGGATTGTAATGGTTGGTCTGAAACATTGATTAATAAATAAATGAAGTCGGGAATAGCAGACAAACGAAGAGGAAGCAAGGTATGTTGGAAAATAACTGGAGAAGCAATGGGTGTGGGAGAATTATGAAGAAGAAACAGTGGATGGAGTGATAAAGTGGTGGTGATTTTAGAGGCAACGACTAAAGTCATTAAAACTCCTGTATCTGATGCTTCAGGACAAATTGAAGAATTAAACTACCTACAAAATAAAATGTACATTTTACATATTGGGCTCTGGCTGTACTGATTATACGTTTGACTCCAGATTATTAGGTGTGGGGAAAAGAACAAAACAAAGAAAGAAGCGTATAGCTTTACCTGAGCCGGTATATCAGTTCTCTCAGTGTGTCCTGAAGACTGATGTTGATCACCATGTGAAGGTGTTGGAGATGGAATAGGAGGTGTCTCCAACATTACATCAGTGACATCAGTTTCTGGAACGTGTGCAGTGGATTCATTCTAGAAAAAAAAAGACATACACTATAAATTAAAGTCACCGCCCACCCGCATGAAAATTGTGGCCTTTGGTCCATGGGATTGTAATGGTGGGTCTGAAACATATTCATTAATAAATAAATGAAGTCGGGAATAGCATACAAACGAAGAGGAAGCAGGGTATGTTGTAATATAACTGGAGAAGCAATGGGTGTGGGAGAATTATGAAGAAGAAAAAGTGGATGGAATGATAAAGTGGTAGTGATTTTAGAGGCAGCGCCTATAGTTATTAAAACTCCTGTATCTGATGCTTCAGGACAAATTGAAGAATTAAACTACCTACAAAATAAAATGTACATTTTACATATTGGGCTCTGGCTGTACTGATTATATGTTTGACTCCAGATCACTATAAGTCGACATTGCTTACGAGCAGCAAATGAAGAATTAAAAACAAAAACAATGGGTGTGATAGTGGACAAAGAAGCGAGTGTGTTTACCTTTTTTCACAATGTCGCACAAATCATTTGCCAGGAATTATCAGGACTTCAGTTATCTAAATTTTCTTCGAAGGCGAGGTTTGCGTGAATATGTGGGGAAAAGAACAAAACACAAAAAAAAAAAGCGTATAGCTTTACCTGAGCCGGTATATCCGTTCTCTCAGTGTGTCCTGAAGACTGATGTTGATCACCACGTGAAGGTGTTGGAGATGGAATAGGAAGTGTCTCCAACGTTACATCAGTGACATCAGTTTCTGAAACTGGTGCAGTTGTTTCACCCTAGAAAAAAAAATACATACAGGATAAATTAAATTCCCTCCCCCCCCCCCATGTCAATTGTGGCCTTTGGTCCATGGGATTGTAATGGTTGGTCTGAAACATTGATTAATAAATAAATTAAGTCGGGAATAGCAGACAAACGAAGAGGAAGCAAGATATGTTGGAAAATAAATGGAGAAGCAATGGGTGTGGGAGAATTATGAAGAAGAAACAGTGGATGGAGTGATAAAGTGGTGGTGATTTTAGAGGCAACGACTAAAGTCATTAAAACTCCTGTATCTGATGCTTCAGGACAAATTGAAGAATTAAACTACCTACAAAATAAAATGTACATTTTACATATTGGGCTCTGGCTGTACTGATTATACGTTTGACTCCAGATTATTAGGTGTGGGGAAAAGAACAAAACAAAGAAAGAAGCGTATAGCTTTACCTGAGCCGGTATATCAGTACTCTCAGTGTGTCCTGAAGACTGATGTTGATCACCATGTGAAGGTGTTGGAGATGGAATAGGAGGTGTCTCCAACATTACATCAGTGACATCAGTTTCTGGAACGTGTGCAGTGGATTCATTCTAGAAAAAAAAAGACATACACTATAAATTAAAGTCACCGCCCACCCGCATGAAAATTGTGGCCTTTGGTCCATGGGATTGTAATGGTGGGTCTGAAACATATTCATTAATAAATAAATGAAGTCGGGAATAGCATACAAACGAAGAGGAAGCAGGGTATGTTGTAATATAACTGGAGAAGCAATGGGTGTGGGAGAATTATGAAGAAGAAAAAGTGGATGGAGTGATAAAGTGGTAGTGATTTTAGAGGCAGCGCCTATAGTTATTAAAACTCCTGTATCTGATGCTTCAGGACAAATTGAAGAATTAAACTACCTACAAAATAAAATGTACATTTTACATATTGGGCTCTGGCTGTACTGATTATATGTTTGACTCCAGATCACTATAAGTCGACATTGCTTACGAGCAGCAAATGAAGAATTAAAAACAAAAACAATGGGTGTGATAGTGGACAAAGAAGCGAGTGTGTTTACCTTTTTTTCACAATGTCGCACAAATCATTTGCCAGGAATTATCAGGACTTCAGTTATCTAAATTTTCTTCGAAGGCGAGGTTTGCGTGAATATGTGGGGAAAAAAACAAAACACAAAAAAAAAAGCGTATAGCTTTACCTGAGCCGGTATATCCGTTCTTTCAGTGTGTCCTGAAGACTGATATTGATCACCATGTGAAGGTGTTGGAGATGGAATAGGAAGTGTCTCCAACGTTACCTCGGTGACAACAGTTTCTGGAACTGGTGCAGTTGTTTCATCTTTATTAATAAAGTTTTCTTGGTCAATTAGTGCCTGCAAACTTTCTATCTCATTCTCGATGTCTTCAAGCTTTTCCTGCAATGCCTCAAGATATTTAAGGTTTTCTGGAGGGCCTTTGGAATATGCCAGGAACATATTCTCTGCACCTCGCTTCACCTTAAGCTCAATTTCGAGCTGTTTTTGCAGTGCAGTTAAATTCCCATTGTCTGCATGGGCACTTGGGTCACCTTGTAGAGCAACTGAGGTCTTGGAACATACTGAAAAATGAGTAGTAAGACAAAACTTAAATTAGAAATGCTGGCAACTGGTACTATTCTGCCCAAGTTAAATTAAATTTAAAAATGTAGGTAAGCCACTTTTGTTGACACAAAAAGCAGCAATCTAGGATCTAAAGTAATTTTTGGTACTTAACACAAACCCTATAGTCAGTGGCGTACCGTGGGCTGCGCCACATGGACGCTTACCCTGGGTGCAAAATTCTTTGGGGCCCAAAATGTAAAAAAAAAAAAAAAAGTAGTAGTAATAAATTTTAAAAAATAGCGCGCCCTCCCAATCACACAGAAAATCTCCCAATGTTCCCCAAAATCTCCCAATTTTCTCCTGCATCCATTAGCTATCAAAAGTGGCAGGTGTGCGGCTAGTACCTGTATGGGTGTTAACCTGCCTTCCCCCTTCTCAATAAGCGCTATTAATTATGTAAGAGAGTAACAGAGTTATATCACGAGTTATGCCCCTCATTAATTTTAGAGGAACTGTTACAGCTCCCAAATCGAGGAGAAGAGATAGTAGACATGTAGCAAAGGCAGTGTTGCAGAGAATGTAACACCAAACTGGAACTGAACATGTCAGCTCTTACCAGACTGCAGGAGGGTAACACGGCAAGTTAAAAAATGGTTCAATCACCATGGAGGTAGATATAAAGATTTTATAATGTACCTGAACGTTCCTCTGCTCTTTGCTCAACATCATCAGATTTTTTGCGTCTTGTGCGCTGAAAAGACAAAAACAAAGTTAGAAAACCAAAACCACTTTGCAACAACGTTGCAAGTACTTTGATGAAACAAACCCAACATATAGTCCATTCCCTTGCTGCCACATGGGTCTGTGATACAGTTTAAATTATTATAAGTGACCTCAAATACAGACATTAGTTTACTTAAAGCAAGATACCACTAAGATACCGAAGTAATTATGGCACCACTCCGAACCATATTCTTAATGGTATTACTTATTCTCTGGGGTTCTCAATTCACTGTCCCACAGGCTCCTTGTCAATATATATCCCAGAACTACAGTGCACATGTACCATATACTATTATTATAATTATTAAATTCTAATCGCATATACAATTAGCCATAGAGACCGAGAAAAGATAGCTCCCACCAAAATGTATTTAAAGAGTTTCTTCATACACCAGACCACTTCAGTGGTATGAAGTGGTCATGGTGTTTGAAGTCTGTATGCGCAGCATTTCGGTATAAATACAGAACTATTTTATAATTCTGCTGTGTACGTTATCAGTACGTCATTAGCCAGTACCTTTAAGTGAAATGGTGGGCTTATGGCTACAAATGTATTTAACTATAAAGAACAAAGTAAAATGGGGAGTCCATAGGCTGCCATGGGAATTTGAATATAATATACTAAGTTAAGGGGTTCATAGAAACAGTGTTGTTTGGGTTAACAGTTTAGAGCTCCCAGTTAATGGTAAGTATAAGAAACAAAGTAATCTACCTACTTTTCTAAAGCACAAGCATCGGAAACAAGAGAAAATATTTCTCGCTGCCATTTTTAGTTACTTGATCACTACAAAAGCTAAGCAGTGTCGACTGTCCAAGCAATGTCTAGTGAATACTGTAAACTGTGGTCATCAGGCATGATGCTGCAATGATGTCACTATGATGTTACACCTCACCAGAGTGTCATAATACACAATCTATCAAATCTGATTATTGAAGTATCTATGTTTAAAGGGACACTATAGTCACCTGAACAACTTTAGCTTAATGAAGCAGTTTTGGTGTATAGAACATGCCCCTGCAGCCTCACTGCTCAATCCTCTGCCATTTAGGAGTTAAATCCCTAGTCACACCTCCCTGCATGTGACTTGCACAGCCTTCCATAAACACTTCCTGTAAAGAGAGCCCTATTTAGGCTTTCTTTATTGCAAGTTTTGTTTTATTAAGATTTTCTTATCCCCTGCTATGTTAATAGCTTGCTAGACCCTGCAAGAGCCTCCTGTATGTGATTAAAGGACCACTATAGGCACCCAGACCACTTCAGCTTAATGAAGTGGTCTGGGTGCCAGGTCCAGCTAGGGTTAACCCATTTTTTAATAAACATAGCAGTTTCAGAGAAACTGCTATGTTTATAAATGGTTTAATCCAGCCCTCAAATCCTCTAGTGGCTGTCTCACTGACAGCCGCTAGAGGCGCTTGCGTGATTCTCACTGTGAAAATCACAGTGAGAGCACGCAAGCGTCCATAGGAAAGCATTGATAATGCTTTCCTATGAGACCGGCTGAATGCGCGCGCAGCTCTTGACGCGCGTGCGCATTCAGCCGCATGGGAGGAGAGGAGGAGGAGAGCTCCCCGCCCGGCGCTGGAGAAAGGTACGTTTTAACCCCTTTCCTCTCCCCAGAGCCCGGCGCGAGGGGGTCCCTGAGGGTGGGGGCACCCTCAGGGCACTATAGTGCCAGGAAAACGAGTATGTTTTCCTGGCACTATAGTGGTCCTTTAAAGTTCAATTTAGAGATTGAGATACAATTATTTAAGGTAAATTACATCTGTTTGAAAGCGAAACCAGTTTTTTTTTTCATGCAGGCTCTGTCAATCATAGCCAGGGGAGGTGTGGCTAGGGCTGCATAAACAGAAACAAAGTGATTTAACTCCTAAATGACAGTGAATTGAGCAGTGAAATTGCAGGGGAATTATCTATACACTAAAACTGCTTTATTTAGCTAAAGTAATTTAGGTGACTATAGTGTTCCTTTAAATATGGATATACTATATTATTATATAACATTCAGGGGTCCATTCATTAAACCGTGAATTGTAATACATTGAAAAAACAAGTTGGAAGATCTAGACTAAAATCTAGGGGACACATTGGTAACCTTTGGTCCATTTCTAGATCCAATAAAATAGTTTAGCTTTGTAGTGACAAGAAAACAACAGTCTAATGCACACTATAAAAAGGAGTACTTCCTGCATGGTGCTCCAGAAAGGGAGAGAAGAAAGGAATAATATCCTTTTATTAGGAACACATATAGTGGAGACAACGATTTTGTTTTACACACTAGTGTTTGTGGGTGTTGACTCTCACCAGTTTTTACATATTAGAAATGTATCATTAAAAGTTAAGTTTTATTATTCACGCATTAAGGTTGCACGTTAAGTTCTCTACTGTTCCCTTACTGTTTCCTGCATCTAGTAGGGTATTCCACTCCATAGGATACTCTACAGATATCCTTTCTCTCCTGTTCCCCTAACACTTTGGTGCGCTAAATAAACTGGTAATAGGGGGCACACACCGCTTTTTTTTAACCAACTTTTATAGTAAAGCGATTTTCATTAAAAAGCAATTAATAAACATTATCAAAACTGCATGAATGTTAAAAGGTATTTAAAAAACAAACAAACCTAAAATAATTTATAAGCACTGAAAATCCTAAATACAGTAGATAACACAAATCATAATCTAAAGATTTTTATTTCTAATATATAGTAAAACCTAAACGCTTTTATAAAAAGTGTTGTTGGGTGAAACTTTTAAAATCAAGCATTTTGTCAGCTGTGAGAGTAAGACTGTAATCTATCTGATACAATGTAAATTCGGTATCCGATACACAGGTAGAACTAATAGGAAATTACATTTTAGCTAATAGAGCATTTCAGCTTTATACATAGAAGCACAGTGTACCTAAACATCGAAATGAATGTAAAGAGTTCTGTTTCAACCTTTTTGTTCAGAAATAGGCTTAGTGGTCCCACATTGGAGAGGGGGGGATACCTAAAACATCCTCACTAAAAAAGAAACGGAGTGGATACACAGATCGAAGCGTTAGTACCTTTGCATCTTGGATTTAGATACTTTGGCATTTATAGAATAGTCATAATGTTTTAAAGGGTACTTATTTTAGATGAAAAAAAATTTTTTTTTTGTAAATATTTTTTGGTTGAAACATAAGACTTTGTTGAACCTGTCAATAAAACAGCAAGGGACTTGCATGTCCTAAATATTTGATAAAGGCCTTTTTGTTCCAATAGACCTGCCTTTCTGCAGCAATCCTGAGTGACTGGACCTAATTTATTTTACCTTCTAACTGGGATTTGCCAACCATGGCCTGATAAGCACCTGGATTCCCAAGTGTGAGTGCGGTATCCTCCGTCTGTAAATTACTAAAAATACATATGCCAAATAGAGAACACATAAGTTTTAACATAGACATGATTGTAAATTCACCGAGTGATAGTTATTTTTGTCATTTTCTTTTTTTTTTTCTTAGATTTCAGATTTTAGCAGCTCATAACTGTTCAGTCAATAGGATTTTTTTTGTCTGTTTATTTTATTGAGACATTGTATTAGGCAATACAGAATAAAGAGAGAAGTATCATGCAAATATACAGACATACATAATGCAGAAGATGTATATACTCCTGAGCAAACAGTGTCATATCGTTTGTTTGTTTTGTGAAATAAAAAAATGTAAAAACATGCTGAACATATTAGAGTAAAGTAAAAGCAGGCTAGTTCCAGTAGCTAAAATATGTAAATACCACAAGGTTGATAGGCAAGGTTATAGCAGTCAGGTCACAGTGTTAACTACACTGTGAGATATCAGCCAAACTGCCATGAATGCCCCTATGTCCTTCAGCTAAGGCCCGAAGATGTAGAGTCACAGCCCCCCCTCTTTACAGTGTTCTCAGAGAAGCCGCCACAAGAAGCCCCATGCGCCAGATGGTCCGCTTCGATCAGCTCCAAAAAAGTCATGTCTGCAGAAATTGCTTGTGTCTGCGGTGTTGTTCCCTCTGTGCGCCTGGCCACACCAAGTGGAAGCCTCCGGTTCGGGCCGGTCCCGCTGGGAGTAAAGGGGCTTGTTCATCTGCAGGCAAGGTAAGCGGTAGTGAGCAGACAAGCGTGTATTGCTTCGGTGTGGAGACACGTGGTAGAGATATATGTACTTGGAGATGGTCCACAGGACAGCTCAAAGGGTACCACTGCTTAGTCAACAGGAAAGTAGGCGAGTTCCCTGCCATAGAGCTTCCTACAAAATAGATTGCAGATGCGGTCAACTGCCAGGAGTATTGGTTCCACAAACGTGGGTGGTGTGCTCATGGCAAGTGTGGGGTAGTGACCATTTTGGGTGATAGGCCTCAACTCCTTAACTGGCAGTAAAGTAGCAGAGCCTGGCTGTATCAGAACACTAGTGAGGACCGGGATATCCCCCACCGGTCCAAAGGGTTGGATGGACAGGGCTTTGAGCTTGCCGGTTGTAGCTCAAGGTTGGGAATCTGCCACCTTCTCTGTCTTCAGGTGCTACTGTAGACCGCAGGCAAAGTAATCTTGAGCTGGGTCAGCCAGTGACACGCAGAGCAGGGCTGAAAAGATTGGTAGAGTATTCCTCAGGGCTTAGACAAGTATTGCCCATTAAACAGAACTATAAAGTCCAATTTAGGCTCAGTGTGAGGGTTTCCCTGAGGAGCTCCAGCACCCTGCCACTGTCTCAGTCAGATGTCAGGCCCCGCCCAATTTACAGACAATAGGATATTTAAATATATATTTTTCAACGTTACAATTGACACTAGGTTTTATATGAGATGATTAATTTGCATTTGTATTATTGGTTACTAATATGTGTTATTCTTATTCCTCAGCCCTTTTTTTTTTTTTTTTTTTTACTTAAAATCTCTCCTTTTCTGTGACATTTTGAAATTTCTCCTAATTTATTGTTTGCATTAAAATCCTTGTGATTTTAATATGAAATCCAGTCTACTTTTAAAGATTTTTCATTATTTAGATTTGTCAATCTTTGTTTTTATTGAGGCTTAGATTCTGCATAAGTTACAATAGTACAGGCGTGACACCAACAGTCAAAACATGAATTTGCACAGTATGACGACATGGCAAATTTTATTAGATGGCAATAATAATTACGTCATAAGCAGGAATGCATATAGTAAGACTGTATGGCAATTTCAGTTTGATCACGGTAGCAATTGTGGTAACAGCAAAAAAAGTGCACAATTCTACACTATAGTAGTTTTGAATATGCCACGATCAGAATAAACTAGCCTCTTTTATTTGAAAATAACACAAAAACATGCATTATAGAAGAACAGGAAGAGTCAAGCTAGGCAGCATGTCTAAGTGAGTGATATAGGCACAACTTTCAGACTCAGAAATAGGCTAGACATGGTGAGTGTTATGAAAATATAAACGTGCTTGCTGATCAAATAAAAAAGAAAATGCTGGACATCAATATAATGAGTTAAACAAGATGAAAGTACAGGAGTGCTGCTAAGCATAAGGAAAAACACAGCTGTGGCAAAATTTTTCATTATTTATGCAGTTACAATATCTCGAAATTTCTTCTAATTTATAGAATGTACTTTTTTTGTATGCATCTTGTCTGATACCATTAGGTCTTTTTTTTGTTCTAATAAGAAATCTACTATATGTGGCTATGAGACTTTTAAAATATCTTCCATGTGGCGGGTGCGTGTCCTAGACTCTGAACGGAGAGGTCGCATAGCTTGAGAGCTCCGTACGAAAAAGGCCATAACCCAGAATAAAAACGCTCTGCCGAAAATATTACATCGAACATGTCTCAGAGCAAAACTAAACGGACCGCGGACAAGTCCGACAAAACCGAAAAATCCAGCTTCTTTGCGTCCAGGGCGAGCCAACACAAAGCCCAACAGGCCCAGACATCAGACCAAGATGGCGCAGAGGAGGAACAGGAGCTGCCACACAGAGTGCCGCCGCCAGCAGCAACGCTTACGCAGGAGATCATGCAAACCAGGTTGGATGTACTCTCTACTAACCTGCTGCAGACACTGCAGACTGCTCTCGGGGACCTCAGGAACGACGTCCGTGAGCTGGGGACCCGGAACTCCACAGTGGAGGATAAAATGGCGGAAATGCCCGACGCACACAATGAGCTCGCAGGCAAGCTCACATCAATACAAGCCAAAATAGACACACACGAGTCTAAGCTGGTGGATCTCGAGGACAGGGGACGCCGCAATAACATCCGCATACACGGCGTCAAAGAAACTGTCACGGAGGCTGATATCCAAGCCTACATCACGGAGCTACTCCACTCCGTGGCGCCAGACCTGCCGCCAGACATTCTACTGCTGGACAGGACGCACTGTGCGGCGAGGCCTAAATTTCTGCCCCCAGAGAGATGTGCTGGTGCGTATGCACTATTACCATGCAAAGGAGGAGATACTGCGAGCGAGCCGAACAAAGAAAACCCTACCAGATCCCTACAGGGGTATCCTATTTGCGGATATCTCAGCAGTCACTTTGAAAAGGCATCACGACAGTGCTACGGTCGCACCACCTGGCATACCGATGGGGATTCCCGGTAAAACTACTAGTCTCCAAGAACGGGAAAATGACCATGATCCACAGCCCAGAAGAAGGAGACCGGATACTCCGGAGCTGGGGACTGGACGACCTGACCACTACTCAAACAGCGCCACAGCAGAGAAGACTGTCCCCAGACTGGAAGAAATCCAAGAGACATTGATGAAGGGACTTTCATGTTGTTACAGGTGGCATAAGAAGGGCTGAATTGCACAGCAAGTATATTGATATCTTCCCTGGGCAGGGAAGGGGGGGGTGGGCAGGAGATGTGCCAACAGACCAGGGGGTTGGGTGACCCCCTAACTAAGCAGGGGGAGCTGAATGCAAGGGGACCCAAGGGGGTGATGTCACTTTTGGTTAAAGTCCCCGTACGCCCCCAAAAAACAAAAACACCTCAACTAGATAGAATGCATTGCTGAGCCCCACTTTTAATTAAGTAACCTTCTCCCCATATGACTCAGAGCCTACCATAATTTACCATACCTAAATGGCCAAAGTACGGAATGACCTATTTTCTGGGAGGAAGCCAAACGCTTCCGCCCCGGGGCACCACTCCATTGTGCCCAGCCACTATCCTGGCAGTTAAGTTCTCTGGTTTTTTAATGTTTATGTTGTATTGGTTAAGCATATATTGTTTTTATGTTCAATGTTACGGCAGTGTGGGCGGCCTAGACGAGACCGGCTCTCCGCCCTGGACCTCACTGGGAGGAGACTTGGCCTCTGTATCGAAAAACGGGGAAAAAGCGGTATTTTCACAGCGAACACACACTTCACACGATTTTGAGGGTCGGATGCCCCACTTGAGAGAGCTGGGAGGGGTGTCCCCCCTGTCTATTATAGATGTAATCTATAGGTATTGTTGCACACCACTCCTTTACAACCCCCCATGAAAATATGCTCAATGAATGTTAGAGGATTGAATATCCCGGTTAAACGACATATGTTGGGGAGGGAACTTAGGAACATACGGGCGGACGTAGTGTGTCTCTAGGAGACTCACTATAGAAAGAATGATCATCCTAACACGTTACAATCACGATATCCCTGGCAGTTTCACTCTACAGCACCAACCAAATCGAAAGGAGCATCTATTTTAATCAGCAATTCTATAAGCTTTACACTGCACTCTGCGGACATGGACGATCAGGAACGGCATGTTATAATTACAGGACTCTTTAACAATATGCTCTACACTATTGCCAACGTATACACACCAAACACCAACCAGAGAAACTTCCTACGCTCCATACTGCAGAAACTGACACATTTACAAGGGGGAATTAGGATCGTCTGTGGAGACTTTAACCACATTCTAGACCCCACGGTAGACACGTCCCTGACGGGCTCCAAACTTAGGTTTAAGACCCTCAAAAAAAGTTGTAAACAGTTGCAGAGGCTCCTAGCCCTCCACCACATGTATGATGTGTGGAGAATCACACATACACGTGAACGCGCGTATACCCACTTCTCTCAGGTACACAACTCCTATTCCCGGATAGACAGGTTCTTAATAAATGGGACAGCTCTAGAACAGGTGACACGTTGTGATGTGGTTGGACCACACAGCGGTCACGCTGGAGCTGAAAGACCAATATGACTTTACACATAGGAGCCCCTGGAGGATACAACCCACGTTGTTACAAGACAAAAAAATTGCACAGGACCTGAGACTCGCACTCCAACACTATTTCTTAGAGAATTACACACCTGACATCTCCCCAGGCACGCTCTGGGTGGCACACAAGGCCCTGGCTAGAGGAATCCTTATCAGCAAAACCGCGTACGTACACAAACGGGAGAAACAGCTAACCCTACAATGGCAAAAGGAACTCTACCACCTAAATGCTCAAAACCAAGCTAACCCGTCACGAGAACTCAAAACTCAAATAGCACAGGTCACTAGGAAGCTCCACCAACACGCCTTAGAAAAGACTGGGCAATGCTTGCGAAGACTCATAGCCACCTCATATGCACAAGGAAACAAAGCGAGGAAGCTTCTCGCAAACACTCTTAAAGCCAAACAAGCCAATCAAAAGATAGCGTATATAATGTCACCCACGGGGGAGAAAATTATGGCCCCCAAAGGGATTAGCGACGTTTTCGCCGGCTACTATGCTGCCCTATACAACTTAAAAGACGACCCGTGCACACATCAACCAATCGCGGAAACCATTGAGGCATATTTGACCACGATGGTTCTCCCGAAACTGACACACCAACAAAGCAAAACACTCACCGAGGATATCACAGAGGAGGAGATCGCGGCAGCGATCAGGACCCTCCCAATGGGGAAAGCGCCTGGACCTGACGGGTTTGACAACTCGTACTACAGGACATTCGCTTCAGTCCTGAACCCGCAATTAGCCAGGGCCTTTAGAGATGCTATTGAGAATCAGGCATTACATCCTAGCGGCCCACATCATAACTCTGCCCAAACCAGGCAAACCCCCCACACATCCCCAAAACTTCAGACCAATTTCTTGTTAAATACTGACGCGAAGCTCTGTGCGAAAACACTGGCAAACAGGTTGGGGGCGCTGTTACCCCACCTGATACACACGGATCAGGTGGGCTTCGTGGCGGGTAGACAAGGGTCGGAAAACACCCGTAAGGTTCTGGACATAATGTACTACATGGCCAGGAGGGAATCGGGGGGCCGACTGCTGGTATCCCTAGACGCAGAGAAAGCGTTTGACCGCCTGCACTGGAAGTTTCTGGAGGCGGTCATGCACAAATTTGGAGTACCGGGTCCGTTCCTCTCAGCGGTACGGGCACTGTATCACAGACCGACGGCCCAGGTGCTAAACGCGGGGTTCCTCTCAGAACCGTTACAAATAACCAACGGAACGCGGCAGGGATGCCCGCTCTCTCCGTTACTATATGTCATGGCCCTGGAACCGCTAGCACAACGGATTAGACAAAACGAAGCCATACAAGGGGTTCACATAGGAGACATAGAATATAAAACAAACCTGTTCGCCGACGACGTGCTGCTGACTCTTACCCAACTAGAGACATCCCTACCTGACCTGATGACAGAAATAAACACATATGGAGATAACTCCTATTATAAATTGAACGTGCTTAAAACCCAAGCCATGGGAGTGGGGGAGGTGGGGGAAAATGTGAGGACACTGCGGGACGCCTTCGCCATGGACTGGAGAGATGACCGTGTCTCATTTTTGGGGTTAAAAACTCACTAAAAACATACACGACCTATATTGCTCCAACTACGAACCATTAAAATCGGAAATCACAAACACACTAAAAGCCTGGGACAATCAATATCTGACATGGAGAGGTAGAATAGCAGCAGTAAAGATGTCAATACTGCCAAAGCTTCGATATCTCTTCCGCACGATGCAGATTAAGGTGCCTATGACATACTTAGACACCATCCAGAGACAGATAGTGCAATTTGTGTGGGCTAGGAAGAGGACTAGAGTGGCGACTGAGATTCTCCACCGTCCAGTGGAGGTGGGGGGACTAGGTCTACCCAATATCAGACTATACTACAGAGCAGCCATAGTAGCATCTGTCCTGACGACCCACGTCGAACAGAACCCGCCCCAATGTGTGGCGATTGAGTCCTATTGGGCCAGACAAACAGAACTGAAGTTTTGGCTCTGGATACCACGCCACCACAGGCCTCGATTGGACTCAATTTTGCCCACCATGACTGTGATGTTCAGAACATGGGACCTGGTTCGCCAGAGGCTGTGCTCTGGAGGACCATGGTCACCTGCGGCGCCCATCCGTAGCATACACTTAGCACACCCGACGTTTGACCATCGCATGTGGGAGAGGGGAGGTTGTACCCACACTAGACATCTGTATTCAGGAGGAGCATTGTTGCCACTGCCAGACTTACTGACCAGCTTTGACCTTCCACAAAGAGCAATTTTCCCTTACTTACAACTCAAATCAATATTGCAGGACCAAATCAGCCTTAACGACCCACGGAGGACTACAACCCACTTCGAACGAGTGTGTGAGGGCCTCGCCCCCCCGAGAAAGGCGCTTTCCCTCTGCTATAATGCGATGCTCACTCACGATGCCCCCTCCCTTACCACACACCAACAGGCCTGGCAGACGGACCTACACACCACTATTACAGAGAAACAATGGAGGGCATAATTTACTGCACACAAGGGGAGAACGACATGTGCCACACACCTCGAACAAATTAGGAAACTGGGATACAGATGGTACATGGTGCCCGCAAGACTGACACGCATATATCCAGGGACAACAGACAGATGTTGGAGATGCGGCACAGACAAGGGTACGATGCTCCATATTTGGTGGACATGCCCGCGTCTCCGAACATACTGGACCAAAGTGGAGGGACTTATTGCTGACATAACGCACAAACAAGTCACGCTTACACCTGAACTTGGACTTTTATTTATGGGGTTAAAGGAATTTGACCACAATGACTCCATTCTAGTGTTCCATATCCTAATAGCGGCAGTAACTTTGATAGCAAGAGCGTGGAAGGAGGGGGAAGCACCACTATGGGTAGCATTGACACGCCAAATCTCCACGAATTTAGACTATGAACAAATGGCACGAAAACACCTCAGTTCGGGGAAATCGGTACAAGAAGTTATAGGGAAATGGGATAACTACCTACAAGGTCAAACAACAAGAGAAGGAAATGATACGCGTAACGCATAAAAAATAAAAAAATAAAATAAAATAAAAATATATATATATACACGCCCACATATAGCACGCTCCGCAGCAACGCCTAACCATAACCATTCCTGAGTTCGCTGAACCGCTAGGGTCCCGGAGACCCGTAAAAATGAATACCCACACTGTAAATATGTGTAAATAGTTGTACAGCTTCAGTTAGGGGGGGGGGGAGAGATAATCCAGCCAGAAGGACAGAGTCCAAAAGGCATTTACGTTAACCAAGAGCCAGGGCTCGCACCCCGCGGAGGAGGGGGGGGCGAGGACTGTCCCACTACAATACACGCAAGGGGCTACAGGTACACGGGAGGTACAGACAGACTGGGACTTAGGACCCAACTTGGGTAATCCCGAGACCGATATAAGCCATCAATTAGGCAAAGGCCCAGAGAGTAAGACACCAAGCTAACGGCGACACACACCGTTATAAAAAGGGGCACCCTGCACAACACGACACTAGACACACGAGTTAGAGGTACTAGAAAAACTAATGATGTTGTGTCAAGATCAAAGTGACATATTGTAAGCACTGTGACAATTTGTACCCATGTACCCTCTTCTTATTTCTGTACCCCCACCCTGAACAACAAAATAAAAATTATTAACTTGGAAAAAAAAATATCTTCCATGTAAAAAGGTTTTTATGTATGTATTTATATAGTTATTCTTGATGTCTGCCATATCACGGACTGACCATTGCATAGGCTTTATTTCTTTTGCTTTACACAGTTGAGTCCATGAAGCTAATGGATGATATAGGGAATTGATATAGGTAAGTGAATTACATTTGTAACCGAATACACAAATTCTGAATTTCTGAACGACTATGTAGTGAACATTCGGGCAGGTCCATCACTCCACCCAAGATATCCTTTCTGTCACATGTACTCTGGAATCCATGCATTGGATTGACTTCCTAGCACTTACTGTAAATAACTTTTTCAGTTATGCAACATGTAACTGCTAGTTGAAGATTTCCGCTAATATTGTTATTATACGATCTTTCTCATCAAGCATCTCTAATAGCAAAAGTTGCCCATTCAAACAACATTAACAGGTGAAAACAAACAGATATTACAATACAATCCGGCCTAGTCAGACTACTTCTCCAGAATCTTCATGAATAGTGAGAACACTTCTTTAAGATGGAGGTTCCACCATATACTCTGGATTCTTTTTGTTAAATAGCCCTGTTCGAGTTTGGCTCTCAGATAAAAATGTCCTCAAACATGGGGTGCACCTTGTATCTCCGTCCTTCATTTCAGATCCTCTTGGTTTTTTTTACACATTGCGGCCTCTATCCTACTTCTCTTTCTTTAGCACATCCACCATCGTCTGATTACTAATGGCTAGTCCAAGGAATAGATATTATAAATTACTGGTTAAGTTACCGAAACACTCACCTGTGACTTATTAACCTACCTGTATGAATCACAAACTAATTTTTTTTAACTCAAGTTAAAAAAACTAAACTAAAAAAAACGTACAATCACTATGCAGAACCTTGCATTTATGTTTTTGTCCCGATTCCTTCTGCAATATTTCCCAGCAATGCCGTCCCTAAAAGGCTTGCATAATTCCCACCACCTCTACTGAGCTGATCAAGATCCGAATGCCTTATTTACGGACCTCCTAAGAAGACCCAGTCAGAACAGATTGCAGCATGGATTTTCATAAGATTAAAGTTAATTAAGGATTGGTCACAGTTTTTGTTTCCCAGTTTCTGTCAAGCTATTTACATGCTAATGTTGTTCCATGAAGGAGAGAGGTGTCGACAACGGTTACATTATCATAAAGGGAGACAGAGAACAATTGGATTTTCTTTTTATACAATATATTATATGTGCTTTACAGTTGTTCTAGTATGTGTTATTTTCTTTTTCAATAGGTTCTTGCTGAAAATAATTTACTCTATTTATATTGCATGAAATATGCAGAGGAATATATTATACATTTGTAAATGTCTTTTTTTTGTTTTCCTTAAAGAAAAATATTTAAGCAACAGCATTCAATTTAACTTGGATAAAATATTATTCACTTGTCATGCCGACTTAATTTATTTTGAAAACTCTATCATGAGAATTTTGTTTTGTAATATTGATAAGTCTTACGTAGATATCAACATTGCCCATTAGTGTGTGCGTGTATATATACACTGCTAAAAAAAATAAAGGGAACACTTAAACAACACAATGTAACTCCAAGTCAATCACACTTCTGTGAAATCAAACTGTCCACTTAGGAAGCAACACTGAGTGACAATCAATTTCACATGCTGTTGTGCAAATGGGATAGACAACAGGTGGAACTTATAGGCAATTAGCAAGACACCCCCAATAAAGGAGTGGTTCTGCAGGTGGTGACCACAGACCACTTCTCAGTTCCTATGCTTCCTCGCTGATGTTTTGGTCACTTTTGAATGCTGGCGGTGCTTTCACTCTAGTGGTAGCATGAGATGGAGTCTACAACCCACACAAGTGGCTCAGGTAGTGCAGCTCATCCAGGATGGCACATCAATGCAAGCTGTGACAAGATGGTTTGCTGTGTCTGTCAGCGTAGTTTCCAGAGCATGGAGGCACTACCAGGAGACAGGCCATTACATCAGGAGGAGGCCGTAGCAGGGCAACAACCCAGCAGCAGGACCGCTACATTCGCCTTTGTGCAAGGAGGAACAGGAGGAGCACTGCCAGAGCCCTGCAAAATGACCTCCAGCAGGCCACAAATGTGCATGTGTCTGCTCAAACGGTCAGAAACAGACGCCATGAGGGTGGTATGAGGGCCGATGTCCACAGGTGGGGGTTGGGCTTACAGCCCAACACCGTGCAGGACGTTTGGCATTTGCCAAAGAACACCAACATTGGCAAATTCGCCACTGGCGCCCTGTGCTCTTCACAGATGAAAGCAGGTTCACACTGAGCACATGTGACAGACGTGACAGAGTCTGGAGACGCCATGGAGAACGTTCTGCTGCCTGCAACATCTTCCAGCATGACCAGTTTGGCAGAGGTAGCCTGACTGCCATTAGGTACTGAGATGAGATCCTCAGACCCCTTGTGAGACCATATGCTGGTGCGGTTGGCCCTGGGTTCCTCCTAATGCAAGACAATGTAAGACCTCATGTGGCTCGAGTGTGTCAGCAGTTCCTGCAAGACAAAGGCATTGATGCTATGGACTGGCCTGCCCGTTCCCCAGACCTGAATCCAATTGAGCACATCTTGGACATCATGTCTCGCTCCATCCACCAATGTCACGTTGCACTACTGACTGTCCAGGAGTTGGCAGATGCTTTAGTCCAGGTCTGGGAGGAGATCCCTCAGGAGACCATCCGCCACCTCATCAGGAGCATGCACAGGCGTTGTAGGAAGGTCATACAGGCACGTGGAGGAAGGTCATACTGAGCCTCATTTTGAATTGTTTTAAGGACATTACATCAAAGTTGGATCAGCCTGTAGTGTGTTTTTCCACTTTAATTCTGACTCCAAATCCAGACCTCCATGGGTTGAAAAATGTGATTTCCATTTTTTACTTTTTGTGTGATTTTGTTGTCAGTACATTTAACTATGTAAAGAACAAAGTATTTTAGAAGAATATTTAATTCATTCAGATCTAGGATGTGTTATTTTTGTGTTCCCTTTATTTTTTTGAGCAGTGTATATATATATGGCTGCAAATCATCCTACAAAGCAAACAAAATGTCTCTCTCATTCCTTGTTTTGTTATTCTGTCATATGGCGATTCAGAGTTTCGAAATTTAGACAACTTGCCAATTGCCCAAAACTGGGACGAATCACGATTCTTTCAAAACGAAATGCACAAGTTCACAACTAACCATTGCGCTGAATTGAATCAGCCATGCTCCAGCCTCACTCATGGTGTTCTCCTGCTAGTCTTGTTGACAATATTGTTTTCCTTTTCACATGTACAATAACATTTTGTTTCAGTAATCACAACTTCACTCTATAGCTGTACAAATATACTTTCAATAGAGCTTTGTGTTGTCTACTCTAGACATTAAGAGCATGTTCTACCTAGACAGAGCATGCATACTTACCAACACTGGATGAGCAGACCTTGACCAGGGTGGCGACACTTACGCAACACTAGTTACGCAACCTGCGACCCTTATGACACGCATACATGGCGGGCCTGACCTCTGCCAAATTAACAGACAGCCTTCTGGCCGGCTCCCAGTCTTTAACACCATGTAGAGAGCAATGCTAAAGCACTAGTACCTTGCACTTGCGCTGTGCTGCTCAGATACTTGCTGTGTCTGGATGCGATATACCACGGAACTAAATTAGAGCTGCGCTGCAGGACAGGACCCCAATGTCAGCACTATCCTACCAAAAGCCAAACAGTTTGGGAGCTGCAGTTGCTATTTGACCAATATCTGCAGCTTCATTTGACCATATCTGTTGGGTACCCCCCATTACAGTTTTTTTGTTTGTTTGTTTATTTCTATTTGCTTTTTAACCCCTTCAGGACCGCTGACGGTTCAGGACCGTCAGCGGTAAAACGTGCGTTTGGACCGCTGACGGTCCTGAACCGTCATAACGGTCTGGGGCTACTTACCTGATCGCCGTCGGTCCCACGGCGGCGATCAGTGTTCCACCCGGTCCAGGGGGACTGCCTGTCTGCCCGGGCAGTCCCCCCTCGGCAGATCAGGACCCCACGGCCATGTGATCACTCGATCACATGACCGCAATAGGTGTCTGTGTATCTGCCTGCAGGGGGACTGTCTGTGCTGACAGGCAGTCTCCCTGCAAGTGAAAAATCCAAAAAATAAAGTTAAAAAAAACAGTGTAAAATCAGTGTAAAAATAAATAAATAATATGTGTATATATATATATATGATATATATACATGTATTATATCTATATATAATATATGTATATGTATCATATATATAATGTCATATTAAGTGTATTTTTATATTTATATATACGTATATTAATATAAAAATACACTTATATTTAAATTACACACGAATATATACAATATATATATAATTGCTATATATATATGGTATATATATATTATTATAAAATACAAATAATATGTTAATAAAAATAAATAACAAAAAATAAAAATAATTTTTAATAATTATAAAAAAATATTTATATATGCAATTTTATTCTAACAGTATTTTGATATTGATATATATATATATTTATATCAAAATATACTTAGAATGTAATGATATATATATCTATGTATAAATAAATAAATAAAAACAATACGAAATATACATATGTCCATATACATAATTACATAAATAATTTCATAAATATACACGTAGACGTCAAATATATAAATATGTATATATATTAAAATTCTACATGTGTATTTATGTAATATTTTTACCTAATTAAGTAATTTTAATGATTGCAATTTGAGGGACCTGCCTGCCAACCCAGGCCGAAAGTCCAGATAATTTAATTTGCTAGCACTGTGTTTAACCCTGTAACTTTCTATGACACCCTAAAACCTGTACATGGGGGTACTGTTTTACTCGGGAGACTTCGCTGAACACAAATATTAGTGTTTCAAAACAGTAAAACATATCACAGCGATGATATTGTCAGTGAAAGTGAAGTTTTTTGCATTTTTCACACACAAACAGCACTTTCACTGAGGATATTATTGCTGTGATACATTTTACTGTTCTGATACACTAATATTTGTGTTCAGCGAAGTCTCCTGAGTATAACAGTACCCCACATGTAGAGGTTTTATAGTGTTTGTGAAAGTTACAGGGTCAAATATAAGGCTTGATTTTACTTTTTTTTTTTAATTGAAATTTGTCGGATTGGTTAGGTTGCCTTTGAGAGCGTATGGTAGCCAAGGAATGAGAATTAGCCCCATGATGGCATACCATTTGCAAAAGAAGACAACCCAAGGTATTGCAAATGGGGTATGTTCAGCCTTTTTTAGTAGCCACTTAGTCACAAACACCGGCCAAAGTTAGCGTTTCTTGCATTTTTAACACGCAAACAAATATAAATGCTAACTTTGGCCAGTGTTTGTGACTAAGTGGCTACTAAAAAAAAACTGGACATACCCAATTTTGAATACCCTGGGTTGTCTACTTTAAAAAAATATGTACATGTTAGGTGTGTTTCGGGGATTTATGACAGATAACGGTGTTACAAGGTCACTATTGATACATTTAAAATATATATATATTGAAACAGCAATTTCCTACTTGTATTTATAGGCCTATAACTTGCAAAAAAAAGCAATAAAGCATGTAAACACTGGGTGTTTTTAAACTCGGGACAAAATTTTGAATCTATTTAGCAGTTTTTTTCATTAGCTTTTGTAGATAAGTAAAAGATTTTTCAAGTAAAAGTCCAAAAACATGTTTTTTTTTTAATTTTTCACCATATTTTATTATTTTTTTTAAATACAATATTGGACATAATACAAATAATGGTATGTAAAGAAAGCCCCTTTTGTCCTGAAAAAAACAATATATAACTTGTATGGGAACCGTAAATGAGAGAGCGGAAAATTACAGCTAAACACAAACACCACAAAAGTGTTAAAACTGCTCTGGTCCTTAACGTACAAACATCACAAAAACAGGCCGGTCCTGAAGGGATTAAACATTTCAAAAATCCACAAAGGGTTAATCCACCACCACTTTTTGTCATGCCACATGCCTAACCTGCGCTTAACGTGCAAAGAATTTTTCTTTTTGTTATAGGAACCTGACTTCTTCAGCAGACATTACTGCGGATAATATACTCCATCGCAGTATTAATTGTCATTGTTGTTCTACATTAATTGCCGTCAACCTAAATGACTGTTTGAGCTCAAGCTTGGTTTTGTCAGTTTTATAACAGGACATATCAAGGCTGGAAAACCATTTGCGCTCCCAGAGGCAACTGCCAGAAGAAGCTGCCACCTCGTACCATTAATATGAAATGGTCATTAAGACGCGCGTGAACGACATATGGGCATGTTATGCCCATTTGTAATGGTGATTGCTTTTAATTAAGCTGTGTGCGTTGCACATTATTTACTTGAATAAATTTATGTTTTGCTCCCTATTTCAGGCATAGCCATCCTCATTGTACGACTGAACAATTTGATTGAAGGTCTTTAGCAATGAGTTCTTGGTGCAATGATAAGTGTTGGAGAGAATCCTTGTAGCCATTTTAGTGATGTAGGATGTTCTATATAATATTTCCTCAAGTATTCCTTTTTAAAAAAAAAAAAAAATTTGTTTTGATTTAACAGAGCATGTTATACACCTTTCAGTTACGTATGGGATGAGTGTATACAAGGAGCTTTAGCCACTGAGTAACTAGAACTAAAAGATAAAGGGACATTGGGCAACATGTCTTGTTGAAGAGCATCCCAGCCAAGTAGACCCAAGACTCTGTTAATTTCCTCAGGCCATCACTTCCCATTTGCCCCTTCTACCTCTTGTCTCAGATCTCCATTATATCCTTTAGATTGTAAGCTCACAGGCTGTTTATCTAAGCACTTTGTATAAAAGACCTTCGATGGCTAGATCTTGGCTCACGGGCAGAGTCCTCTTTACCTTTTGTATTGGTCTGTGCATATTGTATGTTCTAGCTTAATTGTACAGCACTGTGGAATATGTTGGCGCTTTATAAATCGCAGTAATGAAAAGTGAATAATGTAATGTTCCGATTTGATTTTGTACCAGTGTATGCATGAAACTGCCCATTTGGAGGTGCAAGGGGGTAGATCACAACTCTTTGTGGAATCTGATGTGATTGGAGCTTATGTAAAAGTTTGTATCTTGTTTTTTTGCTTTTTGTATAATATATGTTTTATACATATAGTTATGTTTTATAGAAAATGCTAATTCTGGATCTTTAAGGCTGCCGGTGTGTAATTAAATTAAAAGCATTGCTTAGTGCTTAGAGTAAATGTACTCAGAGAGTTGGGAAAACCAACCTCACTGAGTAAAGACTGGAATATAATGCAGATTAGTAAATGCAAATAGATATATCAATGTTCCAATAAACTGTATATCAATAGAGATTGGCTAGGAATGTGGATAGAGACACTATGGTGAAGTGCAATCTTAGCCTTAGTGGCTTACCTCCAGGTATCCCAGTGAAAAATATTAACTCACTATGCTCCTACTTGGCGACTGACTAGAGACTTTAATTAACTGTATGTGGTCAAGTCTAGTCGCTCTGAGCTTGTAAGATCGATCACTAGGAGACTGGTCACTAAAGAAATGCCTGATTTCTGGAGTGTGCTGTGTGAGTAGTGATGGCATAATAAGGGCTTATCGCCTATAGATGCACATCATATACCTCAATGGTCAGCAATGTCCAAAAACCGGCTGAATGGAACAAATAGCTACTTAGTAGTTAAATTAATATGAATAAGGTATCTGTAGAAAGTGGGTAGTGCACCTTTAAATGATGGTGCATATGCTAGTCCACTAAACAGTTATAACCTCTCGAAAGTATGCAGCTAGCAGTGAATATTTATGTCCCAAACCGAGCAATGTCAGAATACATCTAGACAGAGAGGTAGTGACCAGTTAGGAGGTACAAAAAAAGGGAAAGAAAAAGATTAAAGTGACTCTATGTGCAGAACCATACTTAGGATGTTGGTTGCCTGCACATAGTGATAGATAGCCCTGGTAAGAAAGAAAAAGGGAGAGCTTAGAGCCCGACGTGCGTTTCGGTGCTTTCTATGATGCACCTTCGTCAGGGGCTGACGGGAGACTGATTCCTAGTCTCCTATTTAAGTGTGTGCAGGTAACACCTTTTTTAATTTGGTCCTATCAGAGGCCAGGATTTAAAATTTATTGGCGGCAAAATTCGTGTGTGTATAAAATTCTAATGAGCTGATAACAACCAATCACATCAGTCCAAAGCTGACGTCATTTTTGGCTCCTATTAACCCTACGAGTGCCGTGGTTTGTCCTGCACTGATCATTGCAGTTGATGTTACACTCTGTATTCTTTCACACAGTAGCGAAGTATATATAGAGGATACATTTAAAGTGTAGATAAATGTATCGGTTATATCCAAAAGTGGGGTTGTGCCGACGAATAGATCATACTAGAGGGTTGGAACTTTCTAAGAGAAGATGTATATACAGTTGGAGGAAGAATGCCTCCTTGGGGACAGCTCCCAAAATATACAATCTACAGTTATACCGAACAATGTCAGTCTTGCAGATCAGAGGTGAAATGATAGCATTAATCCTACCCTAATATTGTCCTCGTTCATAACGGACAGCTTAAGTATGATAGGTCCTTATAGTGACGTGGTCGATTTTAATAGTATTAGTTGGTCACTGGAGTGCAGTCCATCTGGTGCTATTAGGTTACCTTATCAAATGTGGATAAAAAATAGTAGTAAGGTCCGGACGGATCTCCAGATTATTAACTGACCGTAAGTAGATCCATACTGCCAGTATTAGACTGCGGGCGTACATCTAAGCCAGTGTTAGAGTATATGGGGAGACTCATCTCCCATACATTTAACGGATAGAGCGATGTATTATTGCTTATTAATATCAGCGTGCATACAGTATTTGGCAATAACGGAGTGCTCAAATTTGGGTTCAATAGCGGTTGGATGACTCCATAAGGGAATCAAATCATGACCAGTGAGATCATAAGGTTATATTAACACGGCACTCTATTTAGTGACGTGAATCAGTTTTTACAATAGTATTAATTTGATCACTGAGGTGCAAGCCTCTTGATGCTGATAAATTGCCTTAACATATATGAAAAGAAAGAACATGTTAAGGAACAAAAAACTGCTGTGACCGTGGAATGTTGAGATCTAATGGTTAATATAGAGGCACATATTGTAAGCTGTTAGTGAGCAACTAGGTGGGACATAGAGCTAAGCCCGTGTTGAAGTATGAGAATGACACTGTCATTTCACGACATCTCAAATTGAAATATGAGGGCTCAGCACAGGGTCTGCGTTTCAACGGAATCGAGAAGATTAAACTGGGACCAAGAAAAGGAGACATTGACGTCAAACTGTTGCAGAGGGAGAGCTATTGGATATATACCTTAAAAACTTTGTCCCCTTTAGGTCTTAATGAAGGTTTTTCCTACACATCCTTCATTTGAACAATTCATGAAGGTGAATTGTTAGATATCCAAGGGGCTAGTCCCTACACGTTTTCTGAGCCTATTCTCTGTCACACAATCCCTCTAAGCCTTCTCCATATAATCTCTCAGACCCTACCCAGCCTTACCCTAGCACGCTACTGAATTAACTACAATATAAGAATCGATATATAATAATTCCTTTGTAAATACTGTATATTTTGTAAATATGTTCATAGTCTTTGGCATAGATAAGATAAATTCAGGTAACACTTTTAACAGTACCCTATAAGGCCATCTATAATGGCCCTTAGGTGATGGCATTCTTCTTTTCTTTTGGAATTCTCTCTACTAATCCAAAACAAAGGCTTGAACCTATAGAGTGCCATTTTAACAAGACCTAATGACCTTAAGAGTTATGCTCTGACTCCCTTAAAGAAATATCCAATCGCAATTGAACGCAAATCACAGCACCCCGTTAACACAATATATTAGAAGCACGCTACAATTAGTGAGCAATGAGACATCACTCGAGCCAAAGTACATGGTAAATGAGTCTACCCTCATACTTCAACACGGGCTTAGCTCTATGTCCCCCCTAGTTGCTCACTAACAGCTTACAATATGTGCCTCTATATTAACCATTAGATCTCAACATTCCACGGTCACAGCAGTTTTTTGTCTAATACTGGCAGTATGGATCTACTTACGGTCAGTTAATAATCTGGAGATCCGTCCGGACCTTACTACAATTTTTTATCCACATTTGATAAGGTAACCTAATAGCACCAGATGGACTGCACTCCAGTGACCAACTAATACTATTAAAATCGACCACGTCACTATAAGGACCTATCATACTTAAGCTGTCCGTTATGAACGAGGACAATATTAGGGTAGGATTAATGCTATCATTTCACCTCTGATCTGCAAGACTGACATTGTTCGGTATAACTGTAGATTGTATATTTTAGGAGCTGTCCCCAAGGAGGCATTCTTCCTCCAACTGTATATACATCTTCTCTTAGAAAGTTCCGACCCTCTAGTATGATCTATTCATCGGCACAACCCCACTTTTGGATATAACCGATGCATTTATCTACACTTTAAGTGTATCCTCTATATATACTTCGCTACTGTGTGAAAGAATACAGAGTGTAACATCAACTGCCATGATCAGTGCACGACAAACCACGGCACTCGTAGGGTTAATAGGAGCCGAAAATGACGTCAGCTTTGGACTGATGTGATTGGTTGTTATCAGCTCATTAGAATTTTATACACACACGAATTTTGGCGCCAATAAATTTTAAATCCTGGCCTCTGATAGGACCAAATTAAAAAAGGTGTTACCTGCACACACTTAAATAGGAGACTAGGAATCAGTCTCCCGTCAGCCCCTGACGAAGGTGCATCATAGAAAGCACCGAAACGCACGTCGGGCTCTAAGCTCTCCCTTTTTCTTTCTTACCAGGGCTATCTATCACTATGTGCAGGCAACCAACATCCTAAGTATGGTTCTGCACATAGAGTCACTTTAATCTTTTTCTTTCCCTTTTTTTGTACCTCCTAACTGGTCACTACCTCTCTGTCTAGATGTATTCTGACATTGCTCGGTTTAGGACATAAATATTCACTGCTAGCTGCATACTTTCGAGAGGTTATAACTGTTTAGTGGACTAGCATATGCACCATCATTTAAAGGTGCACTACCCACTTTCTACAGATACCTTATTCATATTAATTTAACTACTAAGTAGCTATTTGTTCCATTCAGCCGGTTTTTGGACATTGCTGACCATTGAGGTATATGATGTGCATCTATAGGCGATAAGCCCTTATTATGCCATCACTACTCACACAGCACACTCCAGAAATCAGGCATTTCTTTAGTGACCAGTCTCCTAGTGATCGATCTCACAAGCTCAGAGCGACTAGACTTGACCACATACAGTTAATTAAAGTCTCTAGTCAGTCGCCAAGTAGGAGCATAGTGAGTTAATATTTTTCACTGGGATACCTGAAGGTAAGCCACTAAGGCTAAGATTGCACTTCACCATAGTGTCTCTATCCACATTCCTAGCCAATCTCTATTGATATACAGTTTATTGGAACATTGATATATCTATTTGCATTTACTAATCTGCATTATATTCCAGTCTTTACTCAGTGAGGATGGTTTTCCCAACTCTCTGAGTACATTTACTCTATTTCTAATAGGGGTTATGCCCCAGGACACCACTGGAGTGTCCAACTAGGTGTACTTCCACCAGCAGGACGGATCCCCAAAAAAATTTTTAGGACCCCCCTACACAGGTGGAGTTATTTCAGTTGCTATTGCTTAGCGCTTACATAGTACAAAAGGTTTTTCTTGTCCTCAGTGGACAGTACTTCACTTTGCCTTGATGAAGGTTTTTTGTCAATCACAGTTGCCATGGAGATGCAAACGGAAGTGGGCGCAGCTAATTTGTCTGGTGCAGCAAAAGCAAAGGCAGTTTATAGGGGCTCCCTTATCCTTAAGTGGGTGCTCTCTGAATTAGGTGCAATGTGTACGTTAGGGTACAGTTAATTATCCATCCACATCCATCCCACTAAAAAATAATTATCCAACTTTCATGGTTATATAAATAATGTCTCATCTGGTACACCTAGAAACACACCCTTATTACTTCTTTTTAATGTGCCCATCCAAAACTCCAATTAAGCTTGGATTATTCCGAAGTGAGTACATATACTGCACTCATTTTTTATATATATATATAAAACTATAGTTTTCAGTGCATTTTCTCCTGGAATCAGTCATATCTGTTTGTTCGGCAGTGTTCTCAACTTTGAGATCTCTGCTCAATTGACATCATTGTGCTCCCTCGCGTTCTGTCTAATGGTCATGAAGTGGGGATAATGGTCCTGCTGAGGGGAAGCTGCCTTGTCAAGTCTTAATTGTTCCAGTGTTGGATCCAATTTGGCACTGTTGATACCTATCAGGATTCTCTCGTTATTATGGTAGGTGAACTGGACAGTTTGTCAGACGTTTCTATCCAGCAGCTGCATATGACAATATGTTGTCTGAGAGGGCTGTGAGATGAAGGAGATGAAGAGGGAAGTGCCTAATTGAATTCCATCACCTTTTTCAATAGCTTGTAGGAATCGAAAATAGAACTCTTAAAACTCCCAACAACTGCATATTGTATTTTCTCAAGTAACCCCTAGGCAGTGGTGTATCCTGGTTTTGTGCTGCCCTAGGCAGGACAAAACTCAGGCGCCCCCCCCTCCCCCCGCACCACCCCCACCCAACCTTTCCCCCCGCCCCGCATTCTAAATACACACACACACACTCGCTAACAGAAACACACACACGCTAACAGAAACACACACACACTAACAGACACACTTACACTCACTAACAGACAAACACACTCACTAACAGACACACACTCACTCACTAGCAGACACAAACTAGCAGACACACACACTCACAGGCAAACACACACTAACAGACACACAGTCACACACTAACAGACACACACACACACTAACAGACACAGACACACACACACACTAACAGACACACACACACACACAAACACACTAACAGACACACACACTGACACACACACACTAACAGACACAGACACAAACACTAACTAACAGACACACACACACTAACAGACACACACACACTAACAGACACACACACACACTAACAGACACAGACACAAACACTAACAGACACACACACTGACACACACACACTAACAGACACAAACACTGACACACACACACACACACTAACAGACACAGACACACACCAACAGACAGACACACACTAACAGACACAGACACACACTCACCCACCCACATTAACACATTTTTTTAAAATTTATTTTTAACACTTTTTTTTTTAACACTTTTTTTAACACATTTTTTTTATTTATTTTTAACACGTTTTTTTTTATTTATTTTTCACACATTTTTTTAAAATTTATTTTTCACACATTTTTTTTTTATTTAACACCCCCCTTCCCCCCAGCCTCCTTACCTTTGGGAATGCTGGGGAGGGGGGTGTCTCTTCCTCCCTGGTGGTCCAGTGGCTGCTGGGCGATCGGGCGACACTGCCTGGCGGGCGGGCAGGCGGCCGGCGAGGGAGCACTTCCCCTGAGCTGTCTGCTCAGCTCCCTCGCGCGCCTCAGAGTGAGGCTGGGAGCCGGAATATGACGTCATATTCCGGCTCCGCCTCCCAGCCTCACTCTGCGGCTGGCGAGGGAGCTGAGCAGACAGCTCAGGGGAAGTGCTCCCTCGCCGGCCGCCTGCCCGCCCGCCCGCCCGCCAGGCAGTGCCGCCCGATCACCCAGCAGCCCGCCGGCATGTCTGTTAGCCGCAAGGCTAACAAGGCATTTGCCCTGGGCATTTGGGGGCGGCTTTTTTTGCCGCCCCCTGGAAAATGCCGCCCAAGGCAAATGCCTTGTTTGCCTCGCGGCTAATACGCCCCTGCCCCTAGGCTTTATCTTTCCCTGACAGACTTGGAGTGACACCTTTAATTAATTAATGATACTTTTCAATCATCACTTTGTTAAACTCTCTGTCCCCCCCCATCCCCAAACGCAATTGATATTTATCAAGAAAATCATAATTTGTCACACTCCTTGGATACACTTGTTATACATTCTGTAAGAGGGTCAGGATCACATAATGTAGCTTTGAATCCCAACCCCTTTCTTCTGTGGAATTAATTCATCTCTTCTAATGATGGATGATAACTGGTGCATTGAATGCGCAATGAAAAGAACATATTAGACTCTCTGGACAAAGCAGGGTAAATTGCTGGAGGTTCGTAGAAATGCTTCCTATACTTCTGTATCATACTTTAAAAAAATAATTGGGGGGAGGGGATTTAATGGACATTTTTATTTGAAATACTATTTGAATTATACAAAAAAAAGTAATTCTTTATTTTTGATGTGCATATGACAACAAATAGGCTTGAGATGCCATGACAGAAAAAACAATCATATTGGTGACATATAGTATGACATATTAACATGGCATTCAGAGAGTCTGCACATTTTTAGTATTGGTAATATGGACAATATATGGAGCAGAGATTGGCAATTGATGAGGGGAAAACAGACTAGGTACATCTCTGCCCTTGGGTTTCAATAAGTTATTACCCACTGGGCTGCCAGGGCCTGTATTTCTGTGTGTGCAATGTTTAAATATGTACAGTTGTGCTCAAAGGTTTGCTTACCCTTGGAGAATTGGTAATATATATATAATTTTTAAAGAAAACATGAGTGAGCAGGCAAAACGCATATCTTTTATTTCTTATGGGATTCATTTTCAACTGTAGGTTAAAATAGAATGGCACAATCATAAAACAAAACATGGCAACAAAGGAAAAAATGAAATGACCCCTGTTCAAAAGTCTGCATACCCTTAGTTCTTAATACTGTGTATTGCCCCCTTTAGCAGCAATGACAGTGTGCTGTTTTTTAAATAGTTGTCTATGAGGCTCCTAATTTTTGCAGTGTGCCAAAAGCTGCCTATTTGTCTTGGCAAAATGCATCCAGGTCATGTGAAGGCTTTGGTTGTTTTGCATGAATCACACGTTTGAGATCTCCCCAGAGTGGCTCGATTATATTAAGGCCCGGACACTGGTGGCCACTCCAGAACCTAAGGAACCCTCCATTTTGGAGGGTCAACTTGGCCTTGTGCTTAGGGCCATTGTCATGCTGGAAAGTCCAAGAGCAACCTTTGTGCAGAAGAATGCAAATTGTCTGCCGGTATTTTCTGATAACATGCTGCATTCATCTTGCCATGAATTTTCACAAGATTCCCCGTGCATTTAGAGCTCACACCCTCTCCCCCGCTCCCCCCCAAAACATCAGTGAGCCACCACCATGCTGCACAGTGGGGATGGTATTCTTTTTACTATAGGCCTTGTTGACCCCTCTCCAAATATAGTGTTTATGGTTGTGACCATAAAGCTCTATTTTGGTCTCATCATTCCAAATTACAGTGTGCCAAAAGCTGTGAGGTGTGTCAAGGTGTTGTCGGACATATTATAACCAATCTTTTTTGTGGCATTGGCGCAGTAAAGGCTTCTTTCTGGCACCTCGATCATACAACTCATTTTTGTGCAAGTATCATTGTACTGTGGTCCTTGAAACATCCATACCATCTTTTTCCAGAGGAGCCTGTATTTGTCCTGAGGTTACCTGTGTTTTTTCTTTGTATCCCATTCTTTGAATTCTTCTGGCAGTTGTGGCTGAAACCTTTCTTGGTCTACCTGATTTTGGCTTGGTTTCAAGAGATCCCCAGATTTTCCACTTCTTAATAAGTGATTGAACAGTACTGACTGGCATTTTCAAGGCTTTGGATATCTTTTTATATCCTTTTCCATCTTTGTAAAGTTCCATTACTTTGTTACGCAGGTCTTTTGACAGTTCTTTCCAGTATCTAGCCTCAGTGTTACTACATGAAAGCTAACAAACTCATTGACTATTTATACACAGACACTAATTGCAATTTAAAAAGCCACATGCGTGGGAAATTAACCTTTAATTGCCATTTTAACCTGTGTGTGTCACCCTGTGTTTCTGTAACAAGGCCAAACATTCAAGGGTATGTAAACTTTTAATCAGGCCCATTTGGGTGATATCTTTTATCATTATGATTTAAAAGCCAAACAACTGTGTGATAATAAATGGCTTCATATAATCATTATCCTTCAATAATTTTTTTTTTTTTTTTTGCATGAATAGTCATATTTTCAAAATCAATGCCAACATTTAAAAATCTCTGCCAGGGTAAGCAAACTTTTGAGCACAACTGTATCTAAAGTGTGGAAAAGCATGTGTGTTTTCTGCATGGTTTGTTTTAAAGGGACACTATAGTCAACCAGACCACTTCAGCTCAATAAAGTGGTCTGGGTGCCAGGTCCCTCTAGGGTTAACCCTGACTGCTGTAAACATAGCAGTTTCAGAGAAACTGCTATGTTTACATTTGGGGTTAAGCCAGCCTCTAGTGGCTGTCTTCCGGACAGCCACTAGAGGCGCATCTGCGACGCTGGAGGCATTAAAATGCCTCCATTACGGGGGCGGAGCTAAGCGGCCATGCCGAGTAGTCGCACTGGACATGAGCTCCGTGCAAATTCGCTCTTAAAACACCAAAACCAGCGCAAATTTGACCAAAGCGAAGGCTGGGAGACCCGGAGAAGGGAAACCTAGCATTATAGCGCCAAGAGTCAAGCATCCCGACCGTAATCGGAGGCTCCTACCCGGGGATAGACCTGAGGCCTACCAGAGGCCTACCCAGATAAAGCGAGGAACTGCAGCCTCTCACCTGGAAGTCTTCCCGGAATACGTCCCCCCCCCCCCCCCCCCCCGCTGGAGAGGGATATCCCGGCACCTAAAGCGACGATTGAAACACAGAGGTGACAGACCTCCTGAGCCAACACGGCACCAGTAATCGCCAAGTCATTGGAAAGCAGCTAAAATGGCTGCCCAGCGAAGCACACAAGCCCAATCGACCATGAACCCCCTCGGGGATTTCGACCGACTGTGTGCAAACTTCTGGTTAATGCTGAGCGATCGCGGAATAGCCTACCATCTGGCCGTGAAAATGGTGTCCAAATGGGTCCGTCCAGTGACCAGGCGGCGCTATTACAGTTATCTTCCGCAAGCACCTAAACAAGCAACCAGACCCCGCAAACTACGACAAGCTCAAGGGCGGGAAACAACGCCATACCGCATGGGCAAATTCCATGGCCCCCACACTCGAGAGAACACGACGGCTAAGATGGCCTCCCACACAAGCTACTCACCAGCTCCAAAAGCAGGTGCACAGCAAGGGTCACCTCCACCCCTCCACAGCACAGCCGCAAAACGGAGAGCTGACTCACCGCCCAGCGCCTTCCTACGAGACCCAGAGACGTCAAGCCTTCGCACTCCGGGAAGCTGGCACCAAATACACCGACCACCACTGGGAGAACACTCGCAACCCCAACACGGCATCGGTTGATCCAGCAGAGACTTGGAGTTAACACCAGGCACAGTACCCACTATAACTCAGCATCACATACCCCACACGAACTCCCACGAAACTCAGTTGAGAACGTTATGTGTACCCACAGTTTTAGGTCTCTCTTTTCTTTTTAGGCGGCCATTGTTGGCCCTTGACACGCAGCGAACCAGCTTACCGTTCAGTTTAAAGCATACCCATAGCATGAAAATGCAACACGAGCCCCAGCATAACATACAGCTTAAACCTGTAGACACAAACTGACGGGTTTCTCTTGCATATATCTAGTCGTTACACTTAATGAGAAATGTGCAGTTTCCTCAGGATATATTGAGTTGTAACTTTACGTCTATGCTAGTTTCACAAATTGTAGCAGCATGTTAAAATTATACCAATAGCTATGAGAGTATTACCCTATCTAATCTGTAAATAGTTTGTTCTTGCTAAATGATATGTGATATGTTAATACTAGATGTTTCTGATTCCATTATGCATCAATATAGCCAAAATATGCACTACTTAAAAGACGCACCCAACCCATCATTCAATATGTGTCACTTCTTGTGGACTTCATCTTGTAATAACCTATAACAAATACCAAAGCAACTAGAAAATTGTACCTAGCCTGTAGTAACCTTACTAAACCTATTCTTCAGCGTTTGACAAATCATCTACTAACAAAAAAAATGTGCAGATTTAACAATGCCACTTCAATGTATCACCCTGTAACAAATATTGCCTGTTTATGCTGTTGTGGCATACCTGAGCAGCTTGTATTTTATGTTTGCACTACAAAAATAAAGAATTAAAAAAAAAATGCCTCCATCACGCAGAGCGTCCATAGGAAGACATTGACGGGGGAGCTGACGTTGGCGGGAGAGGAGAGGTAAGGGAGCCCGGCGGTGGAAGAAGGTGAGTAACTGATGGGGTTTTAATCCCTTCAGCACCACGGGATGGGGACCCTGAGGGTGGGGGCACCCTCAGGGTACTTTAGTGTCAGGAAAACTAATTTGTTTTCCTGACACTATAGTGATCCTTTAATGACTGGATGGAGAGTGAGCTACATGCAGTATGTGAAGGTTGTGTGTTGATGTGTGACTGCTGTGAGTGATGTGTGTGTGAATGTTGTGGGTAGTATAAGATAGCTGTAGTTGAAACCTTTGTGCTGTATGCGATTGCTGTGTTTTACGGCTTCTGCAGTGTGTTACTGCTGAATGATTTCTGCATTGTATGGAAACAATGAAAAGGAACAAAAAGTAGCATTTATCTTTGTCAGCAAATTAAAATCAGAGTAAAAGCTAGCAAACATGTAACACATATGGTTTCATGTGGCTGCAGGGTGTACACTGCATGATATACTATGTAACTCTATCCACAGCTGACTTCACAGATTGTGGCAAGAGAACAGCACTAGTCAGTTTTAAGGGTGTTATTTACATCTGCAACTGTTCTGGTAACATTTGCCCTGTGCTGTTTGCTCCACACCACAGAAAAAGCCATGGAGAACCAGGGAGTCTCCTCTGCATGCTTTTATCTTGTGTCCCAGTGTTTTGATCTGATTAACCAACATTACTTGTGCACTACATTGACCTGAGGTAAACTTTGTAGAAGTTTCAGTTGCCTCAAAGGATATGCTTCAGCAGATAGAAATCTGCATAATATGCACAAAAAGCCAACATTCAAAATAAAAGTTTTTACCATCTGCTGTTTATCATTTAAGTGAGCTTCATGGGAATTTCCGAATGTATATTTTTTTTTATCAAACATCAGGCACAGCATAGTCGCAAACTACAATTCCCAGTGCACAAACATCTTTAAAGATTATGTGCTGCAGATTCATGTGAAGAAAAATTCTTAATATGCTAAGCCAGCCTTAAAGGGACCTGACATAATGTAAAATGTCCACCTCTGTGCAGCAACAGGAAAAGGCACCAAGAGAAAGTGGTACACAATGGACGTATACCAAAAACAGTCAGTCTTCAATTTGCACCGATATTAAATCTCCAACTTTTTTAGACTTGTTGGAACCAGTGTGAAGCCCCCAACCATTACTTGTTTTAAAGTCCCCTACCCAATGCCTGTGGGTGGGGGCACAGGTGGTGATTATGGCCTCCCACCCCCTGTTATTTCTCAGACCCCATGGAATAGGGCTTTTTAGCAGCTGGGACTTTATATTCTAAACTTCCAAGGCAGGAGAGAAGTGACTGGCTATGTCAATAAACAGGCACAGAAGAAGCCAGGTACTGCTAAATGTAGCTATAGAGTGTTATTCACTAAAGTGAGAATTCACAGTGAATTATAAATTTAAGGTCAAGATAGACAAACAGGAAACAGCTCACTTAGAGAATTGTTTTCAGTTTGGCTATTTTGGCCTCAAATTTGAAATCCACTTTGAATTCTCACTTTAGTGAATAGCCCTATAGGACTGTTTATTGAAGCAAGCGAGAGTAGCAGCAGGTATGTGAAAACTCTTACAACAAGCATGTCAAACTCAAAGTGTTGCACGGGCCACATAAACAAGGTTTAAGTTTATGTGGGCCGCACACATACACACACACACACACTCACTGACAGACAGACAGACAGACACACATACTCACAGACAGACACACATACTCACAGACAGACACACACACATACTCACTGACAGAAACAAAGACATACTGACAGACACACACATACTTGCTGACACACACACATACTTGCTGACACACACAGACAGACACACACACACACTGACAGACATACACACACTCACAGACAGACACACACATACTCACTGACAGACATACACACACATACTCACAGACAGACAGACAGACACATACAGACACACTGACAGACAGACACACATACACACATACTCACTGAGAGACACACACACACACTCACAGACAAACACATACAGACACGCACACATACTCACTGACAGACACAAACACATACTGACAGACACACACATACTTGCTGACACACACACACACACACAGACACACCCATACTTGCTGACACACACACAGACACACAGACAGACACACACACACTGACAGAAAGACACACACATACTAACAGACAGACACACACATACACACACACATACTCACTGACAGACACAAACACATACTGACAGACACAGACACACACACAGACAGACACACTGACACACACACACACCCTGACAGACACACATTGACAGACACACACACACAGACTCACTGACAGACACACACATACTCGCTGACAGACACACACACTGACAGACACACACACACATACAGACACACACACATACTTGCTGACAGACACACACTCACGGACAGACACACACACACACACACATACTCACTGACAGACACACACAAACACACTGACAGACATACACATACTCACTGACAGACACACACAGACACACACATACTTGCTGACAGACACACACACACACTTGCTTTTCTTTATTGCTCCTTACCTTATGGAGCCAATGGGGGGCATCTCCCTGGGGTCCTTCCTGCTCCTCATTGCTCCCTCGCATGGTTTAGTGATGCCGGGTGCCGGAAGATGACGTCATATTCCGGCGCTCCCGACTTCACTTCAGACAGCGTGCGTGAGCAGTGAGGAGCTGGTACATGGAGCTCCCTCGTGGTTCTCCTCACGGCCGGGTAAATTATAGCAGTGTAGGTACCTGCAATATGGTGAAAGCAGGTGCCTACTCTGCTATAACACTGAGCATGCACTCGCGGCTCGCTGGGCTGCAAAGATGGTCCTTGTGGGCCGAATGCTTGTCTTACAAAGTTTGACATGCTTGTCTTACAAAGAGCTGTGAAGCCAGAACCGACAGAGCCCCAAAAGTAATCAGAAGCCCTATATTCACACTAGTACTATGAATATTCAGGGAATAAAAGTAGGTGAGTACTAGTATGTAAAATGGAGAAGAGGGCCAGTCAATATTACCTGCAGATGTGTTTTTTTCACTCTCTATCAAAAAAAGTGTTTTAAGAAATTGTAATAGGTATGAAGCATAAGGAATTAGATTACAATCCAGTGGAATTAAGGAGGAGCAGCAGCAGTCTATTGTGACAACTCCACAAAGAGAAGGGCGGTAGTAGTAGTTTGAGTTAGAAAGCAGCTATACCAATCCTAGCCTATTTGTAACCATGCTTGTAGTTTTAAAGTAGGAGCTGTCTAAGCAAGATGAAAAGAGTGTGCACTTCACCAGTGACATATGGAGTGCCCCTCTAGTGCACAGCACACTGTTCTGTCTCTAATGGCAGATTGATGGAAGCCAAATTGTCATGTGGGTAAAGATAGGAGCACTATATGCAGGACACTGGGATATAATGGGCACATCAAAAAGCAAGGTCAAAGTTAATTTCCAAGGTCCAGGTGCTAAGGTTCAAATATGGATAAACAAGCAATAGGTCAAAGATCCAAAGGGCAGTAGGTCCAGAATGAATAAATACAGGGGCAAATCCAAAATACACTACTAGGGGGAAATCGTATTCATAATACAGCACAGAATTAAACTGGAAACATTCTGCGAACAAAGTCAAGTCTAAAGTTGAGGGAATATCAAGAACAAGCAGGTTTTCCAAAGCATAGTCTTCGCCAAGATCTTTTTATACAAGTGGAACTCTTTAGAGAACACTTTAGAGATGACGAAGGTTTACTGGAATGCTGTATATGAATACACCTAACAAGACGAGGGGCCTGAACATCAGAAGCATCTATCCATGTTCTTTCCTCAGAATTGTATCTCTTCCAAACATTTACAAGCTAGAGATTTAAACAAGAAAATGTGTCACGATTCTGGGAACCAAACACGCTAACACACACACACAGAAAAGGTGCAGTACCGGACCTTAGAGTGGCCGGGCTAAGCACACAAAGAATGGTCAGGAGACAAGCCGAGTAAGGGGAACCAGAAGACAGAATAACGAGAGACAAAGTAGGAGAAAGTCAGATAAACAAGCAGAGAGTACGTAACCAGAGAGAAACACAAGTAGAACAGCAATACTAGAAAGCAAAGACCACAACAGAGCAGAGAGAGACAGGAAAGGTAAGTATATAAACCCACTGATTAATTCTGATTGGATAATTTCCAATCAGAATTAACAATCACACGTGGGAGATATCTATAACTCCCACTGTGCCTTTAACGCCGGGTCAGGTGTCTGACCCCGGCGTTTACAAAAATGGGCGGTCTCCCAGCGTGCAGCGTCATGCATGCTGCCGCTGGGGGACGAAGAGGAAGACGCGGGCGGCATCCGAGGCTGGGAGGATGACGCTCGCTGAGCGTACGACGAGAAGGGGACCGCGGACGGCTGGAGGGTGAGTGCCGCGAGCGGACTGAAGCCTCCCCTCGCAGCCGCCCGTAGGATCCTGACAAAATGTGAACGGTATTAATGGTACACTACAGGGTTCACCATACATATTATATGATCAGGTACAATGTATCGACAAGTCCGTTTAGGGGACGCAAAGCTTAATGTTTTCAGTGGATAGCCAGACCTGATCTGCCATCTGATAGAAAAGTGCAGCTCAACGCTTCTTTATCTATCAAAAAATCTATCAACAATGATAAGGTGTAGTAGTAAACCCATTATAAGTCAACAATAAAGTCCAAGGAAAGGTAGGACCAGGGATGTTTGGGAACCTGCAAAGGAGATAGCAGGTCACAAGGCAGAGTATAGGGGACTTTGTTTTGGAAACAGATGGAACAGGCAGGCACACAGGCCACAGACATTTCCTGTAAAGTAATGCTAAAATCTTCTTAAATCCCTGTGTATCCTGAAAATTTAGATGAGTAATGGATATCAATGAGTTGTGGGGCTCAGAAACAAAAACATTGGGTTATTTTCCATTTTATGGCCTTGGGAGGCAATGATACTGCCCATCAAGGGGTGGAAAAAGCTTTAGGTGGTGGCGGAAATAATACAGTCAGGAAAACAAACCAGTAGATGGGGAGAATTGTTTTCAACAGAACAGAATTGTCTGGACAGGGCATTTGCCTTACTATTTTTTGGACCAGAACAGTAAGTAATTAAGTAGTTAAATCTGGTTACCATTGGAGACCTCCTAGCTTGATGAGATGCTAGATTCTTAGGTTACTAATAGACCAGATTCTTATGTGGTATTGAAGAATATGGGTTTGAGATTTTCAAAGGCTTTCAAGTCTGCTGTGGACCCGTTAAAGGTGTCAGCTCCCTTTCCAGTAAGATCAGTTATAGGAGAGAATATTGAAGAAAATCCTTTGATAATAATCTTCAATAGTAATTAGAGAACCTAGTGAACCTTTGCATAGCTCTAATGCCCTGGGGAAAGAGCCAAGAAATGACATAACCTAGAAAAGGGATTTGATATTTTTCCAAAATGCACTTCACCAGCTTGCAACATAAGCCATTCTCTATTTGGTGAGAATTTGACACACTTGGAGATGATGGAGGCAAGGTCAGGTGAATCCAAATATACAATGACACTGGACTTGAGAAAATCATAAAGTACATCATTAATGAATTCTTTACAAATGGCAGGGGCGTTACATACACTAAAAAACATCACTGTGTACCACAGTGTATTCAAAATGCCACCCGTGATTGTTAAAAGTTGTGCCCCAGCTAAAGAAGAGGATTAGCAAATAAAGCTCTTGCTTAAAGCTTTGGAATATAGTCCTCCACTACTTTGTTCTCAGTGGGAGAAAAAGGATAATTATGCCATGTGGACCGTAAGGTGGTAATTTGTCTGCTTCTCTCTTATTTATGGCCTTAGCCAGGTCTGAAGAATGGGCAGAAGTTATAGAGTAAATTTTGTTTGTGGAAGAACAAATACGTTGAATCAATACAAAGACAACAGTTAGTACTTCAAGGGATTTTTTTACAATCCTCCCAGTTGATAATGTGATCATGTTTAGTAAGCCAAGGAAATCCCAGAAATACCAGGTTAGAGTGAAATACACACACCGAAAGATGGATAGGAAAAGTCTCATCCAAAATGATTTGATTAGAGAAAGGACTACCATCTATGGCCTCAATGGCAAATGGTGCCATCCTTTTGGAAAAAGAAATGTTATTATGGGCAGCTCATTTATTACCCAAATTTATTTTTGTTGCTCCAGAGTTCAAGAGGGTATCAACATTGATGGTGATGGTAAGAAGGATCCAAGTCTTTTTAGGGCACCAAGAAGTTAAAACATACCTTTGTTACAGGGAAGAGGTCAAGTTCTCCCTGTAGATAATCTTCCTTGGCTAAAGTTATAAGTACCAGAAGCCTTGGTTAACCTCCTATGCTTGATAGCAGAGCAGCAGGAACAGTTATACAGAGTGTAAAACTCAGTGCTGTAATAGCTCCTTCAGAGTCTGTGTGTTAGGTTAGACAGGAAGTGGAAAAAATCACTTCCCATCTGCCCACTAGCAGCATCTCAGTCAGGAAATGCACACTGTGTAAAAGCTACTGCAGCCCAACATTTGATTTATTTGATTACACTCTACTAAAACAAGTTTAATGAAAGTCACAAATGATTTAATCACAGCTAAGTCCAAAGGTCACTACTCTATACTAATTATTCTTGACTTCTCTGCTGCCTTGGACACTGTTGACCAGGTCCTCCCTCTCCAAACTCTTTAATCCCCCGGTCTCTGTGACACTGTCTTCTCTGTTTTCCCCATAACTCTAATGTTCATTCAAATGTCTCCTTTTCTAATAATACCTCCTCTCCTTGTCCTGTCTCAGTTGGAGTTCCCTAAGACTCCATTCTTGGTCCCCTTCTTTTTTTCTCTATATACTGCCTCTCTTGGCAAATGTATTCATTCATTTGGACTCCACTACTATCTGTATGACGGTGACAGCAAGATATATCTCTCCTCCAATGAACTGTATCCCTCTGTCCTACAACGTGTCACTGCTTGCCTTTCTTCCATCTCTGATTGGATGTCCTCACACTTTCTGAAACGTAATGTCCCTAAAACTGAGCTTCTTATTTTTCCTCCTCATAATTATGATCCTCATTTCTTGGTGTTATCTTTGATTCTGGCCTCACCTTTGCGCCTCATGTCTAGTCTGTTGCCAAAACCTTTAATTCCACCTTAAAAATATTGCCCGCATCTGCCCCTTTCTTATGCAAGATGTTGTTAAGGAGCTTGTTCATGCTCTGGTAATTTCTCGCATTAATTTCTCTCCTAACTGGTCTCCCCAAAAGACATCAGCCGGTGGGGGAGACCTATTGCGCATTAGACCTCCCCATAGGAAAGCATGGAATAATGCTTTCAATGCTTTCCAATGGGGATTTCGGCGACGCTGGAGGTCCTCACACAGCGTGAGAACGTCCAGCGTTGTTATAACACATTTTTCGTGTTCTATGAACACGGAAGTGTCCTCTAGTGGCTGTCTAGTACAAAGGACTTAACCCTGCAAGGTAAATATTAAATACACTTGCAGGGTTAAGGGTAGTGGGAGTTGGCACCCAGACCACTCCAATGGGCAGAAGTGGTCTGGGTGCCTGGAGTGTCCCTTTAACCACACTCTAACCCCTAAATGCAGTTATTATATATAATGCTTTTCAGACAATTTATACGTCCATTTAATAAATTAATTAACCTCACTTTATCTGCTTTTTATTTATTGTTTGGTAGTGGGGGAAGCAGGGTGCACCTTAAAATTCTGTGCCCACAGACACCTGGCATGTAAATACGGGCATGCTCTCAAATGTATATCTTTTAAACCAGTATCTTTTCACTTTTTCCCATTCTCTCACCCCAATCGCTTTAATTTTACTCACCCAGATGTCAGTATTTTCTTGACTAACTTTCACATCTATCTGTGCATAAACTCTCTACTCTGAATTTCAGGCCCCTCTGAGCCCAACTGCTCTCTTACAGCCTGATCTAAAGAAGAATTGGCACACACATGCTCAGGACTCAGTCTTAGCCTGTCCTACAACCCACTCACTCTTAGCTTCACTCCTTATTTATAGATATAATCACACATGTAATTTCAGCTCTGCAAACACACCAGCTGCACACACTACCTCTTATTAGCACACTCGTGCAATTTCCTTAACCCTTTACTCTTCACTCAGGTCTTTACTCCACCACCGACACATATTTTCCTCCTTTATTTATTTAATTCACCGCTTAATACTCCCTGGAGTCCTAGCTAATGTGCTTCATCACTGCATTTCCTCTCTCTTGATTTACCCTATTCTCTGCAGAGTTAATAATGATTATCTGCACGCTCTGAATGCTCTCCCAACTCCTTCTTTTCTTTTTATATTTGATGTAGTTTTTCCTTATTTTCTTTTCACTTAGTGTTGCTATCCCTCTCTACCTCCACCTAACTCATCCAGAACAGAGCCCCCACATATTCCTATATCTGCTACACTCCTCACTTTACACTACAAGTCATTATTGCTAGTTTGCTTATTCTGTGTATTGACCTTTGGCATCTTTTCTGATTCTGAATCTACATTGCTTGGACTGACCTTTTATTTGCCTCATCTTGCCTTTGGATTTCCCTTACCTGTTTTGATGCATTTGAAATTCAGAGACTCTCTCTCTTGTGATAATTCCTTTGCTATTTTTGCATATTAAGCCCATTTACCACAAACTGTTACACCCAGGGAAGCTTGCAGCAGTCAGGAAAGATATCCTATAATTCTCTAATTCCCTATTATTCAGTCCCCAGCTCCATCTCCCTCCTCTGCCATAAGTTGACTCATACAAACTATACAATAAGATGCTTCTACTCTGCTTCTGCCCTTTCGCCCTACCACCTGTTACCTGGACCCAAGAACTTCTTATTTGTACTTTGTCCAAGCCATTCTCTTGCCTTGCGTCTGCTCTACTCGCCCTTTATTCAATAAAGTGTGAATTGTCAGGAATTTATAGTAAATTTCAAATGTAATGTTTAAAAAGCCAAAATGGAAAATGTTATTCTATTTGTCAAAACATGGTTAGTAAATGTGATGTGTGTAGTGGATGCATGGAATAGTTACCCAACAGATGGGTATGACTGATTACAGCATGCTAAGGGTTAATTTGGCTGCCGTTAATTAAAACCTATAAGGTGAGCTGTGTCTGGGAAGCAATGTGTTAAATCTTGTTGGTGTCTGAAAATACCTTGACATTTTATAAAATTTGAGGCATGTTTTATTTTCCTGTTTGTAAAACAAATAGTGCAGAGAGATGTGGACCCTGATCTCTGAAGTCCAGTAATATTTATTACTGGATCTTATCAGATGAGCTGTCAGAGAGGGCTTGACAGGTGACACATCATGTGCAATGTATATTTTAAGTTCAGTGAAAAGTCACTCACTTAAAGGTTTTGAAGTAATGTAAATGTTATTTTCGGTTTTGGGGTATTATATATAAAATAAAGGTCATGTTTGGGCTCAAATAAATTATCTGGATTCACCAAGATGACCTGGCTTAGCTACAAAAAAATCAGAACCATCTGTACATAAGTGTATAGCAATGTACTTGTTCAGTCAGAGATTGGAACACATTGGTTGTCTCTCATAAAGCTAGTATTCCTGTAATCTCAGCCTCTCTTCGAAGGGTCAGCCTAAAATTAGGGTTGAACAGAAATGTGTATAAATTATCTGCTAAACACCCACAAAACTTTGTAAACCATTTTGAATTGAATTTGTAGTGGATTACCATTTTTCTAACAAAAGCTCTCTTCCTCCTTCTCTCACTCCTTGTAAATACACACATTTAGTACCTTTCTCCATTATTGCCACAGTTTAGTGAATAGGAAAATATAGCTCAGTCCAAGTTGAACAAAATTGATTTAGGTAGCATCAGGGGCGGACTGAGAACCCTCAGGGCCCCCGGGCAAAATAAATCAAGGGCCCCCTTACAGGCCCCACCCATACTCCGCAGCAAGCGCCACTCATGTCCCGCCTCCATGCACCGCCTCCAGCCACACCCTACACAATCTTTAGACACAAGAAACAAAAGTGCAATAATCCCTTCGAGGCCCCAGTAGAGACTACAATTGAGGGCTAATGGTCCATGGAGGGGGGTCTTTCTAGCAGAGGCTATCTCAGTGTCCTTTAGAGAGTGTGTTAGAAAGAATCCCCTCCAGGCCCTATTAGAGACTACAATGGAGTCTAATAGGCTTGGAAGGGGGTCTTTCTAACAGAGGCCATCTCAGTGTCCCTGCTGGAAACAGTCGCCTCCAGGCCCCAGTAGAGACTACAATTGAGGGCTAATGGGCCATGGAGGGGGAGAGCATTCTAGCAGAGGCTATCTCAGTGTCCTTTAGAGAGTGTGTTAGAAATAATTTCCTCCAGGTCCCATTAGAGACTACAATGGAGTCTAATGGGGCCTGCAGGGGGGTCTCTCCAACACTCTGGTTCCTATTCACAATATAGCAACACAACATAGCTCGCTGATACCTAGGCCAAGTTGGCTCCTCTTACCTTAATTACTGTTGCTGGGTGGCAGTCTGTGGGCTTGCTGGAAGGCTGTGGGCTTACTGGCTGCGGCTGGCAGGCTGTGGGCTTGCTGGCAGGCTGTGGGCTAGCTGGCTACTGCCGGCAGGCTGTGGGCTTGCTGGCTGCGGCTGGCAGGCTGTGGCTTGCTGGCTGTGGCTTGCTGGCTGGCAGGCTGTGGCTTGCTGGCTGCGGTTGGCAGGCTGTGGGCTTGCTGGCTGTAAGCCTAACTGGTGGCCTGTGGGCTGGCTGGCTGGCTGCTGGCCAGCCTGTGGGCTGGCTGGCCGGCCTGTGGGCTGGCTGGCCGGCCTGTGGGCTGGCTGGCTGGCTGGTCGGCCTGTGGGCTGGCTGGCTTGCTGGCTACTGGGGCACTTGTAGATTATTTAAAGAAATAATTCATGCACAATAACCACTACTGCTCTGTGTAGTTGTTATGGTGCCAGGAGGGCCGGGCCCCCCTTTCAGAGTAAGTAGTCAAACCGTTTAAGAACAGTTTGACAACTTACCTGGGGTCTGCTGGGATATGAGGCTGTAGTAGGGTATAGGAGCAGTGGTGCAATGTGTAAGGGGTGCAGTGTGTGTGAAAGGTTCAGTGTGTGTGAGGGGGTGTAGTGTGTGAATGTGTAGGGTGTGTGGTGCAATGTGTGTATGAGGGGGCTGTGTATGTGTTTGGCAATGTTAGTATGGGGGGCTGTGTGTGTATGGGTGGGCAGTGTATGTGTGTGTGTGTGAGGCAATGTGTGTAAATGTGTATGGTGTGTGTGGGTGTATGGGGGGCAGTGTGTGAATGTGTATGGTGTGTGGGGGCAGTGTGTTTATGGGGCTAGAGTTCACTCTCACCACTGCGACCACCAGGAATCCCTGGTGGTCACAGTGTTGAGAGTGAACTCTAGCCCGTAGCTCCAGGGCTAGAGTTTACTCTCGCAAGAGCCGTAACGTTGCCGTGGTAACTGCGGCAACGATCTCTGCTCACGCAAGAAGGACCCAGAGGAGCTGAAGGCTGAGCTCCCGGGTCCTCTCTTCCTCCCTCCCCTGCCGGCTGCCCGCACGGTGCCTGCGGACAGGGGAGGGGGCAATTGCCCTCCTCTTACTCCCCCCTCCCCCTCTTCTTACCCTCCCTCCCCCTCTTCTTACCCCCCTTCTTACTCCCCCCTCTTCTTACTCCCCCCTCACTCTCTTCTTAACCCCCTTCTTACTCTCCCCCTCTTCTTACTCCCCCCTCCCCCTCTTCTTACTCCCCCTTCTTACTCTCCCCCTCTTCTTACACCCCTCTCCCCCTCTTCTTACTCCCACCTCTTCTTACTCCTCCCTCTTCTTACTCCCCTCCCCCCTCTTCTTACCCCCCTACCCCCTCTTCTTACTCCCCCCTCTTCTAACCCCCCCTCTTCTTACTCCCCCCACTTCTTAACCCCCCTACCCCTCTTCTTACTTCCCCTCCCCCTCTTCTTACTCCCCCCTTCCTCTTTTTACTCCCCCCTCCCCCTCTTCTTACCCCCTTTTTACTCCCCCCTCTCTTCTTACTCCCCCTCCTCTCTTCTTACCCCCCTCCCTCTCTCTTCTTACCCCCCTCCCTCTCTCTTCTTACCCCCTCTCTCTTCTTACCCCCTCCCTCTCTCTTCTTACCCCCCTCTCTCTTCTTACCCCCTCCTCCCTCTCTCTTCTTACCCCCCTCCCTCTATCTTCTTACCCCCCCTCCCTCTCTCTTCATACCCCCCTCCCTTTCTCTTCTTACCCCTCTTCTTACTCCCCCCTCTTCTTACTCCCCCCTCCCCCTCTTCTTACTCCCCCCTTCCTCTTTTTACTCCCCCTCCCCCTCTTCTTACCCCCTTTTTACTCCCCCCCCTCTTCTTACTCCCCCTCCTCTCTTCTTACCCCCCTCCCTCTCTCTTCTTACCCCCCTCCCTCTCTCTTCTTACCCCCTCTCTCTTCTTACCCCCCTCCCTCTCTCTTCTTACCCCCCTCTCTTCTTACCCCCTCCTCCCTCTCTCTTCTTACCCCCCTCCCTCTATCTTCTTACCCCCTCCCTCTCTCTTCTTACCCCCTCCCTTTCTCTTCTTACCCCCCTCTCTCTTCTTACCCCCCCTCGCTTTCTCTTCTTACCCCCTCTCTCTTCTTACCCCCTCTCTCTTCTTACCCCCCTCCCTCTCTCTTCTTACCCCCTCCTCCTTCTCTCTTCTTACCCCCTCCCTCTATCTTCTTACCCCCCCTCCCTCTCTCTTCTTACCCCCCTCCCTTTCTCTTCTTACCCCCTCTCTCTTCTTACCCCCCCTTTCTCTTCTTACCCCCCCTCGCTTTCTCTTCTTACCCCCCTCCCTTTCTCTTCTTACTCCCCCTCACTTTCTCTTTTTACACCCCCCCCCCTTTTTCTTCTTACCCCCCTCTTTCTTCTTACCCCCCCTCCCTTTCTCTTCTTACCCCCCTCTTTCTTCTTACCCCCCCTCCCCCTCTTTGTTCTTACCCCCTCCCTCTTTGTTCTTACCCCCCTCCCTCTTTGTTCTTACCCCCCTCCCCCTTTGTTCTTACCCCCCTCCCTCTTTGTTCTTACCCCCTATTTGTTCTTACCCCCCTCCCTCTCTCTTCTTACCCCCCTCTCTCTTCTTACCCCCTCCTCCCTCTCTCTTCTTACCCCCCTCCCTCTATCTTCTTACCCCCATCCCTCTCTCTTCTTACCCCCCTCCCTTTCTCTTCTTATCCCCCTCTCTCTTCTTACCCCCCTCCCTTTCTCTTCTTACCCCCCTCGCTTTCTCTTCTTACCCCCCCTCCCTCTCTCTTCTTACCCCTCTCTCTCTTCTTACCCCCCCTCGCTTTCTCTTCTTACCCCCCTCGCTTTCTCTTCTTACCCCCTCCCTTTCTCTTCTTACTCCCCCTCACTTTCTCTTTTTACACCCCCCTCCCTTTTTCTTCTTACCCCCCTCTTTCTTCTTACCACCCCCTCTTTCTTCTTACCCCCTCTCTCTTTCTTCTTACCCCCCCTCCCCCTCTTTGTTCTTACCCCCCCTCCCCCTCTTTGTTCTTACCCCCCTCCCTCTTTGTTCTTACCCCCCTCCCCCTTTGTTCTTACCCCCTCCCTCTTTGTTCTTACCCCCTCTTTGTTCTTACCCCCCCTCCCTCTTTGTTCTTACCCCCCTCCCTCTTTGTTCTTACCCCTCCTCCCTCTTTGTTCTTACCCCCCCTCCCTCTTTGTTCTTACCCCCCTCCCTCTTTGTTCTTACCCCCTCCCCCCTCCCTCTTTGTCCTTACCCCCTCCCCTGTTGCGTGGCCGAGCTGCTCTCCGGTCCGCGGTGCCCGGCCGGAGTGATAGGAAGGTGCACCCTGAGTGTGCACCTTCCTGTCAGTCCGGCCGGGTACAGGAAACAGAAACTCCTGCGCGGAACAAGAGTTTCTGTTTCCTGTACCCGGCTGGACTGACAGGAAGGTGCACACTCAGGGTGCACCTTCCTATCACTCCGGCCGGGCACCGCGGAACGGAGAGCAGCTCGCCCACGCTACAGGGGAGGGGAGGTGAGAAGCTGCAGCATTTAAAGGGGCGGGCGGGCCCCCTGATGGCGGGCCCCCCTCCCGGCCGGGCCCTCGGACCATGTCCGAAGTGCCCGACCGGTCAGTCCGCCCCTGGGTAGCATAGAACTTTGTAATACACTACCTTTTAGACAGCTTTGAGTGGCTGTCTCAGTAAGGGAACAATCTGGGAACAAAACATCAGGAATTTGTGGGTGAACTCAGTCCTCTGAAAATTCAATGTTTCTTTTTCTGTTGTTAGGAGGAAATTTTATTCAGGTATAATATGTTCTTATTAACCATGTGTTGTAGATGAGAGGACTACATTTTTTTTATGCCTATGTCATCTTGATAAAGACTCAAACATCATGTTTACTGTACTTAGCACGTTTCGAGACTGCCCTTAATCATACACAAAGAAATTAGATTAGTAAAATTTGGTTAAAAATTGTTTTTACCTAACAAAATCACTAACACCTTGAGCAACATTATTGTAAATAAAAAATTTTTATCTTACATATTAAATTCCAGTATCATATTGTACAATCTATTGTTTTATCAGTCGCAGACCATCACTTCAAAACCAGCCTTACGCAAATCCACTGTTATGCTGACAGACCTGAATTGCTGATTTTCTTGTCAGAGTGCTCAGTAAAAAAATTGCCTGGTTATGATTGCTACAGTACAACATCTTGTAAATGGACAATGTAAGCAGTATAATAATTTCATCCCAATTGGTTATAGTGCTTGGAGCCCCCAGGCACTGTTCTTACATTCAGTGTAAACCATTTTTGAGCAATCTAACACTGAGTGAAGGTCCCAGGCTTCCCATAGTCCTGACCCCACAGGAGGTATGGCTAAGGCAGAGATTACATGCTTCCTTTTAATAATACCAAATCATACCAACAATGGCACCTTGATAGACTGAATGTGGTCAGCAGACACTCCCAGCTAATCACAACCGCTGATTGCTGCGCAGGCTAATGTTTCCCCCTTTATTAACCCAAACAGCATAGATGATTAAATAAAGCATTAGTACTAAAAATTGTTGAATGCCAAATGGAAGTACAGTGGCAGAGTACTCCAGACACTATAGCTACTTCAATGAGATGAAGCTGTTATTGTTTTTACAATGTCCCTTTAAAAGCAGCGGGTAAACTACATTTTTAAACCATTTGGTTACAATTTCCATTTGAGCTTGAATTAAGTCCAGGGACAATTAGATGACCATCAATTGCTGTAGCTATCCATCTTGCTATGGTACATACCTAATTATTTGCCATTATTAAGTGTTCTTGCATAGCAAGACCACTTACTGTTATCTCACATATATATTATTATTCTTATTAGGGTGCCAAATTTACCACCCTAACTCCTCCCACAGTTTTTACACTACATAGACAGTAATATACCGAAACGTGCGGATTGTTCCCGATTGGTGTGCTATTACTTTGTGGAACGTTTCGCCCAATGGTTCACGGAATATCGTCGTTCTTGTGGCGAAACTTGTCCCATAGGAATGAATGGCAAAGCTAGAGTGGGAGCTGGCAAAAGCTGAAAAATCAGGACATGATTTCTAAACTGCCACCACTCCCTCATTTTCAGGCCCACCTACACAAATCTAATATCAAAACGTTCAGCTATCCCTGCTGCCACTAAACATGTCCACGGCTAAGCCATAGTCCTGATAGTTTTCACAATATGACCATTTGTTTGCTACTCACGCCGTCCATTGACATTCATTGAAACTCCACTCTGCAAAGCTCACATTTGAAGGGCAATTTCTAAACTGCGACTGTGCCTTCATTTTTAATACTTCAGAGACATACTATACATTGTAGGTCTGGGTCTTGTGATTCTCACAATATAAAGCTCTTCACTGTAGGATTTATAGTTTTTAAAATATGACCGTTTGAAGATGGCAACCGCCAAAATACTCTGACCTTTGCCAGGCTGCAGCAGCATGTGATGTCATAGACAGGGCCTTTTGCACCTGCTAATGTTTTTGTAAATGTATACTGTGCAACAACATTGAAATTAAATGTGCTATATAAATGATAACAGTTACTCCGCCCACTCCAGTTGTAGACTACTGGTGGAGGCAAGAACACTTCACACAATTTCCCCAGAAATTGTAGCTTTTCTAGTTATATTATATATTATATTACCATTACTATTAAATTATTAAATTACTATTATTTGCCATTGTTATATTATTTGCCATTATAATTATTATATTATTTGCCATTATATTATATTGCCATTATTATTATTATATTATTTGCCATTATTGTTAGAATATTGCCATTATTATTATTATATTGTCATATTATATTGCCATTGTTATTGTTATTATTAGACACTGTTGTATTAGTTGGTGACACACTATGGATAGTATAACATGATAAAATACCCTGACCCCCAGCCCTGGTCTCACATAATGCCCAGCTAGTAATAACAATCTCGATATACTTTTCTCTCTGCCTTCTGTCGCTGTGACTCGGGTCACGTGTTCCCCCGTCACGTGACCCGCCCCTGGTTGCTACGCGGTCCCCTCCTCCCTGCAGCTGTTGCTAAGCCAGGCGGACACGGTCTTTGTCTATTGGGCATTTCGTCGACCTGACGTCACCGGGGGCGCCGCCATGCTAATGAGGTTGCGGGGATGGGTTGCGGGCAGTGCGGTGAGGAGGCAGCTGGTCTTCGCAGCCCACATGCTGCCTGGGAGTGCTGAGGGGCGGCGGTGACCGTGCTGCTGGTCGGGAGCCGGGCGAGGTAAGTGTCCCTGGACCCCAGTATTAACCCTCCCGGTGCCGGGCGCCACCATTAAAGCGCAGGTCCAGCCTGGTCTCACTGCTCCACTTCTAAACCAAGGGGGCATCAAGCCGCTAGACCCCCAGCTGCTCCACATAGCAAAGCATCATGGGAGTTCCAGTAGAAGGACAGCTGGGCATCCTGTATGTAATAATCACATTATCTGTGTGTATAGCCTCTATTTCCATTCATTGTGGAAGCCCTTCACTGTGTGTTCATGTTCAACACATAGAAATAAATATAATATAGAATTAATGGTCTTTCCTTCAATGCTAAAACATACATGGAGCTCGTACACTGTGTGCAGGCATGTTATGTGATGCGTTTTATGCCTAAATAAATGGTGCTCGTGCTGCCTTTTTAATAAGACTTTTTTATGATCCAGCAATGTATGTATGTATGTATGTATGTTTTATTATTCTTCTTCAAACATCCCTGCAGTATTTCTAATGCATTAGTAGTAAAATAGGGAGCTCTGGTTATATAACATGCATGTTGTTGCAGAATAACAAGCCATTTTGGTGTGTGTGGTGTTCTAAACTCAGATACACGCTGGGTATTTTTTACTCTGCAGACCGTGCAGAGCAATGATTCTAGAATGTTGCTCGGCTGGAACCATGCACTGTATTCTACAACAGCAACATTTTAATCATCGGATTGCTTTGAAAGCATTGGAACATCATTTTATAGAAAGCCATAGCACTGCATTCATGATCTAGTTTGCTTTGTTGCCTTTTAAGTTGCTGTCAAAGACCAGCTCGTTTTAGCTGCGTTGCACTAGATTTAGTAGACCATCTAGCCTTCTCATATAATGGTATAAATGAGTGTATGTATGTGTAATAAATATATATTACACACACGCATCAGTCCTCCACCGCCATCTCGTGATGTCTGTTTTATGGTGGTAGGAACTGCCAAGCTAGTGTGTTTGGGGTGACAGATTCGATATTTGGAATGTGAGTTCAGGGATTTCCTTAAGATCTAATTTCAGTCTGCAGAGAATTGCATTCCTTCCCTGCCAGTGATGTGAGGGAAAGATATGTGATACTGGGAGGCAGTCTTTTCTTACATCCATCTGCTTCTATAGCATTTAGCCTTTTGTTTTAAATCTGATGTCAAATACAGTAGAATGCAAATTTAATGTCGCCCAGAGCTTTACAACTTATTTAATCTCTGGATGGTTTAAAGGAGAAATGTAATAATGATGTTGAAGCATGAGTTTCATTGTGGCGGGATTGTTTTGTTTGGACATTATTCACACAAAAAAAAGTAAATTGTGGCATACTCAAAACCAAATTGTAAAATTCAATACAAAATAGCATTTTTACAATTTGGCTATTTTGGCCCAAATGTAAAATTTTATTTTTATTTTACTACACTTCACCTGGGGTTAAAATTTCAAGTCCCACACTACTCACCACTGTAAGCTTGAAGGGCCCATGGTACACTAACCGGGGGTGAATTTCTACTTGCCAATGCAAATATTAAAGTTTTACCTCAAGAGCAGGATTAATCTTTTTTTAAAGGTTTGCAAAAGAGCTAAGGACAGTATATCAAGTATTTATACAATGCAGTAAAGTTCACAGGGTATATAAAACTATACCTTCGTTATGACCACAAGAATCCATATGTACAAAAATAGACACGTGAAGAGTAAAGTAACTCATATTTGCCATTGCAAATAACTCTGAATCAAGATACTGATTAGAGCGGAATCGTTCCTCAGGTGACTTCAGAGAGAAACAAAAGATGAGATCCAGCAGGAAAGAGTAATATTTAGGCAAGAATTAAGCAAGAAAGAAAAAGGTTGGGGGTGAATAGGGTAGGGATGGAACCATGACCCAACATAGAAGATCCTAACCAGGAGATATAACTTGGTGAAAACTCGTGACATCCTAGGTCCATTGTCACCCATAAGGAGAAAACTCATGAAGGGTTGTGTGCCAAAGGATGTCTAAGATGGCTGTACTTTATCCTTGTGACAGCCCTTGGATGGTTCGATAACTATTGTAAAGCCATAGTTACCACACAGTGTGTCTTTTCCTTAGATGTTATACTGAAGCAAGCATAGACTCCTATGCTTTAATATATTCCACTTTAGAAAGAATAGAGTAGACGGTGTCTATGACAACTTACAAAACAGAAGAATGAGAGATTTGGCAGCGTTCAGCAAAAAGCGAAGAATCCATTTTATTTATACCTATAATAGGAAGAGGAGTACAATGCAGGAGTACATTCTTGGATCAGAAAGGTACAGGGCTTTCCAGGATTTATGTGGTAGTCTATACCCTCTTCCAAAAAGGTGCAATGTCAGGGCACAACCACCAAATTTGAAGAGATGTCCTGATTTCCGTACCACATCGCCAGTCGTGGTTTAAGATGTGAGGAAAATCCTGTGAAGCTTATCTGGAGTTTGATACCATTTTGAAAGGATTTTGTAATTTGACCTGAAATTTAAAACTTAAAGAACTTTGCAGTGTTATTCACTAAAGTTTGAATTCAAAGTGAATTTTAAATTTAAGGCCAAATTAGCCAAATTGGAGGCATAGCTGACAATTTTTCCAGTTTGGAATTCACTTTGAATTCTTACGTTTGTAAAAAGAAAAAAACCCTGTTTGTGATTCAGGAGCAAAATATTTGACCACTGATTGTCTGTCTGAGAACAAAGTTCCTAACATTTCCTTCCACTGTCTCTTAAAAACACTCATTTTGAGTGAAGATGAGCAACTGATATGAGCAGATGCCCCTCTATATTGGCTCACCACTCACATATGTTTTTAAAGGATGAAAAATCTGTATCTAGCTTAGATTTGTTAGGTATTGAGTTATAGTGTTAGATATGAATAAAATGAATCCTTTTTTTTCAAATGGGTAGGCTGTTAGAGATCAGTAAGGTCCTCCAGTCTCCTTGCCGAGAGCAATGGCATCACTGCCTCGGGGGCGAGGAAGAGAGGCACCATTTAGAAAGATCCTCAGCCAGCTCAGGATTGTAGGTAAGCGGAATTAAAGGACTAGGCATTGGTGCCACTTCAGTGCACTCCTGGAGGCAGAACCAGGTACGTAACATTGCAGACTGAGAACAGGACTTTTTAGTTGCATGTGTTCAAACAGCCTGTTGTCTGATGTGTTGTATGTATGCATTGTTCAGATGTACACACTATGGTGGAATTTATCAAGGCCAAGCAGGTGCTTTCTGAGGGCAAAGCACATCTATAGGTTTCCATGGTAATTTCTCCTTATGTTGCACTTTACCCCTGCATTCCTTTGCAAAATCTACCCATATACATATTTTTCTTTGTAGTTTGGTGCTACCAAGCAAATGGTATTTATGATGTTAAAGGATATGTTACGCTTTTATGTGGTACATTTATGGTTTGGCAAACAGGACAAATAAGCAATATTTTCTACATCTTGGCATTGCAAACTATGCTAATTTCCCGGTAAGTTCGATCCAGTTTCATAGTAATACAGCAAAGTCCCCAAGTTCAGCTTTTCTCACGCCTCTTCATCCTTGCTTTTACTTTAAAGACCCTTTTAGGCGAAAGGCTTTCTTCAAGTCTAAATGGATAATATCTTTAGACTTTAATACATGGGTTACCAGAAAGCTTTATGTACTGATTCTGGTGTGGGGGTGTGTGTTTGTGTATATGTGTGTGGGGGTGTGTGTGTATATATTTCTATTTCTCTATCATATACATGTTTAGATTCCCATTTTTATTTTTTTATTAATAATGTAAAGGTTAAAGGAACACGTTAGGGTCAGGAGTAAAAATCCTCCTCTCCTGCTATTTAATTTTGTAGGGTTTAGAGGGATCCCTATATTCAAGGTTTTCTGCCTAGTATCCTGGTGTAAACCTATCTATCACCATTATCTATCACCATTATCTATCACCATTATCTATCACCATTATCTATCACCATTATCTATCACCATTATCTATCACCATTATCTATCACCATTATCTATCACCATTATCTATCACCATTATCTATCACCATTATCTATCACCATTATCTATCACCATTATCTATCACCATTATCTATCACCATTATCTATCACCTGTAGGAGTAGACGGCCATCCTCGTCACAGGGTGCTGGTCCATCTATCAAAGGGATGGGCCAACTCAATCCAGCAGACCACGCACATAGCTCTGCTGCAAGGTCTTTGTGCCCAGTTCCCTTCAACATTTTGAAATCTGCTGGAAGATTTCAAAATGCAGTACATGTCCCCGCGACCTATATTTGATGGAACAGTACCCCAAAATGCAGGACTGCCCTGGTAACTGCAGGACTGTTGGCACCTATTGTGTAAGCTGAGCTATGCCCTCTTGGGGCACCATAAACGTGTCTGCTGTAGTGTTTATGGTGCTTAGAATGTTCCTTAAAGGGACACTATAGGAAACTGCCTGTTTCCTGGGAGAACTTCTCGTCCCTCCCCCCCCCCCCCCTCCCCTTGATGCTACTGCATTTTGGAGAAAAACTGTGACTCGTACACAAAGAGACACATTTGGAATGAATGCTAGCTTTTATTCTCTGCTTGGTCTTTTCAGCCAATAGTAATACAGCCTGAATTTAAAACATGATCCTTGACCGTTCCTCTAAAAGAAACGGTCAAACTATTTAATTTTTTTTTTTTTTTTTTTGGCTGCATCCTTCTCAGTCAATAGATCTGCTCAGCGTCCTCATGGAAAAAAATATTGGGTTAATAATGAGTGATTGTAATTAACAGTAGATGCGTCCCATCAATATTTAAAGTAGTGTGGGTTGTGTTTGTGTGTGTGTGTGTATATATGTACTATTTTTTTTATTTTTTATACAAGATTTCTCTTCCCCTCTCCACTGTTCTGGTTTACACTTGTCACAAGCCTTTTGATTTCCACAATTATGTATAGCTTGTTTCCTAGCTACTTGGCTCGGTGTCAGCATCAGGATTAAATTCCCTTGTGCTCTGCGTGCAGTTTATTGGCTCAAACTCAGACAGGCACTGTGTGAAGTATTGGTTGGCTTGTTCTGGTGTTATGTCATCCAGGATGTTAGAGTGTAGTACAGTGGACTTTTTTTTTGTTTGTTTGTTTGTTTTTTATAAATATTCCCCTCAAAAACCAAGGAGAGATTTGTATGTATTTGTGTCTGTTTTTAGATTTGATGTGGCGTCCATAGGAAACGATATGGAATATAAACTGTGTGAAGTGTCTTTCACATAAAATGATAACTTCCTAATCTACAGAACATGAATTTGAAATCTTTTGATGCTAGGCTTTAAAAGGCTCCAATATGATCTCCAGAGGTGAATTTCTACTAGCTAGGGATAAATATTCATTTGCCAATGGCTAGTGAATGGAAGTTTTGATAATTTTAAACCAGCTATTGGTCTTGATGGACTAAATATGGGTGAAAAATATTTTTTCTGGTTAGCACCTTATTACCTGCCCTGATATTTAACAGTACAAAAAAGTATCTGCTTGTCTAGTTACTGACCACAAATGTGTAGTGTCCGTAGGAGACTTTACAAGCCGTGAATGCACATACTAAGGGTAGACACATTGAATTGCTTTATTTATTTTTAGAAAAAACTTTTTAAGTGGGTGTTAACATTTGCCCATTTGTAAGCTTCTGCTTGTTGGAGGGCAATTATAAGCTGAGCATGATGAGGGAGGGTTAGCTGAAATAAAATGCATAAGGATATTGTGTTAAAATCACATGAATATGGTAAAATGTTTGTGTAACTGATGACTAAAAGGTAGGCAGACAATGTAATAGAGCAGCAGGAAATGTTAGCAGAATGCTTGGTTGTATAGGGAGAGGTATTAGCAGTAGAAAGAGGGAAGTGCTCATGCCATTGTACAAAACACTGGTGAGACCTCATTCGAAGTATTGTACGCAGTACTGGAGACCAAATTTTCCGAAGGATATTGATACTTTAGAGAGAGTTCAGAGAAGGACTACTAAACTGGTTCATGGATTGCAGGATAAAACTTACCAGGAAAGGTTAAAGGATCTTAACATCTATAGCTTGGAGGAAAGACGAGACGGGGGATATGATAGAAACATTTAAATACATAAAGGGAATCAACACAGTAAAGGAGACTATATTTAAAATAAGAAAAACTACCACAACAAGAGGACATAGTCTTAAATTAGAGGGACAAAGGTTTAAGAATAATATTGGGAGTATTACTTTACAGAGAGGGTAGTGGATGCATGGAATAGCCTTCCAGCTGAAGTGGTAGAGGTTAACACAGTTAAGGAGTTTAAGCATGCGTGGGATAGGCATAAGGCTATCCTAACTATAAGATAAGGCCAGGGACTAATGAAAGTATTTAGAAAATTGGGCAGACTAGATGGGCCGAATGGTTCTTATCTGCCGTCACATTTCTATGTTTTGGTTTGGTTTGAGTATACTTGATTAAAAGCCTGACTAATCACTGATTATGGAAAACATTTAGCTTAGAAGTCGTGAATTACTCATGTGACTTCTAACTACCAAAATTAAAATCCTAGCCAAATGACTCAGGATAAAATAAATAAATGAATCTAATTGGCCTACGTATGTACAAAATATATTTAGATTTAACTTTATAAATATTTTATTTATTAAAGATGTATGTGTATATACATATCAGCTAAGTATATTTTATAGGATATTGAGCAAAATAAGTACAAGTAAATAATGACAATCTAAAAAGATGGCAATATGGTTGTGCATATAAAGCAACACTTTTGCACTGAAGCTATCTTGTGTGGTTAGACTACTGGTATGCTTTGTGTTATGTATTTCAGTATTAGACAAACTTCTGAAAAGTACAGAAACACCAACTAGTGAAGTTGGTAAATTACCGCAAAAACAGACGTATAGAATAGTTGTTTCCTATTTGTGGGTTTATTTTAAATGTTTGTCTGCTTTGTTTCATGTCAGATGGCAAAAAATAAGTATTTTGAAAGCCCAGCCCTACCATGCTAGAGTCACGTAACTGTGCTGTGTATATTACACTGATACAATGCCTACGTGACGGCGCAGACAATACTTGTTTGTTCTATTCTATTTTTCCAATATAAATACTGTGTATATGAAAATATTCACATATGCTTTGTGTTTAAAACAATAGTAACAGTACCAAAGTCTCTCTTCAGTGATGTAAAATGTATCTGTCCTTTTTAAATGCCACTTGTTAGGACATCGTGGTAGATTCAGAATGAGATTTGAATTGAGACATAAATTCCCCCCCCCCCCCACCTGAAAAAGCCAGTGTCTGCCGTATTGTGTAATTGTCTCTATATGCCCTTTTCTGTGACTCAGAAAAATACATGGGCCACAATTTCCTATCGACTGTTAGTCATTGGCAAGTAGAACTTCAGGCTACCAACAAGACTCCCCAGCACTGCAAAAGGAAAAATAGGGCACTAACCGTTTAAAGGAACACTCTAAGCACCATGACCACTACATCACGCTCATTGAGATCAACAGAGTGGGAAGTGGTGTAACTTCTTACAATTGGGGGGGGGACAATGGGGAAGGGGAACTCATGGCACCATAATCACTACATTGTGCTTTAAAGAAGTAACTGTTCATCTATTTAGAGTTGTATGCCCAATAGGTAGGTATAGGGTGTTTGGCATGGTATTATGTGGTGTAAGGTTTTAAAGCTGGCTTTGGCTGGTGAGCAAGAAATGACCTATAAAATCAAATGTCGACAGGCTAAACTGAGCTTCCTGTCAATAAGGACTTCTGCATTCAAGTTTAAAAGAATAGGTTTGATGGTTCTTGTGTATTCAAATATCTTTGGGAGCTAAGAATTTTCTATCTTAAAATCCTGTTCTATTTTATGAATTGTTTTGGGTAAACTTGGTTTGCTTTTGCGTGTAACTAAATCTATTTATATACAGCAATTCTAAACCTTTTCTCTGATATAAATATTCAGTATTTCTTTGGTTCTATAATATTCTCCAAGTTATTTAGTTGTTTTGGGCATTATTGTATATGATGTATTTGACAAGTAGCCTTGTCCATGACAATGTACTTCACACACTTTGCTGTAAAGAAGTATCTCCCCTCCCATGTGGTCATATTGGGGTTTTGGATACTTCTGGCTAAACTGACTTATTAATTTAATAAAAGTAATAAACTCAAAGCACACCTTGTAATATTGCATTGAAAATATTTTTTTTAATTTAAAGAACAAGCTGAATACACCCGTAAATATAAAGTGCACATATGCAGAACATGTATAATGCAAACAGCCACATAAGCCTAGGCACTAAAGTGCTCAATGCAAATCCAGAGTATAAGAAAGGTATACTAACCCTCAGGGGAGTTTGTCTCTAGCTCTGGGTTAGTATACCCTAAGTTTTCTTATACTATGGTCTTGCATTGAGCACTTTAGTGCTGGGTTTATGTGGCTGCTTGCACGGTACATTTTCTGCCTATGTGCACTTTATATTTACAGAAGTATTCAATCTTGTTCTTTGAATGAAAAAATATTTTCTATGCAATATCACAAGGTGTGCTTTGAGTTTTACTTTTCTTATATGATTTATGGACCTGGAGGGGAACAGTTTATTGATTACTTATAAAGCATCCTGCACTTTGATGGCTGCATGTTACACATACAAATCCACATCTATAGAGAGCTAGCTATATCTTGTATGTATATATTTTATTTACCTGGCAGGTGGAAATCCTAATTTTATGGGGAAACACTAATTTAAAGAGAAAACAATCTTGGACATCATTAAACTTACCTGTAATTCAGTGTTGAGGCACACTCCTCTCAACAGGCCGATCTTCCTTGGGTAAAATCATTCATACTGATGATCGATGTCCAATCAAATGCTTCTTTTAGAGCAGCATTGAGAACAGGAAAAGACATGTCCCCATGATTTGCCAAACCATCATTATTCACCAAAACCTATATCTAAAAGTGTTGGTAAATTCTGTAAATGAATCTTACTCAGAAGTCATACAGCCGTGAATCGGCAAAGACATTGCAAAATGTAAACTGTTATTTGTCTTATGCCAATTACTGTGTGTATATATAAACTTCTTACATGAATGTATTCTGCCTGCACCTGTAACACTTCTGTCTTTTTTGCAGATAAGCTATCCTTTTGGATTCAGTAGACAAGAACACTAAACACAATATTTTGGAAAGTGAACTCCAGGATCAATCATGTCTATTATGGACCATAATCCTACCACTGGGGTAGTCACAGTTATTGTCATACTTATTGCTATCGCAGCCCTTGGTGCCTTAATTCTGGGTTGCTGGTGTTATCTACGCTTGCAGAAGATCAGTCAGTCGGAGGATGAAGAAAGTATTGTGGGGGAAGGAGAAACCAAAGAACCTTTTCTTTTGGTTCAGTATTCGGCAAAAGGTCCTCGAGTTGAGAAAAAAACCAAGCTAACTGCTAATGGCACTGACGGACACAATTTTCAGGCAAATTAGGAGTCTATCCAGCCGAGATGCTTCCAAAAAGAATGGATACTGTGAAAATAATAGAACCACCTCGATGTTGGAAGTTCTCTAGCCCTGGCTTTCAGACTTTGTCTGGAAGCCACTTACACCGCATGGCTAAAGTACTCTCCTGCGATCCTTGCTCTCGATAACTTTTCCCGTGTATTTTTCAAACCTTAAGCTATATATCTCCCCTAAAATGTGAACTGTTCCCAGTCACGTGAACAGTGTAAATATGTCATCTATTTTTTATTTTTTACTCGGTCTTGTGAAGTAACATTTCTGATATAACGAAAACCACATGTTCAGAAATTGTCAACTAAGTAACGGAAGCAAGATCTTAAACACAGATTGGCACTTAGTTTTATTTAATAGTTGGTTGAATAGTGTTTTTTTTAACACTAGGTTATACTTCCTCTTCCTTAGAGAATGAGGAGCTACATGATTTTTACTATATTGTCTTTAATTGTGTTTTTTTTGTTTTTTTTTATAACTGCATTGAACCTGCCATGTTTTCGCTTGTAAAAAGAGCCAATGATCTGGAACATGCCTTGTAAATTTTAAATGTGCCAAGAGGTTCTCCACATTTAACTGGCAGATGAGCAGTTATCTGGATGTATTTTTCTAATAATGAAATGCTATTTTAGATTTTCAGTAAAACATTTATTTATATGTTTTCAGATAAGTTATAACTGTGCATACAAAATGTAGACATATTAGTGGGTATACTTACTCCCTGTTACAAACCGATCTTTTTATGATTGTGTGATAAAATGAGGGTTCAAATTCCCTGAGCTTACATATATACTTTCCTCCTCTTTAAGTAAGAGAGGTTGTTTTAAAGAGTCTATTGAAAGTTGGAGTGAATTTTGAGTATGTTTTTACTCGATGACCTGCTTGATAGACTAAAATTAATACAAAAAAAACTTAAGTGGCTGTAATAATCACTTTTTTTTGTTTAAAAAAAAAAAAAAAGTTACCAATCATTCCTGAGAGTCTGGTTAAATCCTGTACAAGTTCTCATATTTTGTGTGGTTTCCATGGGAAAGGGTTCATGAAACATAAGTGTTTCAATGATCATTATATTCATGGAATTGACAGTGATAGAACATTTTGCATAACGCAGACTGTGTAGCCTGATCAGTGATCTTTAATTTTAGGAGAAGACTTTTTAACAGTTTCTTTAACACAATCTATGACTTGGTATCAGAAATGCATTTACTATTCTAATTATGCATAGTCCATATCACATTCTCCTCTTTGGCAAAAGGCATATTTTTGGGAACGTTTAGAACAAGTCAGGTTTGAGTGTTTTAAACATAGATCTCCCCTATCGATGCACTGCAACCCAGTTTTCTTTGGGTGTCTTAACTCCTTAAGGATCAATGATGGGAATGTTAGGCAGTCTTGACAACTTTAGTCACGCAAATTGAATAGTAGCTGACATGAGAAATTAATCAGTTGGCTATAGTGTGCTCCTAAGTGAAAAATGGTATGTCAGAATTTTACTAAAATTCTTTATTACAAAATTATTAAATGTAAAAAGGCATCACTGAATTTTCTCAGGGAGTTAAATGGTCAAAGACTACTAGATATTAAGAGCAAGCAGCAGTTCAATAAGTTTTCCCACTTCTGGAACAAATTTGCTTTTACTTTAAAGGTTACATTTTAAGCTCCATAATAACTTCAGCTCATGGAAGTAGTTATGGTGGCTGATGTTTCTATGCCCTCTCTCATATTTCATTATTAAACTCCTACCTAATGGTGAATCTGGATCCATGAGTATCCACAGCTTTGCTTTCTGACCAAATAGGTAAGGCAGAGTTGTTCTGCCTATTGGCACACCAAATCATACCAGCAGTAGTGAGCAGTCAGTACTGCAGGCAAACTGATTCACCATTAAACCTTTTGGAATCTGTTTAATTGTGAAACTCCAGTTTAGGGCGATATGATGCCTTGGGTGTCCCGTGTTTTATACGGCAATTTTCAGTAAATATGTGGTTGCGAGGTATTTAATCAGGAGGAACCGCACATAAAACCTATTGTTTATATTACTTATTTCATGTATTGTGTTTAATGGACCACAACAGCTTTGGAATTGCCAGCCCCTAAAATCCAATTTTAATTCAGTACACATGTATGCATTAAAATTGCAAACAATCATCTCTGAATAGTCTGGATTCTGCAGAGAAATATAGTGGTTGCTTTACAGGTTCTCAGTAACAGTAATAGGAAGTTATGTCAAAGGCAAATGTCTGCAAATGCAGTATGATCTGAATTTACTATGGGCAATAACCTTTTAATAAGTTATGGTGCTTGGAGTGTCCTTCTAATCACCAATATCATGTTGCTTGATTTTAGGTCAACATTAGTATACCATGATTTTCCTCTAACAAAATGTAATTGCAATGGCCAGATCATAGGACACAAAGGCGGCTCTGAACGCTCATAAAGCAAATATGCTGTTATAGCGTCCTGGGACTTTCCTTTTGTAGACGGGGCCACTTTTGAACAGAATATAAATAAATGTTATTTTTAATATAAGTTAACAGAATGAACTGAAAATGCCATTCGACTTGGTTGAGCAAGCCTTAATCTAGAAAAATTCCATTTCAAGCAATCCTGTATTTTCAGTTGTAAAGTAAACACAATTGTGACTGAGGAAACTAACCAGACCTGATTATGTGCCATATTAAGACTAGTGACTTGTAAAATAATAAAGCCATAATAATAAACTACATTGAAATTAATATTGTGGTTTGTTTTATTTTAATCCACATGGAAGGAATGTTTACATTTTCAGATTCTGTACAGGATAGGGCTGATGCTGGCATAAAAGTAGTGGGCCTCTACAAGCAGAGGCTTTTAATTGTATAGGAGACCCCATGTGCATTTCGTCCATAAGAATGGCTGATGGGTAAAAAAATACTTAGATTTTTACAAAGGCCATTAAAACTACTTAAAGGGACACTAGTCACCTGAACAACTTTAGCTTAATGAAGCAGTTTTGGTGTATAGAACATGCCCCTGCAGCCTTACTGCTCAATCCTCTGCCATTTAGGAGTTAAATCCCTTTGTTTATGAACCCTAGTCACACCTCCCTGCATGTGACTTGCACAGCCTTCCATAAACACTTCCTGTAAAGAGAGCCCTATTTAGGCTTTCTTTATAGCAAGTTCTGTTTAATTAAGATTTTCTTATCCCCTGCTATGTTAATAGCTTGCTAAACCCTGAAGAGCCTCTTGTATGTGATTAAAGTTCAATTTAGAGATTGAGATACAATTATTTAAGGTAAATTACATCTGTTTGAAAGTGAAACCAGTTTTTTTTTTCATGCAGGCTCTGTCAATCATAGCCAGGGGAGGTGTGGCTAGGGCTGCATAAACAAACAAAGTGATTTAACTCCTAAATGACAGTGAATTGAGCAGTGACTTTAGGTGACTATAGTGTTCCTTTAACCCCTTAAGGACACGTGACGGAAATATTCAGTCATGATTCCCTTTTATTCCAGAAGTTGTCATTAAGGGGTTAAAAGATAGAAGTGGTAATAGCAAATGCAATATTTTAAACATCCAGTATTGTTTTAAAGTAGGGTTCAGCTAATTCAAGGATGCAATTGCAACTAGGCATATTTGCCAGCACTTTCATCACAGTGATGCCAGTATATAAATCCACTCCGGTTCCAGCATCACTGGGCCCCAGGGAAAGGATGCAATCCAGCTCTCCAAAAAGTAGGGAGGTTTGGTGGAGGTATATTAAAACAAAACATAGAAAAGCATCAGGAGGCTATTGCACATGCATGGAAAACCTCTAATTTCGCATCAATTAGCATCTCCTCCTAGAGATGCATTGAAGCAACGTTCAGTGCCTTCACGCAGAGCGTGGAGAAGCTGAACATTGGTTTTGCACATTGTGCAGCGCTGGACTATGAAGCACCTCTAATGATTGCCATTCGGTATTACTAGGCAGCAGTGTTTACATTGTAAAGCCTTCAGAACAACTATATTATGTTGTGGTGGCTAGTGTCCCTTTAAACATTTGGTTTATTTTTTAGCTGCCTCCTAGATTCAAAGCAAATGTCAAGCCCTGACTTTAAAGTACCTATTCTACCATATGAAAAGTTTGTGACTGATGCTCCTGAAATGCTCCGTGTATACAGGACCTGTTCATGCATTATCAGCTAATTAAACCTAGTTACACACAGTAACTAAATAGTAAGTGTAGTGTGTGTGTTTACATACATCAGAACAAATACATTTCTAATTGGCTTCCAAAATCATTCTATTGCAGCAACATAAATCTCTCAACGTGAGTTGTCAAAGTGAATTCCAAATTAACTGGTCAAAAAAGCTTAACTGGAAACATGGCTGTTTGAGAATTTTTCCTGTTCGGCTCTTTTTTGGCGTTAAATGTAAAATTTATGACGATTTTCACTTTAGTGAATAGATCTGTGTCTTTATACAGACACCATCTGTGCTGCAGATGTGTTTATATAAAGGGACACGCCAGTCCCCTATATCACTTCAGCTTACTAATGTACTTTAGGGGTTCATGGGTTGCTCTAGCCTCCAGGACCTCTTCTGCTTTTAGGAGTGGTCATAGAGCAAGCAAACTATGTTCAAGCATTTCAGCTTGAAACCAAGATATCTTCACTTCTGTACCAGGGTCTAGTTGCATCCCTAGCACAAGTGACAGGCAACCTGTAAGTCTATTCCAGACTGCCTGTTCTGTGCACTTGCAGGCAGCACTGAGAGCATACACCTAAGTGAAGTCCTGTTGCCAGACTCATGATGTGCCTCCAACCAGAAGTCTTCCATTTTCAATTGTAAACTATTCCATCTACCCATGACAGTGAATACGCTCTCCCTCCACCATTCAATACTTCATGTAGAAATGCATTGAGTTCAATACTTTTATATGAGAAGCCAATTGGTTTGCGGTGCTCCTATTGAAGGTGCATTTATGCTTCTCTACAAGAAGTATTTGACTGGACTGTAACAACTCAGAAGAGAAGTTGAAGTTCCGAAAAAAGTCGTGGAAGAGGTGGAAATGGCCTCTGATGTAAATTTTATACCATTTAAAGAAATCCTAAAAAATGGATCAAAGAAATATGCCTATTCACAGTAAGAGAAGAAAACAATTAGAGTAACCCATTAATTGTAGGTCCCCTCTGGCTTATGTGATAAAATGATTGATTTAAAGGGTAGTGGCACTTGTATAAAATACCTCAGCAATGCCTCCCACATGTCACACATGAGGGTTTCCTTCCCCACTAGCTTTGAACTATTAAGTGGAAGTGAGTACTTTCAACAGTGAAGCATTGAATTTGCAGAGTACAGCATTTGCTATGCATGTGCCATCGGTCCCCAGTGAGAAGCATTTGGATTGGATTGATAACTGTATTGAAGATCTCACTGTGGTGAATCAGGCTGCATAGCAAAGATGACAGGGAGTTCCATAGTTTTACCAATGAAAAAGAAGGGAGGAGTGCCCAAAAATTAACACATTAAACGTAGTCTAACATTGAACTATTACCGTCATTTCTTTCACCCAACTAAATACTTGTTAACCTTGAAATGATTATTTTCCTTTTCTAAAAAGGAACATTATTAGGAAAACATGTTTTTAAGAATGTAACTTCCAAATGACATTAAGTTTAATGAGTGGGTGTTATTTAACTGGAGCTTTGATAATTGGGTTAAAAGTCCATTTTGAGAATTATAGATCTTGTTCATTTTTCAGTATAGTCAGGAGATCGATTTCTCAGACTTTCCAGTGGATTCGTGAACTGTAATATGTGAAACCTTAAACAACAAGTATATCATTTCTCTAAAGACCTGCACAAGACCTGAAGAAATCCTTTCCCATTATATCAGACAAAAGTAAACGATATTTTACAAAATGTGTACATTTATCAATGGAATAAAATACTTGCTGTCAGCAGAAAGCATACCTGAAATAGTCGATATTAAAGGAGCAGAGGGGTGAAAAATGAAGCATCAGTAATGTTGTAATTTAAATAAAATCAAACTTTCAACATAAGTTTTATTTCTAACACCATTATTTGCCCAATTAATAAATTAAACATACAATGTATGCCACATTACATTTAAACAACCTAGAATGTTACAAAACATTACATACAGCAGATCCTCCAGGGCAATTTTGCTCCGCACCACCGACCCACGCTTCTAAGAGGAAGATTAATAAGAGAAAGCCTGAAATTAGTAGATTGTGTAGTTTCATAGCACCGGGTGAAAAGACCATGCAAAGAAATGTGGGAACTTTGCACCCAGGACCAGTAGACCAAGTACACCAGTTTAAATCTCTCCTAAGTTTTACTATTTCAATCAGAATAGAAATAGAACATGAACGTTTTATTGCAATAATCTGTATTTAAAAAAAATATATATATAAAAAAAAAAAAATACTGGAAAACTAGTTAAAGAAAAAAAAATATATAAATCTAATTTCCACATTTCTAAAACCAAAAACTTAATCTGCTCTTCTCTTGATGGCTTTTTTTTTTTTCTTTCCAGTGCTCTTTGAGATTCCAGATCTTTCTTTAGTAACAGCATTTCTTTTCCAGAACAGGCCTACTTCCATCGTCCAAGGCTAAGCTACCACCCTCTTCCTCCGGTACTGGATTTAATTTGCCTTTTGCCTCCAGTGATGCCATAAGGATCTTGAGCAGAGCATTCTCAGAGAGAAGCCTTTCTGAAGCAATTGCAAGCTCCTTCAGTTTATCAGCCAGTGTTCCAACTTCCCTTGTTTTTTGTTCATAGAGTGCTTGTAATTGTCCTTTATGAATCTCCAGGGCATTGTTGTGTTGTTCCAGTCTGTGTTTCTGCTCTTTTAACATACGCACATCCTTTTTCGCCTCTGAAATCTGTCCTGCCAGCTGATGCTGGGCCTTGTGCAGAACCTCAATTTCAGTCCTAAGTCGAAGGATCTCCCTTTCCAAATAGGAAATGTGATCGTCTTTATACTGCAGGTAGTGTTCGGGGCAAGACGAAGGTGTACAACTTGTTGTAGAAGGCAGCGTGGCATGTTGTAAAATGAATTTCAAGAGATTTGAAAGAGTAATCTGTTTATCATCTGGATACTTTACACTTTGGTCTTTCCTAGAAACAAAAGTATGGTTTAGAAGTAGGAGAAACTACTAGAAATCCAACAGTGTACATTTACACAAATACACCCACAAAAACAATTCACAAATTACAGATTTATGAAAACGTCCAAAACAACCAACGATAAAAGAGTGAGGGATCGGTGCCAAAAAAAAACAAAACAAAAAAAAAACGTATATGTAACATTTAGATGTTCTTACAATATTTTTTTTGGCACCGATTTATTGTGAAATGATTAAAAGATGTGGCATTTATTGCAGTGATGTACAAATAAATGGCGACATTACAAATTTAGATCTATTGGCACATTTCCTGAGTGAGGTGCGGGTAAGTGCACAGCTCAAATTATACACAGGATTTATTAGCACCAGAGCCTTCTACTTCTTCAATTGGTAAGTAAGTTAGAGTGGACAGAAACAGAAATCAAAAAGCATCTTTATAAAAACAGCACATGTGTATGTTTGGAAACTACTGAAGCAAATAAACCTTCCTGCTTGCATTTTTAGAAATGCCATATAAAGCGTTTTTTAAAAAACACAATCCCGGTTATTCAAGCAGAACTTCACTGCCCACTTCCTTTATTGTTTAAAAATATACCCACCATCACATCAAGGGTAGGCAAATGTTGAAGTGAAAAAGAGGTTATTTTCCTTATTTGTGCAATACCAGATTCAGCATGATTACAATAGAAGGTATATTTTGATTAGAAACAATTTACACATTTCCTACAACAGAGAATTTAAATAAAAAAAAATAAAACTGTATTTTAGATCCTATTTTCTGATAAGTCTAGTTATTTGACCGTTGAGTACCAGGCACTGTTTTAATTTTGTGTATTAAAGGTCAACTAATACTTGTGATCACCATTGAATTAATGGTAGCAAAAAAACTAAATTGCAGTTTTTAGCAAATCCAATGCTTTCCCATAGAGAAAGCATTGGATTGGCTAAAATCGGCAAGGGGTCGAGGTTAAACGCAGTTTTGGCCAATCAGCACCTCCTCATAGATGCCTTGAACCAATGCATCTCTATGAGGAAAATTCAACGTCTCCATGCAGAGCGTGGGAACGCTGAATGGCAGGGCTGCTTACTGTGCAGCACTGAACCAGGAAGCCCCTCCAGTGGCCATCTAAGGAGTGGCCACTTGGAGGTGTCCCAATGTAAACACTGCCTTTTCTCTGTAAAGGCAGTGTTGACATGAAAATGCCTGAAGTGAGCTATTAAACTCACCAGAACAACAACATTAAGCTGTAGTTGTTCTGGTGACTATAGTGTCCCTTTAATATTTGAAAACCATGTATAAAATGTTATAATGTGAATTCAAATACGGTTTAAATTGATATTTGATACACTGTGTAAGATTAGCCACACAAGACTCACTACATCAAAAAAAATGACCCATGACCCAAATATTTTGAATTAAAGGTTTCAAGCAAAATTTTCTCTGGCAATTTTTTTTTCAGAAAACTAGGAGCTATTTAACAGATCAGATTCTGAATAGGTGCTCACATCATTCATGCTCTGCTTTTTCATTTTCAGTCTGTAATGGTGCTTTCAATATTGAAAGCCAGTACGTATGACCAACTCTGCACTGACAAATTGTCAGATTTTCAGGTAGTAAGTGTCAAAGCCGCATATAACGGAACAAAGAAAGAGCAGCGAATGTTTTGACCCACTACTAGCTCTTTTTCAAGCTTGAAAAAGAACTCTTAGTAGGTCGAAACGTTGCTCTTTTTTGTTCCATTAAATCTGCCTGCGGCTTTGACAGTTTGAGTGCCTGGTGAACTTTTTTGTTGCCCTAACGTGATAGGATTGCTGGTCCTGCTCCGGTGCACCGGTGGCTGCTGGGATTGAGTGCAATTCCTATAATCACTTTTGAGATATTCAGGTAGTGACTACACTAAATGTAGACTGGCTGCCTCAGAGCAAATTTAAAAATAAATAAAACGTGTTCCAGAAATAGGACCTGTTAACTAGAATTTTGACACCTCAGAACATATAAATGTAGGATTCTAAAATATGCTATTCATTAAAAAATGCCATTGATGAAGGCAGAATATTTTGTCTTTGAACTTTTATGCCACAATTTGCAAGTTCTAGCTACCACCTGGGTTTTGCAAAAACTATGGGAATGTCACACTGGGAAAATGGCCTTATTTGTCCCATATCTCGGAAAATAAATATGAATTAGAATATCTAGGTCTTGATGCCTCTCTGGAGCCTATTAGCATTGGTCCCGAACTTTCTCAAACGTGTGGATTTCTATGATAGCATTATTTCCCATAAACTTCTGCACAAAAGCTAGTATTAAAGGGGAACTGGTGAAAGTGTCAACATGGAACACAGAGCTAGAAGATAGTCACCAAAACTGACAGCAATGCTACCTGTATACCATCACCTGCTAATGTGTAAAAAAAAAAAAAACAAAAAAAAAAAACACCTTTTCAGGTTTCCTTTATCTCTTTCACTATGCTAAGTTATAACTAAATATAATTGATCTTTTCCCTCCAGATTAGAGACCGTGCACAACAGGGTTATCCACCATGTTTTGACAGGAAAGGCTAGTTGGCACCTAGATTGTGCCGCGCAAATCAAGCTCTGAATTTCATGTGCCAATTTAAAATTTTCCAGGGTTTGGGGGGATATAAATGCCCAGCTGCAACTGTTTTCCAGGTACTTTTAGTTCTGTTGCAGTGTGCCCTCACCAGCCTTCCAGCACACTCAATGGCTATTAAGACATTTGTTGTGTTCTCTTCCCGACCCCCCCCCCCAGTTTTAAACAATTTATATATTTATTTTTTGCTCTCTTTTTTTTGTAGTATTTGTGGCAAAATCAAAAGCATTTGATTTGTCCCAATTGCAGTCAGTCTATGCCAGACAGATACAAGAACATTTGTTCCAAAAAAGCCTCTGATGAAGCTACAATAACAGATGTCCTCTTTTTATCATTGTTCCAAAATAGGTTGCAGCAAACCTTTCTTTTTGGATATTAGAGTGGCTGCCGTTACAATCAGCTCTTTCTCATGAGCTGGCAACAAATTATGCTCCTAAAAGCAGGAAGGGAAAACACTGGGAGGTGATCGATTCTAGTTCTGACTTTTAGTCCACTGACTATTCTTCTGAAGACTCAGCAGTCTTCGCTGGCCAAGATAATTATTTCCCAATAAAAAGTCTGTACAAACGTATTAAAGAAGTGCAAAGTTCGGATGGAAAATGAGGAGGACTCAAAAAAACATAAAAAGCTTAAGTCATTTTTATTCCATCTTAATTTAAGGGATCTGACGCTGAGAAAATGGAAATATCCTTCTAAAAACGCCATTATTTCAAAGCGCTTTAAGACTATAATTGCCATCAAAGAAGTAACCGAAAAAAATTGGAAGGACTTCCTAAAGTGGATGTCCCTCAGTCGGGAAAGCAAACCCTACCTGTAGGAGATTCTAGTAAACTTCAAAACACAATGGATAAAAGCAGAATCCTTGTTACATAAGCGGTTTTCTACTAATGCAGCTCAACGTAAAGGCCTTATTGCATGAATATTGGTAGCCAAGGCCCCATGTATCTGACTAGATTACCTAGAAAAACAATCCAAAGAAGACCAGTTAAAGATTCTACAAAACATTACAATGGCTTCCTTTCCAATTTGATGTTCTAAAACTGGTATCCAAAGCTATAAACCTCCGCACTGTGGCTAGACATGCAGGTTGGCTCAGAAACTGGTTGGTGGACTCTGCTTTAAAGCATACCCTTTGTGATCTACCTTTTGAACAGGGTAGACTCTTTGGGTCTTACCTGGATGATCTGTTAAAACAGATGTCAGAAGGGAAAGGCCTTGCCTGTAGACCAAAAAAAAGGGAAAGTGGAAAAATACATTCTTCTATAGAAACACGTCTCCCTACAGAGATTTGTTTCTTCTTGATGTGGGCCTACAAAAGCAGAGAGACACGTTTGATTATAGAAACAAAGAAAAGAATGTTCAGGATTGCAGATTTCAATGCCAGAGCTGTAGGAGGAAGACTCCTTGCATTCTCTTCCCAGTGGGAGGAAGCAACAACAAACAACTGGGTCCTTACTATTATAAGAGTGCAAACTCTGTTAAAGAAAAATGTACTAGAATAACTGCCTTCCACAGAAAAGTTTTCAGGAACCTTCTCGAGGCGGTTTCTAGTTCAAGAACCAGATGGGTCAATCAGGTCTATCCTAGAACAAAAAGTCAGTTGCATATCTACACAGATTCCTATTGCAAAGAGTTCCTCAGATTCTGCATCAAATGGGAAGAATAATTTCAACATTACAAGTAAGGGCCCTACGGTTTGGTATACCCTTAGCCCCTCGGGTATTTACCAAGATTTTGGTAGTCATAACAGCTATCCTACCCATATGTAGATGACTGGCTTCTAATAGCATCCTCAAAACACTTAAAAGACAGCCTATGTATGCCTAAGCGCAGGTGGATTTTAAATCAAGGAAAAACAGAATTGGTGCCCATGAGATTTTTGGTTCTCATCGTAGACTCCGTTTACGTGAAGGTATTCCTTTAAAGAAAATCAAAAATAAAATCTTCAGGTCCATTATAGTTCTACCAACAAAAAAGGCCTGTAACTTAAGAGACGCAACAAGGCTGTTGGGCCTGCTTACAATTACAATTCTGGCCATCAGCAAGTCCAAGGCAACAATAAGGCTTTTAAAGAGAAATATTCTGGCAGAATGGGACAGAAGAACTTCCCTTGACTAATTGATGAAAATTTGGCCATCCACCATAAGAAGCCATCCACCATAAGAAGTCATCCCAAAATGAAGGATTACCATCTGGAGTAACATGTGACAAAAAGACAACGGTACTTCAGGATGCCCGGAAGTAAAATTACCAAGAACTCAATGCAACCTGAATGGCTCTTCAAAGTTGTGTAAAACAGCTACAAGACACATCGTATTTAGGCGAGACAATCCCAGAAAGAAATTCCATCCACAATTGCTTGAAAACAAAAACAACCCCCTCCCTTCCACAAATTACAGTCATTACATTCCTCAAAGTGGGTACCGACTGGAGTGTTTCTTCCTTTTTCCACATCCAGCAAGTATTCCCTTATCCTCTCCCTCGAATCTCACTGTATATCAAACAATTTAGTAGAAAAACAACTAAATCATGTTCTTACTACAGCATTGTAAATACTTTTCTAAACTCTGCCTGTACTGTGAGATTTACACTCACTTTCCACAGATAAACAATTGTAAATTCTATGATGACATTTAAACATTCCTGTATTATCAAGCCATCTTTTTTCAAGATTGCCAAGATTATTTAACAGAAAAAATGTGAGCGAGACAAAATAATGCAAGGAGAACAAAAACATTGAAATCTAAACTTAAAGGAACACTATAGGATCAGGAACTCAAACATGTATTCCTGACCCTATAGTGCAATACCAACCATTTAGGTGGCTTGCCCCCCTCCCCCTTAACCCTCTCAGAATGGGTTAAAACTCATCTTATTTTCAGCTGCACGGGTCCGCCAGCGCTGGCCCCCGCCCCCTTGGCGACATCATAATTGCAGATTTTTAGCTACAAATCGTAAGTTTTGATTGGCTGTTTTGGCCAATCAGCAATTCCTCATAGAGATGCATTGAATTCGGCGTGGAGACGCAGAACAGCAGTGCTGCCTAATGTGCAGCACTGCACCAGGAAGCACCTCCAGTGGCCATCCAAGGAGTGGCCACTTGGAGGTGTCCCTAGGGACAATGTAAACACTGCCTTTTCCATTTAAAAGGCAGTGTTTGCATTATAATGCATGAAGGCAATGATTATACTCACCAGAACAACTACATTAAGCTGTAGTTGTTCTGGTGACTATAGTGTCCCTTTAAGGGTTTTTGGAGGAAAATAAAAAAGTTGATGTAATGGGATATATATTAAAGATATAATCCATTTCAATGATCCCCCAGAATGCTCCATATTCAAAACAGGCAATTCCAATGCCTTCATAAATTCATGTTGGGTTTGTATTTAAGTCTTTGTAAAATTATATAATTCAAATGTTGTAAGGCTTCTTTTTGGTAATTTTCAGTATTCATAATAACCATATCTCCTTTTTTAGGCGCATTTTTTTTATTATTTCAGTATGGGTTTGAGATCATCAATCTCAATGATCCTAGCCAAGGAGTTGTAGCTTCCCTGCTGAGACTGGCGCTGCAAAGGAGCAAAGGTAAATAAAATATATTTTTTACTCCCTGCAGGTGGGGGCCAGGGACCTTAGCAGCCAACAGGGCACTAAAGCCTTAGAAATACACATTTGTATTCCTAACGCTATAGTGTTCCTTTAAACGTACTGTCCTTTCTGAGGCTTCAAATCAGGTAAAAAAAAAAAAGAAAAGAAAAGAAAAGAAAAAGGGTGCAATAGAGGATCTAGGGCAAAGGTAGGCAACCTTCGGCACTCAGATGTTAACTAAATCTCCCATGATGCTTAGCCATCATTAAGGTTGTAAGAACATGCTGGGAGATGTAGGCCAGAACATCTGGCGTGGCGAAGGTTACCTACCCATGATCTAGGACACAGTGAATGTCTGTACAATTGATAATCTAACCACCTTTCATTTTTAGCAAGTTTACAGAAATACTTTTCTTAAAAAACAGAGGTTGGCCATCATTGGGAGCATATAGATTCAGTATAGTGATCAGATAAGTATTGCGTTGCACAGTGAGGATGAGAAAATGGCCATCGTGGTCTGCAAATTGCAGAAAAAGATGGGACATCCAATCCCTATGTATCACAGGACTTCATGTGAGTGCAGGCATTAAAAGTTAATTAGTCCCCTATATAAACCAAGAGATGCAGGTTGATTGTTTTATCTGATTTTATCTACTTGTAGATATATTTTTATCTTTTTTGTACCAATAAAGGAATCTTTTAATACCCTCTATACCTGGCATCCTGATTTTACCATATCAAGCGAGGACTAAAGAATCCTAGCTGGGGAATATACCACCAGCGCCCCATTCATCGAGCAGTAAGCCTGCTCAAAGAAATGTGAGTACATCTCCTCTACAGAAAATTGTTTTACAATTATTTGATACAGTGAGCACTATATTTGCTATTTTCTACTTTCTCGGTCCGGAATTGTTAACATTGGAAATATCTGGAGAAACTATCTACCACACATATCCCAGAAGTGGGGATCATTCCCCTTCACGCTATACACACACCAGAGCTGGATATAGCTCTGGTAAATGTGAGTAGAATAAAATCCATAAAGTACTGTATACATACCTCACTATATACTGTACCATTGGAGTCTTTCTTCTTATGTCTTACATGTACCTTTGGAATGACAAGAACCCAACCCTAAAGAACGTCTAATTTCATCCAGTTTGGCTGTTCTTTGCCATATTTGCCATATTTGTACCCCCAATACCTCTAAAAAAAAATTCCAATTTTTTTATTCCAATCTAGACACAACCAGCTTTCCATGATACTGCAGGCACAAAAATGGATATAAACCAGCAAAGGCATATCCATCTGCACCAAATATGCAATTTAATGAGAATGTGAATAAACACAGGTTTTACAGGTTTCTACAAACTGAAACAGGCAAAGTTCTTCCAAACTTGCACAGTAATTATTAAAGGTATACTCCGGCACCAATACTACTGCAATGCATTTAAAAGGGTTTGCCTTCATTAATATGCTGTATTGTTTTGCATTTTCAAATCTTTACAGTTGTTGTATAGGAAAAAAAAAACATTAAAAGTTTCCAGCATTCTCCAAATCATTTTATTTGTGTGTGCAAAAACTGCTATAATTTGAGCATACAAAAAAATGCAGACCATCAATGAGACCAAAATCTATAAAATGCATTAAAACTGTATTTTTGCCCTGTTTGTCCCTTAAAATATGTAGTCAGCTAAAAACTGTATCAAATTGGAAGTCACAAACAAATGAAGGATAGCTTGAACTTTATGTAACTGGCACAGTATTCAGCATGTGTACAGACTTTGTAAAATAATGTTTAAGTTTATCCTTTATTATTAATATTAATTGGTTTTTAAAATCAGACTTACCTATTCTGAGGAAATAGCAAGATTGTTGGAACACGATCAACCATAAACTCCCACGGTAGATCATTATGTGCAATGTTAATCCTTGAAAAAGCAAACACACAAAGTCAATATCAAAAAACTAAATACAAATTTAAAGGATTTAAATTTAACTTAAATATACATATATGACAGGGGGGGGGGGGGGGGGGCTACATGTGAAATATTCCAGCAGGGAGATTTACTATGAACTGAAAAGCTGGAATGAAGGAAAATAAAGTATTAAAGCAAAATTTTCAGCTGGTAAAAAGCTCTTACCTGTGAGCCATCTAAAACTGAACCGAAAACTCCCAAAAACTTTTTTTTAATAAAAACCAAATTAATCCATATCATTTTTAACAATTAAATATCAATTAGGAGCCACAAGTATGATTGAAAATCAATGCAAGTTGGGAAGAATTCTACACCCCATTCTGTGATCCTGAGATAAAAGTAGACTCGAGGTAAACTCTGGACATGTCACAGACATGAAAGTAGCCCACCAGGAGGACATAAATAAAATAGGGAGGGTGTGTGGGTAGGACTGTATTTGCCGCGAGGCAAATAAAACATTTGCCTAGGCGGCACTTTCAGGGGGACGGCAAAAACCGCCGCTGTAAGTGCCCAGACAAGTGCTTTGTTTGCCCAACATCTTGGGGGGGAGCAAGAGGTGGCCGGCTGGCTCGCAGTGTAGACTGGCGGCGAGGGAGCGCAGTCCTTGGAGCTCTTCCTGCTCCCTTGCGCGCCCTTCTGGGAGGTGGGGAGACGGAATATGACGTCATTCCGGCCCCAGCGGTGCGTGAGGTAGCAGAGCAGGAAAAGCTCAGTTCCCTTGCCACCTCTATTAAGCACCCACCCAGCCGAGCCCGCAGAAGCCAGCAGCCCCATGAGTCTGTCTGCCTAGCCAGCCCAGCAAGGAACTCACCAAAGGTGAGTGTATGAGAAAGTGTGTGCACGTCTGTCAGCGGGAGCGCGCGTGTGTGCCTATCAGAGTGTGTCAAATCAGTGAGGAAGTTTGTGTCAGTTGTCTTTCAATGAGTATGTGTATCGGAGAGTGTGTGCCTGTCAGTGTGTGTGTCTGTCAGTGAAAGTGTGGGTTATTTAAACAGTGTGTGTGCCAATGACTGTATCTGTCAGTGAGTGTATGTATTGTATTTGTGTAAGAAGATACTGTTTCCCACCAGCCTACACAAGAGATAACAGACAGAAAATGTCAAAACCATGGGAACTGGAAATTAATCATTATTCGTTATGTAGTTTCCTTTCGCATACATGATACAAAGTAGTCTTTCCAACTATTAAACGGGGAGAAAAAAAAAATAGAATTGCAAAGTTCTCAGTGCTACTGAGTTGCACAGAGTGTCAGTAGCAGACAAATCAACCACTCACCACTTAGGAGTGGAACTGCTCTGTGAACCCTGGTTTACGGTTTAAAGGACCACCTTAGGTACCCAGAACATTTCATCTCAATAAAGTGGTCTGAGTGCATTAGCCCTGTCGTTTTTCTCTTGCAATGTAAAAAATTGCCATTTTGAAGATACAGCAATGTTTACATTGCACAGCTAATTATAGCTCTAGTCTCACTACATTGGACAAGAAGACGAAGACGGGACAACCTACAAGGAGACAACCTTGAGGAGGGAGGGGGAGCAGGTTCCTGCAATGAGGGAGTATCGGAAACAATAGTTTAACAGAGTGAAAGCCTGGTATAAAGATAGAGTATCAGGGCAGTGAAGGGGTTAACCCTAAACGAAATGTGGTTGAAAGCAAACTGTTACAGCAGATAGTCTCTTTGTAGAGCTGGACATTTAGGTCCATTTAGACATTTCAAACAGCATCTCCGGTATTTAGATGCGGTTTGTCTCTTTTAAATCTTACATTTCTGCATATTGTCTCTTTATGCCTCTGTATACATGTATCTAGACGTATTAAGAGGAAATATGTAAAATGATCACTTTGTATTTCGTTCACTATTAAAAGTTATATTTTATAGTATATATTTAAGGCAGTGTTTCTTCTCCTTTTGCTTTCAACCACGGTATCGGAAACAAGGTTAACAAAATGCTTTTTTTAATATTTCATTTAGGGGGATGTGAATCTAAACCCAAATACAAACATGTATTCCTAATGCTATAGTGTTCTACATCGCCAATGATCTCGTGTTCCTTTAAGGAAGACAGCTCAATCCAAGTCAAGTGTGCACACCACATGTACAACTTGGAGAAAATGAAGGCAGGTAGCCCATGGTTGACAATTTACAAGTTGCTGAAGTTATAACTCACTCACTTATGACTTGGTGTAAATACAGCGCTGAAACAGGATTGTTTTTATTCACAAACACTCTAGTTTCATGGTTTGGAGTCATTATTTGCAGGTTATGATTCTTAAATATGTTGTTCCTTAAAGTGCAGCATTTTTCTTGGGTCGTAAAGGTTTTTACGCTGAACGCTGTATTATCAATTTTGTTGGGCTATGTACCAATTCAGTGGAGCATACATGCCGGTTCTAGTAATCCTATGTAGATGCACATATTTGCGTTCTAATTTTAACCTTTTTGGAAATGTTCGTGTTCATTACTTCACGTCAGCAAGGGTTAAAAGGAAGAAGCACATTCTAAAAATATGCCATATGTTCTCAATTACCAACGATAAAGCATATGTTCTCCGTTCAACACGCATTATTTACTGGTTATTATATTATGTGCTTTAAAAAAAAAAAAAAACGCACAAAGAAGCTGCATGAAAAATTTAAAGCCAGTAATTTTGTTTTCATCTAATTAATGTTATTGTTGTATTAATTATGCTGGCTATGATCACATGCATTCTACTTCAAATTGAAAGGTATTTAAAACACAATTATAATAAATCTATGTTAGTGACCTGCTTTTTTAGTACAGATTCAAACCTACTGCTTACAGAGGAAATAGAGAAAAACCTAACATTTCTACCAAAATATATTGATAAACCATTGGTGACACAAAAATGTAAAAAATACTACTTATGTGATTACTTTATTCTCACAGTGAAAATTTCAAGAATATAGATCAGACAGAGAAGTGTGTGTTAAAGAAATAATTGCATATAAAGTTTCTAGAAACATACAGCGTTATTCAGCAGAGAAAGAATACGAAGTGAATTTCAAATTTCAAATAAAATTAGGCAAATCGGAAAAATCACCCAAGTCAGATATGCTTCCAGTTCGGCAAAATTGTCGTGAAATTTAAAATTCACTTTGAATTTTCACATAAATAAATAACCTTGATTTTAGAGGTTTCCAGAACAGCACCAATGCAATGTATTACTCCCCAATGCACACGTTATGGCCGCAATGCGACAATTTTTGTGCAGATGCTTTGGTACACAATTGCAGCGACGTGGTTGTGCCGCTCAGTGTATGCTGTTCACCTGGCATAAATAGTTGTTTTACTGGTAAAGATATGGCATCCTCTGCCTGAAGAAGTTCTTGTTAGATTCTATAGAGAATTTAAAATAATAAATAAGTTAAAACATTTTTTTTAAAAGGCCTTGGGTGTTTTTTTTTTTTTTTTGCAGAAACCAAATAATTTATATGTATGTAAACAGGGTGTTGATCCAAAGAGAAATCTGATTGCCATTATGGAGTCAAAATTTTTCTTTTTGTGACATAACTGGAAATGATTACAATAGGGTTACAATAGATCTTTTAGATTAACAGCATTGAAGAATGAGCTTTAAGGTTGAACTTGATTGACTTAGTCAACTATGTAAGATAGCATACATTAGTAGACTGTTCCGGAATGTGAAAATGTAAAAAACATCTGCCTTTTACAAGCGACTAAAGTGACAGCCCCATCTACTTGTCCTGACACAAAATGTAAAAAGTGTGGGGACCCTGCTTAGACCTGGATTTTGGAAACAATATTTCACTAAACTCTGAATTTTCCCAGATTAATTCTGCAAGAAAAAAAAAAAAAGAAAAAAAAAAATGGAGGCCAAATTAGCCAATCTGGAAAAATATTCCAACTCCGCTAGTTACAAAAGGCTATTTTTTCTATTAGGATTTAATTTGCAAAATGTAGTTTAGAGTCTCACCCTGTGTCCTCCCCCGTAGTGTGTGAGATGTGTTTCAGCTGTATATGTGTGCACGCTGGCTGTCCTGCTCATCAACCCTTAAGCCAAATCAGGCTCCAATGCATGGAGCATATGCCTTAGGCCACGACCTTGGTAATTCTGCAAGGTCAGAGTGCATGCTGGGAGTTTGCAATTCACTCTGACAGAGCATGCCGGAACCACGGATTCGTAGTCTGCTGAGGTTTGCAGGTTATAGGAGTATAGCGATCACACACTCAGCCCCAAAAACCATCCTCTTTCTAGTAACCCTGCCACTTGCCCACAGCAGGGCTAAACGCCAACAAACCAAACCAAAAACTGCCTGTCCGGCGACCAGAACTACATGTACTGGGCATCGAGTGATACAAATTCAACATGCTTGGTGCTCGTGGGGCCAATTCTTACAACATCTAGCGTACTCACTCATTCACTAAACAGCGGTTTCAAGGGAAGAAGAGCGAGATCTCTCAGTGTTAAGCGGTCATACTACTAATTTTTGCCTCAGACCTGAGAAAGTAGGGGAAAACTCTCAAAAGGCTGCCTTTTAAATGATGTGTTTCTCCAATAGAAAAAAATAAAAAATTAAGGAAAAAAATAAAAAACCCACACTACCCATCAAATAAAAAAAAATGTATGCTAGCTTGATGAATTCATTTCTTTCAATACAATGACTGGACTAGAAGCACCCATAATAAAAATACTGCAAGACTTGTTATTTCAGCATTATTCATCCTATCTTTTTGTGACACAGTTCCTTCTGTTTTCTGACATTTGGAATGCTCTCTTTGAGATGTAGCATAGTTTTTATATGGACAATATTGGAAGCCACTGCATAAAAACCACTACTTTTCAGAAGGTCTATAAAAGTGTGTTTTACAAAGGCACTGTTATATTATGTCAGACTTCACTGAATACACAGAAGTCCTTATGCACCTGGCAGGATGTGCATCTACAGAACCATTAGTGCACAGCTTAAGGAAATTTAACAAAAGTAATGTGTGGGTGCTTGTGATATCACTTCAGTAGCTCCTAAACGTGTTCTCTCTCATAACAGCCTACCAACATTTGCCAGATTAAATGTATGTTACCCAATGATTGTTACATGAATAAGTCTTCCATACACTGCATGGCACCCTGATGGACAGCTACATGCAGATGATGTAAACGGCATCACACAATACTGTGCTTGGCATTAAGGGCCACACTAGGAGATGTGGCATAGGGCTACATTTGACAACCTTAGAAACAATCTGTCATTCTATGCCGGCAGCTAAGCAGGAAGGTTACAGATCATAAAAGTATAAAATAACCTATCATCTATATATTTTCTAGCATATGATGAAATCGTTAGGGTTATTCACTAAAGAGGATGAACTGTATGTCTATTTTAAACCTAAAATCTTTAATGCATTTTAAATTATATATAATTAATTGTAAATAGAAGTGTGTCAAGCTCCTTTTGCATATATATATATATATATATATATATATATATATATACACACACACACACACACACACACACACACACACACAATATATATAAATATTATATATTTATTAGTAACCAAGACCACTTCATCTCAGAGAAAATAGGAATTAGTTCAATGCTTTCCTATACGGGGAGTTTGAATGCGTGTGGCGCTCTCTTGTGCAGAGAGAGAGTGTGTTTTGGTGCTTGAAAAAGGTAAATTAGACTTTATTTGTTAAGTTATTATTGCAGATGGGAAGGCCTGAATAAGCGTACTGACAGGACTGCAATAGTGTTAAAAATACAGATTTTCATTCCTAACGCTATAGTGTTCCTTTAAAGTTATTTCTGCGTAATCCCCAAATATTGTGTACACCATCACGTTAAAAGGTTTCACTGACATTTCCAAGCCTTTTCTGCCTTACCTTGCAACAATGATGCTATCTGTAGCAAGGAGTTGAGTGAGTCGAAGAAAAAGGTGATTCAGAGATGCACAGAAGCCACACCAGGATGTATAATATAGCAAAAGAACATCCTGTAAATTAAATAAACACCATTTAAAATTCTAACAGCATTTTATGCAGTGCATCCCCACCTCTTAATTACACAAGTTCTCATAAAAACACTAAATACAAAATGTATGCTTGCTTAATTTCTTTCTATACAATGACTAGACATAATGAAAGACCTTTCCAACCACTGAGGCTGGCAACACCAACCTAATATTTGCTCCTTTGGTGCCCCATTTTGTTGTATAGCGGAGTAGAAGAGAAGCAACACAGGACAGTTGATGTAAGACAAAAAGTACTGCGAAATGGCTGTGGCTTTCTGTGCGGTTAACTTGAATTTAAAAATAAAGTAGTTAAGAAAAACAAACAAAAAGTAATAATGTGGTAACAGCACATGAAAAATATAGGCTACTATTGGGATCTAAGCCGTATAGGATGTTGTGCCAGAAAAGGTCGCCGGCTACATGGCAAGAATTGGGGCAACGTTTTAGCCAAACATAGTCCATGGATGCATTAATGTCAGAAAAAAATTAGAATCTTGGGCAGCAGGGCATCTGCTTTTAGATCGATTAGCCTCTAGCAAGGGAATATCTAGCCCTGGCGAGTGGAAATTCACCCCTTGTGAGTATGCCATGGACTCTATAGGCTTGCAGTTGCAAGCAACTTTAATAGCCTGGCTAGTAGTGCAGGACTATTAAGCTCTGTATAATCGTATATTCAGCCTTGAAAGCAGAGCAGAACCATTTCTCAAAGTGGCATAATTATATGGGCCAAGATAAAAGATGATTGCAAGCAGGTCTAGCGGTGTGTGATGGGAGTTGCAAAGTGAATGCCAAGATTCAAAATGGCTGTGATGAGTGTGGTGAAAGCTGGTTATGGAAATCCTGTTTAGGTAGTTTATGCATAGGAACAGAACTCAGATTTGTAAAAATCTTCTTGCATGCTTTCAGTTACATGTATTTACTTCTCAAAGCATTGTTGTGAAGAACAACTCTGGTCCCACGTCACTAAAGAGTATAAGTGACCGATCAGTGTGTATGAAGTGCTTGACTTAACCATGCTTGTCTGGACAGCAGCCACTTGTGAGAAACTTTTGATCCAACAGCATTAATCAAGAAAGCATTCATGAGCGGGGTTTAAAAAGACAGGTGATTCTGTAGTTATAAGTGAACAGCTCAGTAGCAAAACTCAGAGTAATATATAGCCCGGCTCAACTCTACTGGAAGGACAAGTCCAGGTTATTGAGGAAATATATCAGTCTAGTCATCTGTATAACACAAGTGAAACACATAACAAAACATGTCCGGTAACAAATACCAGGTGGTTATAACCTAGAACACCCCAAAATGTGTGCTCAATTCTCTGCCATTTAGGAGTTAAATCACTTTCTTTATGCAGCCCTAGTCACACCTCCCTGCATGTGACTTACACAGCCTTCTTAAACACTTCCTGTAACGCGTCTAATGTTTACTCTTCCTTTACTCTTGAATTTCTTATCCTAATTATGTATTACATCGTTCCAGACACATACACAAATCTCACAGACATAAATTCAGACAAACATACCCACACTTTTCCATACATAAAGAATGTCACATTCTCCCATACAACTATAAAAAGTTATATGGGCATAAGGCACTTCCCCACTACCTATCCCCACCCCATATTACCCTTGTGAGTGAATGTCTTCCAACTGGTCACATAAATTGTCATGCTTCTGTATAATTTATATGAGGTAGAGATTGGGGAACCAATCTCTACCTTCTAAAATACAAAGAAACATGACAATACAAATAAAATATAAGGAAAGGTGGTGCTTATCCATTATTTTCGGCAAGATCTCTCAATTTCCTTGGTAGAACACAGATCACGGTGCACCAACACAGCATCAACCCAAAAGGTAGTGGTGTACGCCACACTAGTGAAGCAACTACATGTTTATCCAAACAGAAACAAATACAAGTCCATAAAATAAGCCAATATAATACAGATTAAAATTCCTTTCTGTGTTTAATAAAACAAACCAAGTCCTGCGTGTTCTATAAAAGCTAACGTGAGAAGTTGCTAGCAGTCTGCTGCAGTCTCCCACCTGTAATATTTTACAGAAATGAACCGATCCCATATATATATATATATAACTTGTCTCATTCCTCAGTACATACTTTAGATTCTAAGCTCACAGGCCATTGCAAGCTGTCATTCGAATAAACGTGTCATGCTTGCAAATTTGAAGGCTCAAGGGCAATATTTTCATTTTCCTTTGCACCAGTCCAATTTTGTACCAATTTCATCCTCTACCTACTGTGAATGAACACAATGTAGAGTACTGAAGAAAATGTTGGCACTTCACAAATGTAGTATTAATAAGAACTATCCAACATTTGGTGAACACAGGACTTGTTGTCAAGCACTCTGTGACCACTGTAAGATACCAGAAAATGTGCAGACTGTTAAAAGCCCCATAATTGGACTACTTTAAAATAACTAGGTCAGCTACATGTAGCGTCATTGGATACCCTGGACTCCCTGCATAAAAGGTGTGCACTCTATGGTTATTCGTGCATGCTTGCCAGTTTGATTAGTATGGAACTTATGTCTGCAAAGGGTAAAAAATATGGTTGATTAAAATTCCCAGGCATTCTGACAACCACCACGGCTGAGAATACGGCTCTCCTCTGAATCTTGAAGTGGAAAGGAATACAGTTTTTACAGCTTTACAACCATTTTCAAACTACTATGATGGCAGAAAAATGTGGATAGGATGGAGAAGGAAGAAGCAAATATCAGTTGTGTGTTCATCTTCTATCTGGGAAGGACTGTATAACCAAAACTGTAAGTACCAGGGCTGCCATCAGAAATGTTGGGGACTCTTACACAGGTCAAGGTCTGGGGTCTTGGCATACACACCCCCCCCCGCCCCCTCCTCCTCCCCCAGCATGTTAATGAGGCCAAAACCTATTAAATCCATTAAGGTTGTATTGGGACCAGGAGTGTCCCTTTTAAAGGGACTACTAAAGTCACCCAGATCACTTAATCTCATTGAAGTTGTCTTGATGCAGTGGCTCTATTTTTTACCCCTTCCATGTAAAACACTGCAAGGTTACCATTGCAGAGTCAAACAAACCTCTAGTGGCTGTCTTCCCGTGTGGGATACAATGCCTAAATAAGAAGGGAAACACTATAGCATTACTAATACATGTTTATTACACAGTGCAGTGTCCCTTTAAAGTCCACACATGTAACTTAATACATTAGTCCAAGTTCTCCTAATTAATGTACAGCTACAGTCAATATAAAAATGAATTTTAAGACCATATACAACACAAGTTGCAAGCATTAAGGACATAAAATACCTTTTTCATCTCCAGCACAATGCGACTAAATGTACTTGAGGTAACTTCCGTAATCAATTGCTGTTGTGACACGTGGTAAGAAGTGTCACCCACAAGATGCCTTTGTAAGGGACTGTAAACTTTGCTGAAGTTCTGTATAAAAGCCTCTGAAAAGTAAATGGGGATATTGAAATGCATGATGGGTGTGAGATTTACGAAAATACATAAACCCTACTATTTGCAAACACTTTAAACTATTTCTAAATGCAGAGTTGGTTTTGAAACATATGTATGTGTTAGCAATACTAGAAGCACATGTAAACATCTATACTTTTACAATGAATAATGAACTTTAAATAGGCAATCTAATCACCATAACTACAGCTCATTGTACTGGTTATGGTGCAAACTGTATTAGAGGGATTTGAGAGAGGGGAAAATAAAAGTATGATTTGTTGAGGTTGACTATCACTGTGGTCCAGAGCAGGATAGTACTCGATTTTTATTCATACCACAGAAAAGCAATTTATATGTTTTGTTATAATAAATGCCTAAACACAACTGCTTATTTAGTACATTTAAAGTTTGTTGCTTTAAAAGTAAGGCATAATGGAGCGGAGAATGAATCAAACATGTATAAATCGCCTAGGACATCTTAAATTAATAAAATCTATAATGGAATGGACAGTGCATGCAGTCTATAAACAGATTTAAAAAGGGACATGGTGAGCATTGTAATATGAAAGTGCAAGTTCTAGCGCAACTCCTTAGCACATCTCAAATCTATGATCTCCAATTCACTATACAAATATGGATTTTCTTACCTAGATTTGATGTGAGGAGTGGTTGACTCTGGTCTAGAACGAAGTGTGTTTCTTCCTTCATATCAACAATAGTAGCAAATGTCTTTCTAAAGCTCACCCCAGTTGTTGCCCCCAACCTCTCAGCATAAAACCAAGACAAATTGGAATCCAACAGATAAAGATTTAAGGTTTTGTTGGTCCTACACCTGAGGCCATTAATACCTCCACCCCCATTGTGATAGGTAGAATTTATAAATCTCTTCTCCTCAATGTGAGGCACTATATTTGGAGAATTCTTCAGGGGGTTCTTCCAATGGGAAGCAAATGCAAAGTTTGTGTTCTCAAGGTTTAACATGGAAGAAATCGATTCTCTATGTACGGTTTGACAACATGCAGTATAGTGGTTAAAGGGACTGTAGAAACTAAGGAAATTGCTGCACTCTTTGACGCGAGACATAAAACCCATAAAAATATGTTCTTTGAGGTAGAAAGAATTCAATGCAGCCGTAATCTCCAGAAAGTTACACTGAGGCAGTCTTGCTTTGCTTGGTTTAATATCCATTGTCTGATTAACACACAACTCACAGACATTGTGGACCTTAGAGAGCTGATACCACTGAGGGAGAACCACTGTATTACAACAGGAAAAGGTCCTATAGGTCTCTTCTACATTTGAACTTGTATCCGATGAAGATAAAAGTTCCGATTTTATGTTGTGCTTTTGCTGCTTATGATCATCTTCAATGGCTAGGCTTTGGGTACAGCGGTTATACTTAAGGATAAGGTCAGCAATCTGGAAGATACAATATATAGAACAACATTAACAAACATATTAAATATTAAAACAATTATGTTCAGGGTGATGCTTAATGAGTCACTTAAAAAAAAAGTTAACTCCCATAATAAGCTCGTATCTTCTACAATTCGGTTTCTTTTTAGACACATGCATTTTAAATGTATTAAATGTTTCTCTGTTTGATGAATTGCATGTTACAAATAGTGAATTATTTAGGAAGACCCTAAATGGTTTTGCAGGGTTTGTTCTGTGAATTGGCAGCAAGGTTTAACGGTACAGCTCTTGAAATCTTTGAGTAGTAATAGCTGGAGTAACAAAGCAATGCATGCTTGTATAAAAAGGTTTTAGATTTACATTATTATTAATTATTATTTATATAGCGCCATCAGATTCCGTAGCACTGTACAATGGGTGGAATACATTTGATATATTCTAAGATATTTGAGTCAATTCAACAGTGATCGCAATTTAACAAAAATTAAAAAATAAATTCAGGAGAGTCTCTGTGACGGAAGGGAAGACATAAAGGCAGACTTTTTATTTAGTGCTTTTCGTCATGTCTAAGACTTGATCTATTTTGTCACAACTCTGTTTAATTATGGTTAATTGAATAAAAAAAATATATATATATATATATATATATATTTTGAAACCACATAAAAGCAGAAGATTAAGGTAACATTACGATTAGCAGACAGTAGAGCATTCCCAGCCAAATTATTTCTGGGGCTTCTACAGTTCTGTATGGGTAATGTTCCTAGGGGCTGATAAACAAGTTGTGTAACAGAGGTCAAATGTCACCTTTACCAACCCTTTGCACTTGCAGTTCTAAAATGCTAGCATCAGAGTCTGTTAAACTATGTCTGTACTTCGTACTCTGTATTGAGAACCCATTATTTTTTATGTTGCAGCTTATGTTACAAATTAGTAAAGATTTTTTTTTTTACATAAGCCAGCACTCAATACACCACAATGAAAAAGCAAAACAACTTTTTTTCCCCTAAATCTTTGCAAGTTCATTAAAAAAGAAATATATATCAATATAATTCATTTTTTTTCTTTGCTTTTTTTGTTAGGGCTCTTGACGTTTAGCTCAGATGCCTCCCATTTCTCTGTACTATCTCGGAGACGTTTCCACACTTTGAATGGAGTCCATTTGTAGCAAATTCAATTAAATGGGTATGATTGGAAACGCATACACCTCTCTATACAATAATTCACAGCTGTAAATACAGATCAGAGCAAAAGCCAAGCCATGAGGTCAAAAGAACGGCCTGCTTTGGAAGTTCCCAGCAAGACACATGAAAGCCTGCTTGGAATTCAGAAACTAGCACTAAAGGACACTGTGAGAAACAAGATTCGCTAGTTTAATTAAATGGTGATTGGAGGGTTTGGCTTCAAATTAAAGTGTCATGCCTAGTTTCAAGATTTAATATCTCTGGAGGGACCTGGAAAATGTAGATTGCCAAGCACACATCTCAACAAGATTTTATGTTCCATACGGCTGCTAGATATTTTAGTAGGTAATTTACAGATTAAAGGGTGATCACACAGAGCTGCATTTTCAAGGACAGCTTTACTTAGGATTTCTGGGAGGGCACTTACAGTATCTCACAAAAGGGAGTAAACCCCTCACATTTTTGTAAATATTTTATTATATTTTTTCATGTGACAACACTGAAGAAATTACCCTCTGCTACAATGTAAAGTAGTAAGTGTATCGCCTGTATAACAGTGTCAATTTGCTGTCCCCTCAAAATAACTCAACACACAGCCATTAATGTCTAAACTGTTGGCAATAAAAGTGAGTACACCCCTAAGTGGAAATGTCCAAATTGGGCCCAAAGTGTCAATATTTTGTGTGGCCGCCATTATATTCCAGCACTGTTTTAACCCACATGGGCATGGAGTTCACCAGAGCTTCACAGGTTGCCACTGGAGTCAATTCTTCAGTGTTGTCACATGAAAAGATATAAAATATTTACCAAAATTTGAGGGGTGTACTCACTTTTGCGATATACTGTAAGTGTGTTCATTTGTAATGTGCATTGAGGAAAGTCTCCCGTTGACTGAAACGTTGATATGCTGTGACTATCCGCTTTTGGAGTTGAAGTAATGACAAATTGACTTAAAAATTTCCAGAGTGTGGCTTCTCCTTGCTTGGTATAACTATGGCTGGTTACTGCAGAAGCACAGATTAATCTGTGTGCTCAGTTGTTGAAAATATAAATATACATACAAACTCACACAGGGCTCAAAATTTTCCCACACCACTACTTCTTGGCAAGTGAAAATTTGACTAGTGAACAGAAACTCACCTCTAATGAATGGGATACTGTGCTACAGCCCGTCCAGGCTTGAAGTGGCAAGTAACATTTAAAGTGGCTTTGTCATGGAGACTTTCTGCACCCTAATCTTCAACCCCTAAATGTGCCCGTTAAGTATGTGTTTTCTCCCAAGCCACCCCCCCCCCCCCTTTACGACAAATTTAGTAATCTTCATGGTGCCAGTTCCTTTCTTCATAGCATCGCTATCTTGTAAGTACTGGCTGTGATGCAACATCACTGCCACCTTCTGCCCTGAGTATGCAACGGGATCTTAATTCCATGCATGTTCTTGGTGAAGCATTATTAGAAGGTCAAAAGTCATCTTTAAAGGACACCCCGTGACCATATTTGGTCTTGGTCGCTGCTTTAACTCCAGATCTTGTAAAGATCTGCAAATCTTTAGTTGGCTAATAAAATTTTAGAAGAGTCAGCTCATCCCCTCACAGATCATGAATTTGGTAGGGCTTATTTAATTACAGAAATGGGCATGATGTTTTGTCAAGAGTAAGAAGGGATACAACTTGTAAAAAGGGGGTCTCCATTACAGCAAAAGACTGTCAGTCTGCTGGAATCAATGTCCTCAAGCATTTGCCTTATCAAATAGTCTCGGCGGAATATGAGAACCTCTTACACAGGTTTCCTCTTGAAGATGTGACTTGGTTGGTAGTTACAACAGATGCCAGCAAGAGAGGTTGGGGCCCACATCTGGAATATTGGAAAGTTCAAAGGACTTGGAAGAAGCCTATTTCCTTAGCTCCAGGGAATATTCTGGAATTGAGGGAAGCATACTTTGCTTTTCTTCATTTTCAAGAGAAGCTTTAAGGACACTAGGAAACTAAAGATGGACAACAGGCAAGCTGTCTCATATGTTAATCAGGGTGGCACAAGGAGTCAGCATCTGCTTCAATATATATTTCACCCATGATGGATTGGGCATAAAAAACATTTTTATGGTCTTTCTGCAGTCTATGTCGCAGATCCAAACAACAGAACAAATATTCCCAGCAATCACCTGGACTTTGAAGCTGAATCTCATAATATTGAGGAGAATCGAAAAGATGTAAGGAAGACTGATTGCTTTAAATCGCAAGTTACAGCATTCTTCTGCCATCTATTTCACCCTCTAGCAGTGGGCAGAGATGCTCTCTCCTGCAGGTGGACATTCTACTTGGGTTACCTCTTTCCTCTGATTCGACAAGTCTTGAAGTAGATAATCTCAGAGAAGGTAGAAGTGATAGTCATCATTCCTTTTTGGCCCAGATCACCATGATTCCCTCTTCTGTGCAGGCTATCGATTGTTTCCCAGTGGGATCTTCTAGTTCAGGCTCCAGTCCTACACCAGTCACCATACACCCTACATCTCTCTGCATGGATAATGAGCGGGACATGTTAGAGGTCCAAGGTTTTCTTCAGCTGCCTCAGCATCCCTCTAATAAGATCTGTTATAAGCTTTGGTCTGTCTTCACTGACTGGTGTAACTTACATAATGTTGAAAATGTCATCACCTTCTGTTTAGGAATATTAGGATTCTTACAATCTTACTTTGATAAAGGATTTAGGCATAGTTCTCTTCAGCTATTCTGGCTTTAAGTGTGCCTTAAACCCTATGGTCTCCATATTTCTGATAGCGGTTAAAAAGCAGACCTCCAATTAAGGCCTTTACTCCTTAGGGGGATCTTCATCTGGTCCTTAGTGCATTGTTCAAAGAATCATTCATATTTCTTCAGGATACTTCATACTGGTTGCTTACCTTGAAAAGTTTGTTTTTGGTGGCAATAACCGAAAGCAGAAGTTTATCGGAGATTCAAGCTCTCGTCTCAAGAGCCTTTGTTTTCCCATACTCTTTCTGAATTTGGTCCTAAGGTGATTTCTTTATTTTACAATTATGAGAATTTGGTCCTTCTTTCTTCTCAAGAACAGGACTAGCATTCCTTGGATGTGGCAAGATGTCCCTCGATCTACTTGGATAAGTCCAAGGACTTAAGGCAGTCTACTCATCTTTTTGTGGTTTGTTCTGGCTCTCTAAAGGATCAAACTGCTTCTATTCGTAGATTGATTGTGAGGGATATTTCAAAAGAATATGAAGTACAGAATCCACAGATTTCTTAAGGGATTCGTACTCACTCGCATCCCTTAAGAAACCAGAGCTGTGTCGACTTCTTTTAAACCTCCTCAAAGTTATCTTTCCTGTTGTCACCTCCAAAGGGGCCTCTGAAACGGGGGAGACAACTGGGCAGGAATCTGGTCCTGACTTAACTCAATATGGCCATATGGTGGAATTGAATCCCCATATTTATTTGCTGACATAGGCGATTTTTAAGTAGCCTTATAAAATGTAAAAAAAAAAAAAAAAACTTAAAATTAATTACCATTTTTTATTTAAACTAATTTCACGTATGTTTTCATGGAAAATAAGAAAATGTTTGAGTGACCCCAAACTTTTACTTTCATTTGGTTTTAGTCCCCAGCCACAAAATGTGAAGGCAGTATGCCTGGAGGCGTCTACATCAATCCCCCTCTGGGCACGGAGCCATCACTTGGAAGCCCACCCACCACTCCCTATAAAAATTTCAGAAGTTGGACCCGCTTTATTCAGGCCTATCCTTTCGTCAGTTTCGGCACACCACAACTGACTTGCTTTACTGGCATGGCTCAGTCTTATTGCTTATGTTCAGTTTTGGTCCCTGACCACAAAATGTTTTGGTGCTCCCTTATTCTAAGTAGTGAAACCATATTGCAATGATATTTCTTCTACTTACCTGGTGTCTGCCGAGAACCACTCCCCATCTACACTACTTCAGACAGAAAGCTAGCAGTTTACACTCTAAACCAGCAAGCCTGGCTTGACTGCTTGGGAGCTTTTGGCTCTCTGAATTAAAGGACCACTATAGGCACCCAGACCACTTCAGCTCAATTAAGTGATCTGGGTGCCAGGTCCTCCTAGTTTAAACCCTGCAGCTGAAATCCGAAACTGCTATGTTCACATTGAGGGTTAATCCAGCCTCTAGTGGCGGTCTCCCTGACAGCCACTAGAGGCAGCTTCTGGGATTTACACTGAGTAAATTGCACTTATCTGACGCTGGACGTCCTCACGGACTTTAAAGTAGTTGAGGTGGGAAGCAGTACTTGGAAGCCCTAGGTAAGAAGTCATAACATTCAAACAAACTTTTACTACTTACAATGGAAGGGTCTATACTTTGTCTTAGATCATCTTTGGAATCTTAATGACATTCCAATGCAGTCAATATGATTATTTCAATAAACATGACATCTGAATTAAATCCTTAAAAGTGGCCAAGCCACTTTAATCCACACCATTAACAATTAAGGCTGTATTGAAGACATGTGACTACAGAGTGTACTTATTTAATAACACACACAAAACACATTTTTCGCTTACAAACCTCATCCAGGAGAGGATGTATTTCAGATAAAGGATTATAAGGTATGAAAATGAAGAGAGCAGGGCCTTTCTTTAGCTCATTGTCCAGTAGAAGACTTTTTCCTCCATGAGGTCGTAGCCAATGAAGTTGAGATTCCCGGTTGTCTAGAGCCCAATTGCAGATATTTGCAGCTGTGAAGTTTCTCTCTTTGTCTGGGTACACCTTTTAAAAAAAATAAAAAATAAAAAAAAAATAAGCCAAGATGTGCCTTTTTAACCCCTTAAGGACCAAACTTCTGGAATAAAAGGGAATCATGACATGTCAGACATGTCATGTGTCCTTAAGGGGTTAAAAATGTAGTTACGTTGCAACTTTATAAAAAAAAAAAAAAGGGAGATATAACTGTAGTAGCTGTTGTAGTATTTAATAATCCTTTTATCAAGTTTTGAAAGAATAAAAAAAAAAAGTTTTTCCTAGAAATTAAGTATATGCTTAAAAACCCCCCCCCCAAAAAAACCTTATCAGGTCATGTACTAAAAGGTAGAGATACTTCAGCCATGTACAGGCACCGTCAGACAGTATTTGGAAGCCAAGAGTCTCTATATAGTCTTTCTTGCTTCTGTGGAGAGAGTGACGCAAGGAAGACCACAGAGACGGTTTCCAAACACCATCTGTAAAAACAAGGCAGAATATGCAAACTTCTATAATAGTCAAAGGGACATGAAAGCAACAATTTTACTTGTAGCATTAGATCTGTAGGTTAAAATGCTGATGATCATTGGAAGCACTAATTCATAACCGTGAATAGCAACAGTATGTCTTTTCCCACTAACTTTCCCATAAGACAGGCAGATTTTACCCTAATAATATTCTTAATTCTGCTATTAACGCCTTCAACCACCTCCCCATTATGGTACAAAAGAAGGAATCCTCCCAGGAACCTGTGTTATGACACACACCAAGATACTGCAAATATATATATAATCCATACAACAAACTCTACTGAAGGGCGATTCCCATTTGAGGAATCCTTGAAGCACCTTTTGCCTGTATGATGTGTTTTCTGAGTCGTGTAGGTCCAATTTACAATGTTTGGTGACAGTACACCAGGAACTACACATTTCTGCTTTGCAAATTAGTTTTGTCTGAAGCTGCTCTATGGGATGACTAACACTTTGAAATTGCTATTGTGGAATCCGATCTTCTACTGGATGGAGGAGGTTTCCCCATAAACTTAAAAAAAAAAAAAAAAAAAATGTAAATGAGAATTTCTTCTAAGATATATAAATTGTTCTAGGAATAGAAGCTTTAAAGGCTGCTTTTTCTTTGTTCTTTCATTTATACAAAACACAAGACATTTTGTTCTTCCATCCAATAGATTAAAATGTACGCTATTGAGAGTTTAAAGTGTTCTGAAAAATGCAGGCAAAGTTTTTCTTATTGCCCATCAGGTAAGGAGTGCACTTTTAGCTTGAATAAAGGAAGAAGTCTCAGCACTATATAAATATGAAAAAGAGAACATGTTTCCAAAGCAGGAAGCCCTTCCAGCCGTTTAGCAATCAGAAAAACTGCCTGGAGAAAAACCAGCTTAAGTGAACAATATTATAAGGGTACAGATGTATTTGAGATTAAACCTAATAGGACTAGATTCAAATTCAAGGGAGTAATAATATTCCTAACAGGAGGCTTGGTATTACGGTCCTCTTTCTAGAAATCACAGCAAGTACGTTTTACATGGTCTGATCTTCGATTTCTCACAATTAATAATAAATAAAATAATCGGAGGGAAACATACAAACGAAATTCCATTAAATTGAGAAGGCATCTATGCAGGTTAGATTACCCAACCTGCAGAGGGAACAACAGGTTTACCTTCTTGTGTTGTTTGGATGCCATAATGTAGAGTTTTAGGGAACCAAAGGAAATGTGCTCCCCAACTTGACATTGATTATTCTATAATGATACCTAAATTACATTCTCCATAAAAAAAAAACAAAAAGTTCGACAGAAACCCGGGCATTTACCATAAAAGCTGAATTCTGGTTAAAGCCCAAATCTTTATTTTTGATTCTATTGAGAAAGGAAGAGGTTGGCAATCCAAAGATTACCATGATCCTTCTCACTGTACAAGATGTGAGTTTGCACAACTGAAGAATGTCTCAATTGTTCTGGACTTTCTTCCAAAAAAAAAAAAAAATTCAATCGGGAGGGTATCTAGCACTATCTAGAAAAATAAAATTCTCTGAGAATATTGGAAACTTGTTTCTGTTGATGATCCATTCATGGCTACCTCAAGACTTCTGCTTATCTTGTCTAAATAACTGACAATATCAATACCTTTTTCTAGGAGTTACTAAGATTTTTGTGACGCTTCTTGGAGATGATCAAAGGCCAATAGGGAGTGCCTGGAACTGAAAATTGAGAATGTGTTTCTCTTTACTTATGACAAACCTTAAGCACTGCCTGCTGGCTTCTCCTATTGGAATGTGCAAGTAGGCATCTTTTAAGTCTACAGAATCCATTAAATCTCGCTTTTCAGAGATGAGTGGCCAATTGCCAAAAGTAGAAAATTTATGATGGAAATTATATTTATTTGTTTACTTTTTTTTTTTAAAGCCTCGTATAGGATGGCAACAGGGGATTTTTATTTTGTTTAACTAAAAAGACTAAGAGCCTTGAAATTGTGCTTGTTCTGGTACTCATTGAATGACTTTTTTGTAGATACACCACTGACCGTTTTAATGCTTCTTTTTGTTTACTGGATTTGAATTCTGAACAAAGAAAACCATAAGGATAGACTATTTCGCAGCCCGTTCTTATAATTTTTAGAACTCCGTTTCTTTCCATCTGTGATAAAATAGAGAACGTCTTCCTCCTACTGGTAGGGAGTCAGAATTTTTCCAATTTGTTATATCTGGATGATTTCTTCTTATCTTTGCACTCTCCTCAAATCTTTCCTCTACAGTTGGAGTATCTTCAGAGAGAGGGACTCTCCTAGGATATGCAGAAACCTTTTTTATTTTAATTAGTTATTTTTCTCTGGCATATATTTTAACATTTCATCTAGGGAACTCCCTTGTTCAAAAGGTAAAGCACAATGGATATATATTCATCCATATATATGAGCCTGGACTGCGGATGCCAAACCACTGTTCTACCCACAGCAGATAAACACATGACTCTTGCTGCTAAAAAAAAGGAAGAGTTTCTGTAGTAGAATCACAAAAAAAAAATCTTAAATCCTTCTATTGTTCAATAAGTTTACAAGATCTTCATTTTCCTTACCAAGAACTTTTTCTAGCTTGTCAAGCCAAATTCACCTAGACCTTGAGACCGATGAACCTGTAATGAGAGCATTACTCTGCGCAGCTAATACCTCCACAGAGAGGTGTCAAATTGTTTATCCACGGTGTGGTAACTGGTCTTCCTTGCATGATAATTTATCTTCCTTTCAGGACCTCCTTAAACAAAGAAACAGGTCTAGGTAGGAGGGCTAAGAATCTTTCCTTCCCTCCCACAATTGCTAAAGGAAATGATGCATGAACAGGATGTGATGTAAAACACATCATCTCAACTAAGGGTATATAACATAAGGCCAGGCAGGAAATCAGTCTGTTGCTTCCTTTTCTTCCTTGGTGGATGTGATGTCGAACTTGCAGCAGTGAGCCATTAATAGATGTGAAGGCCTAACCGTGGGTGAGATCAAACGTGTGGGGAAGGGGATTACTATATATAAACAGATAGATTTAAAAAGGGTTGTTGCTCCGTGGGTCTGGGCTGTGTGTTTGTGATACATTTATAGTATTGTGTTGTTGCCTTCTAAATAAATACCTTTTAATGTAGATGAACCTTGTGTAATATATATTAATTTGGTAATACACCACACGCGGGATGTGTGAAATTGGGACATCTCTCCAATTATTATAGTGTCAAATGCTGCTATAGATACACCTTCTTAGGCATAAGTGAAGGGATTTCTCATCTTTCAGTACAAATGGATTATTTAAATGCTACATGAAACAGCGCTCTAATCAGGAATTTTGCCATTTAGTCATAATATCAGCCAGGATGTAAAGGGAAAACTTTAGCTATTTTAGCCATGTGAACAGTCGTACTCAATCTCCATAACACAATAAATTTCCTTAAAGCAAATCTCAGTTTCAGAGGTATTTGGCAAGAGACCAATCTGGACCAATCTGGAGTGGGCCTGGTGGTTGTGGAGTTCAGGGGGAGGCATGTTTTGGTTACGATCTTAATCTTGCTGCTGTACTTTAGCTCCTGGCATTTCAGTTGCCAGGAGCTGCGAGAGCACAACACTGAAGTTTATGTAGTATCCAGCGGGTGTCTCCATAGATCAATGCCTGAATCCCACAGCCGTCACTTCCGATGGAATAAGACAAAAGCAGATGGTGGAGCTTGATAAGACAAAGTTGCCCCTACTATGGAATATTTGAATTGCGTTGGAATTTCAGTGAGATACCAAAGCAGTCTTGTTCACCATTTCATATAAAATATTGACAAGATCCTTGTAAATAACGGGTAAATCATCTGAAGAAAATACAGAGGAATAGGAACTGGAGCTTGAACTGGAATCATGACAACTAGACAGTGAAGGAGATCTGGCGCTTTTCTTTTTCTGAAAAAAAACTGATAAATTAGGAGAATCAGAATTGCTACGAATATTCAGAACAGCGAATCCATTATCCACAAAGGTCTTCTGCAAATTCTGTTGAATTCAGTTCAAGAATGATGATAATCCTGATATTTTAGCTGTCTCAGCAAGCTACTATATGCTGGAATTACATGATTTCTTCTTCCATCCATCTGACAGAGAAATATCGCAACTGGAACAGCATAAATATTTTGACTTGGGCTTTAACACGCTTGTCTTTCAGGGGATTCAAGTTTTTAATTATAAGTCAACTATGGGCAATGAAAATATCCCCTAAGAGGTATTTCTAAGGTAAGAAATGAAATCTTACCTCAAAAGTGCCTCCAATAGCACTCAAGGCGAAAGGGTGATGCTACCAGATGTAGACTGCACCTGGCGACTTCTATTCATTTAAGGCTTTAATCCTCCATGGAACCAAATGAGGTTCAAATTTGGCGCCCTAATGCTGTAGCCCTATTACACACACACAAAGATCACTTGTGGTACACTGCACATGCAATAAGGGCTCATAATCCCTTCCAGCAAGCAGTCAGGCTAACTTCTGGCACCGGCAGGCTTGGACAGGATGGATCGTGAGAGATATATAGAAAGCACACATGCCTGGCATGCATTCCAGTGAAATCAAACAGACTGCAGCGTGTCGGTGTCCTGTTCCCGGTGGAAACATTCAGAAAGCTGCGGTTCCAAAGAGGATTGCATTTTTTTTTTTTTTAAACCAAAATATATAACAATAGGGAGGAATTTGATGTTACCAAAAAAAAACAAAAAACTAACGCTAAAAATCTGCTTCTACTGTGGGAAAGTCTGGAGGTAAACCCCTGCTGTGGTGTACTTTATCCGTATGAATAAAAGAATAAAAAAATATTAATGTTGATAAGGAAGAAATATAAACAGGAGACACAAAATGGAGACTGAAAACTGAAACCAGGCACACCAGAGACTAAACAGTCAGATGATCGTTCCATCTGATCAGAATCTACAGGTCAGAGAATGAAGTGTAGATAGTGAGGTATGCAAGTAAATTACATCACGTTTTACCTATATTTCATTGAAAAAAAATATTCAGTTTCACAAATGAAATTTACAATTTCATTCAGCTTAAAATGTTTTGTTATAAAGAGATTACAGGTGAGAAACAAACATGATTGCTAACAGAAGAAAAAAAAAATGTGTAGTAGACCCTTACCAAGGAAGAGTTGAGATTCCTGTGTAAATACACAGTTCCTGGGTTGGTGAGGGAGATTTCCTTGGCAAGTTTACGATCAGTAATCACTCCAAAACGGATGGTTTCTACATAATCTGAGAAGAATACAGCACACAGTTTATTTCAAAGTGGCACTCTAATCACCCTGCCTAACACTACACCAATAGATTATTTAGCAAGTTGTCATATGCAATGAAGTGATATACCAACACACGAGAGTGCCTGAAAAATCATTTTGCAGTTCATTAACAGGATTTTTAGGAATTTGTGCACAGTGACAAGTTCTCTATAGCAATCATGTCTAACATACAGTGCTCTCCGCCAATATTGGCACCGTTGGTGAATATGAGCAAAGAAGGCTGTGAATAACTGTCTTTGTTGTTTAACCTTTAGCAAAATAAATAAACACCAAACACTCAAATACTCTTGCATTTGTGCTAATGGATATGGACAAACCATTGCAAACAGGTTCATCAAAGAACATTATAGAATTTTTTTTTAGTACACCTGGAAGACTATGAACAGGAAATTTCCTACATGGGTATAAACAAGATGGTAACACATAGGTCAAATTCCCCTAGGTAAAACCAAGGAATATAGGGTTGTTGAGCTATACAAAATGGGAAATGGCTAGAAGGAAATAGCAAAAGCATTGAAAATGCCCATTTCCACCATCCAGGTAATATGTAAGAAGTTTCAGTCTACTGGAAACTTTAAGACTTAACCCGGAAGAGGATGTGTATCTATATTGTCTCAACACACAATGAAGAGAATGGTTCGAGTGCCCAAAAAAACCCTCCAAGGGGCACAGTTGGAGAACTGCAGAAGTTAACTGCATCTTGGGTTAAGAAAGTCTCCGAAACTAGGTCACCTACTTTTATGCAAAACCAAAAGTGTTTGCCAGACAGTACTGGAACTTCAAATTGGATCGGATTCTATGGTCAGATGAAACCAAACGAGAGCTTTTTAGCATTAAAAACACCAGAGGTGGGTTTGGCACCTACAGAGAGGTAGCCATATGGAAAAGTACTTTCTAGCTACGGTTAAGTATGGTGGTGACTCTTTAATGTTTTAGGTCTGTTTCTCTGACAGAGGATCTGGCCAGTTTATTAGGGTACATGGCATCATGGACTATCAATTATCAACAGATATTAAATGAATACAAGACTTTCTCTGCCAGTAAGCTTGACATGGGCCATGGTTGGAGCAACATCAACACAAAAATGGTTTACGGACCACGAAAACAAGGTCCAGCCATAGCCATCACATTCACATGACTTGAACCCCATATAAAACCTGTGGGGCTGAACTGAAGAGCACAGTCCACAAGCATCGACCTCAAAATTTGAAGGATCTGAGAGATTCTGTATGGAGGAAGGGTCTCCGATCCTTTGCCATGTACTCTCAACCTCACCAGGCATTAAAGGAGAAGATTCTAAGCGGTTATCTTTGCAAAGGGAAGTAGCACAAAGCACTGACTAAAAGGGTACCAATAATTGTGCCACACATTTAACTTCTTTTTTTTTTAATAAACCTGTGTTATGTTCGCAATTCTTTGATATCCATTAGAGCAGAGTATTTTTGTGTATAATTTTTTTTTTTTTTTTTTTAAAGTGATCAAAAGGATCAAATTGTTCAGTCATATTTGCTTTTAATTACAAAGGGTGCCGACAGTGGCGTACGTACCACGGTCGCAGGGGTCGCAGCTGCGACCGGGCCCGGCACTCCAGGGGGCCCGGCCGCCCTGCGGCCCCCCCGCGACCGGGTAGCAGCTGCCACGCTTTGCGGCCCCTATAGGAAAGCATTGGGAGGCTATTGCACATGCTCGGCAAAACACCACTCTGTACCAATCAGCATCTCCTCATCAAGATGCATTGCTGCACATTGTGCAGCACCTCGAATGGCCTGAGTGACTGCCACTATAGGCGTTTCTAAGCAGTAATGTAAACACTGCCTTTTCTCTGAATTACGAAGGGTTAACATTAAAAGCCTGCAGTGGCAGACAATATACACAACAAAACAACTACATTAAGTTGTAGCTGTTCTGGGTACTATAGTGTCCCTTTAATATTGAACTCGGATCTGGTGGTAACTGGATTCTAGACATCATAAATTACCACTTCAAAAAGATAAAGTGTTTCTGCAAAACTTTTGGTTTTATTTACAAAGTCAGGAACATCTGAAAATTGCAATTGCAGCATTTGCACATTTTAGGTTAAACGTTATCGACATTTTAGTATTTATAGGTACAGATGATTAAAAGAAAGTGGAAAAAATATATATATATAAACCAAAAAAAAAAAAATCTTCTCATATTTGTGATCACAGAATAAACACGGATACCAAAAGCATTTGTTTCCTGCATATGAACTGTAGAATATGCTTATAAAAGAAGTCCTCCCTCTGAAGCTCACACCTGCTAATTATTTTTTAGGAGAAATGTCATGTGTGACTTCAAAGGGACACTGTAGAAGAGAAAAGAAAAAAAAAAAAAAGAAAAAGAGAAAAAGAACATCCCCCCACCCCCCAACCACCTCATACAGACAATTTCTGCATATACATGTCAATTCTATTTTAATTTGGCTATTTTGGCCCTAAATTTGAAATGTACCTTGGATTCCTAGCATTTCTTACTTTAGTGAGTACCCCTGTATGTTTCCTATATACCCCAGATCTGAATCTCTCTCAGAAATCCATTGCCTTCTGAGGAAGAGTGAACAGCAGTACACGCAGACACATACACCATTCACTCATTTGAGTGCTGCTTCTTCATCATTATTGTGACTCAACCCATTGTGAAGTGGTCCTGTAAAAAGTGTTGCACAGCAATGACGAACATCTAGATTCTATGTGAGGTTATATTATAGAAAACTAGATGGACAAAACTTTGGATTTTCCAACAATTTTTTTTTCTCTAAGGAGAAAATGCAATAAAAATTGACACATTTGCAACTGCAAAGGAGAGCGTTTCCATACCTTTTTGTAAGGAATGCAATGCTGAACTGAAGAATGTCAAATAGCCAGGAGGCTGAGGTGAGGCATTGAACTCAAAATATCCTAGAACACCAGGCTGCAATGTTTGTACGGAAAGAACAAAAAATGTATACATCATCATTAATACACACAGAACATAAACAATAACATTTTAAAATCAAAATCACTAAAATGACTTCAAAGTACAAATACATGAATTTGTTTTATCATGAGAAATGTACACGCAATCTTGTGATGGAACAATCTGGGAACAGAGCCACCAAATAGGTTTGCACATTATTGTGTCTCTGATCAGAAGGAAGCAATGGAGGTTAGTGATATCACGGGGTAAATATTTTGAGTAAAAAGATGATTTCTTGGAAGCAAATCCTCACATGCGGATGTCGTTAATGTCGTGAGACCTTCCCAGCAAGAAAGCATCTGTGACCTTGGTCTCTTTTAGCAGCAATGTGACCGTCTCAGGACAACTTACAGAACAACGAATTCCCAGATTTCTGCACTTAATATGCATATAACACGCCAGGAATGAGTCAGACATCACAAATTTATCGAACATCCCAGTCTCTTAAGGAGCAATGACATCTTACACACTTCTAAAGCAGAACACTCAGATACATAAATTATGTTGGAAATGTTGGGGGTGGGGGAGGGCTATTTTTATAGATTTAACCAAGCCAGTATTATTCTGTGTTTAACTCATAAATAAGATCTAAAAACTTAGTATCTTTTCTGTGAACAATTAAATTAACCCAATGTATTGTAGAAATAAAACACTCCTGTTATTCAAAGGGTTAATGCAAACAGAGGTGCTAATCTACAGACTGTATAATATAAATTCTTGGTATAACCACTTTAAAAGAACACTATAGGCACCAACTACTATATCTCATTGAAGTGGTGATAGTGTTCAGTTCCCTGTTACAGTCCTTCTGCGAAGTGTTGAACTAGCTAATGATTGGCTGAGAGTGTCAGCTGACCCGCCCACTGCTAGAATAATTCAGAAAGATTGTAGATGAGTTGCCTTAGCCATAGCGCCAGTGGGAGCCATGCTGTGGGCAGACAGGGACTCTTATACGGGGTTAAACTGCTCGAAAATGGTTTGACACTGAAAGGATAAAGGATTCCAAGCACATTAAATGGATTTAGTGTCCAGAGTGTTACTTTAAAGTTGGCCATGTTGGCCAGCAATTACTTGCTTATTCTTCCACAATACAAAAAACACATTTACAATTTTGAATGAAGGTTATGTGTGTTATATAACTAGTGTAAAAGATTGTTGAATTGCATGCCAGCTGCCGTATTTCAGTCACATTTTCAGATTCAAGCAAGGTCACATCTGTGTTCCAAGGCTGACAAAATGAGAAACATTGCGTTTGGTAAAAAACAATATCTGATCTCTGGACACACTAATGAAAAGCTAAGTGAAACATTTTGGAATTTGCACCCTCTGCTGGTGGAGATATGCAAATATTTACAAAACCTTTAAAATCGTCCAGTTTTATTTGAATAATAAAAGGAGGTATGAAATTACTGCTGAGGCCACTAACAATTTTATTGCTGCTCGAGGGGGAGTGATGCATTGTAATAGTTTGGATTAGGTTGTCGACTGTCCAATATTGCAGCTGCTTGCTGAAGTATATAGCAGCCCCACTATTAAAGGGACACTATATTCACCAGAACAACTACAGCTCATTGCATTTGTTCTGGTGAGAAGAATTATTACCTTCAGGCTTTTTTTGATGTAAACACTGCTTGTTTCAGAGAAAATACAGTGTTTACATTACAGCCTAGTGATAACTCCACTGGCCACTCCTTCAGATAGCTACTAGAGGTGCTTCCTGGGACAGTGAGCTGCACTGCTATTCGGTGTCTCCACCCTCTGCATGGAGACACTAAACCTTCCTCATAAAGATGCATAGATTCAATTCATCATTATGAGGAGATGCTGATTGGCCAGGGCAGTGTTTGAATTGTGCTGGCTCTGCCCCTGATCTGCCTCCTTGTTAGTCTCAGCCAATCCTATGGGGAAGCGCTGTGATTGGCGCAGACCATTACTTCTGATGTCAGCAGACAGAGGCAAACGAGGGCAGATTCAGGAACTGCAGACTTGAATACAAGTAAGATTTTACTATATTTAGGGAAACAAGAGGGCGTCAGAAGGGCTAGATTGTGGTTTTAACACTAGAGGGTCAGGGATACAGGTTTGTGTTCTTGACCCTATAGTGCTTCTTTAATACATTTATAGTCATCTTATACCATTTTGGTTAAATACATACAAGCAAAGGAATCAGACTATGTTACAAAGTGTCAATATATTTAAAAGAATGAGAGTGTTTGTTCCCACCCTCCCCCATTTGATTAATTTTTGTAATTATAGACCAAAAAGGCTGGTATCTATGGGCTTTAGCTGCCCTCCAATCAATAAAGTGCTCTAGGAGGTAGTTCCTGGCACATTTGAAAGAATATATGATCAACGAGGATAGCAAAAATATGTTCCAAAAGTGTGCCCCAAATAGAGGGGAACACCACTACAGCATAAATAAAGTATACATTTGTTTTGGAAATTTACAGGGCCAAATACAACACATTAAACTTTACAGTTAATACACATTAAAATTTGCCAGACTGGGTATGTTGCCATATGTTTGCCCAGGAATGAACATTACCCTCATGATGGCATACCATTTGCAAAAGTAGACAACCCAAGGTATTACAAATTGGGTATGTCTAGTCTTTTTTAGTAATCACTAAGTCACAAACACTGGCCAAAGTTACTTTTGAAAACCCCATAAAACCTGTACATGGGGGGTACGGTTATACTCTGAAGACTTCACTGAACACAAATATTAGTGCTTAAATAGTAAAAAACATATCACAACAATATCGTCAGTGAATGTACAGTTTGTGTTTTACGCTTTTTAAACACTAACATTTGTGTTCAGCAAAGTCTCCTGGGTAAAACAGTACAGGTTTTATGGTGTCTTGGATAGTTACATGTTTAAATATAGGGCTTGCAAGCCAAATTCTCTGGACTTTCTGCCTGGATTGTCGGGCACGTCCCTCAGATTGCAATTACAAAAATGACAATTATATAAATATATTTGTAGAATTTAAATATATTACACACACACACACGTGTTTATAACGTCACTCTAAATGTATTTTTAATTTAATATGTATTAATATCAAATTAAATTTTTCTCAATGTATTGATTATTTTTAATATATATATTTTTTTTTTCCAGAGAAACTGCTATGTTTACATATGGGTTAATCCAGCCTCTAGTGTCTCATTGACAGCTGCTAGAGGCGCTTCCGCGCTTCTCACTGTGATTTTCACAGTGAGAAGACGCCAGCGTCCATAGGAAAGCATTGAGAATGCTTTCCTATGAGACTGACTGAACGTGCGTGCGGCTCTTGCCGCGCATGCGCATTCAGCCAATGACGGCAGAAGGAGGAGGAGGAGATTCCCCAGCGCCGAGGGAGCCCGGCGCTGGAAAAAAGGTAGAAATTTATCCCCTTCCTCACCCTAGAGCCCAGCGGGAGGGGGGCCCAAGGACCCTATAGAGCCAGGAAAACTAGTATGTTTTCCTGGCACTATAGTGGTCCTTTAAAGTTCAAAACAACCTCTAACTTGAAATAATGTTTAATATTGTACAGTGACATCTTGGCTCTAGCAAATACCATTGCAAATCACAGACACTGAACTTTCCTCAGAGGTACACTGATTCAATTTTTTCCTTTTGAAGTTTTATTTTAATGACCTCTAAATTTCAATAGCCCTGTGCCCCCTACACATGATGAAAAGTTCTTACTTGGACACAAGACAAGGTTTTACTACCATCTTTAGGATATTTGAGAGCGTTATTCTATATGCACACTGGTTTTTAGATAAGGAGACCCTTTTGCTTGCTCTATGTTCCTTAATCATACCCTTGGTATATCATCACAGGCTATTCTTATGGACTTCCATAAAATGGAACACATGATTATTTACATTGCTATTCCCTTAAGAACCATTATAGTGCGGTTTTCCCTTGTCAGCAATGTGTATGTTATGCATGCCTATTTGTATTACTTTGGGATTTACATAACAAGTCCTCAATATTGGGTCTATATACATTTAGAGCCTTTATAGTAATTGCATATATGGATTTGCTTAAACTACTTATGGTTTTATCTATTAAATATCGCAGTATTTGCCCCAAGACCTCATTTCCACTCATGTCCATATCCACTCGGCTGTGGACCGCAATCCCATTATGTATATTCAGTAATATCTATTGAACACATGCACTACATTTAATGATACGTTCAGCAGTTAAGCTCTTTATATACAGGGAGTGCAGAATTATTAGGCAAATGAGTATTTTGACCACATCATCCTCTTTATGCATGTTGTCTTACTCCAAGCTGTATAGGCTCGAAAGCCTACTACCAATTAAGCATATTAGGTGATGTGCATCTCTGTAATGAGAAGGGGTGTGGTCTAATGACATCAACACCCTATATCAGGTGTGCATAATTATTAGGCAACTTCCTTTCCTTTGGCAAAATGGGTCAAAAGAAGGACTTGACAGGCTCAGAAAAGTCAAAAATAGTGAGATATCTTGCAGAGGGATGCAGCACTCTTAAAATTGCAAAGCTTCTGAAGCGTGATCATTGAACAATCAAGCGTTTCATTCAAAATAGTCAACAGGGTCGCAAGAAGCGTGTGGAAAAACCAAGGCGCAAAATAACTGCCCATGAACTGAGAAAAGTCAAGCGTGCAGCTGCCAAGATGCCACTTGCCACCAGTTTGGCCATATTTCAGAGCTGCAACATCACTGGAGTGCCCAAAAGCACAAGGTGTGCAATACTCAGAGACATGGCCAAGGTAAGAAAGGCTGAAAGACGACCACCACTGAACAAGACACACAAGCTGAAACGTCAAGACTGGGCCAAGAAATATCTCAAGACTGATTTTTCTAAGGTTTTATGGACTGATGAAATGAGAGTGAGTCTTGATGGGCCAGATGGATGGGCCCGTGGCTGGATTGGTAAAGGGCAGAGAGCTCCAGTCCGACTCAGACGCCAGCAAGGTGGAGGTGGAGTACTGGTTTGGGCTGGTATCATCAAAGATGAGCTTGTGGGGCCTTTTCGGGTTGAGGATGGAGTCAAGCTCAACTCCCAGTCCTACTGCCAGTTTCTGGAAGACACCTTCTTCAAGCAGTGGTACAGGAAGAAGTCTGCATCCTTCAAGAAAAACATGATTTTCATGCAGGACAATGCTCCATCACACGCGTCCAAGTACTCCACAGCGTGGCTGGCAAGAAAGGGTATAAAAGAAGAAAATCTAATGACATGGCCTCCTTGTTCACCTGATCTGAACCCCATTGAGAACCTGTGGTCCATCATCAAATGTGAGATTTACAAGGAGGAAAAACAGTACACCTCTCTGAACAGTGTGTGGGAGGCTGTGGTTGCTTCTGCACGCAATGTTGATGGTGAACAGATCAAAACACTAACAGAATCCATGGATGGCAGGCTTTTGAGAGTCCTTGCAAAGAAAGGTGGCTATATTGGTCACTGATTTGTTTTTGTTTTGTTTTTGAATGTCAGAAATGTATATTTGTGAATGTTGAGATGTTATATTGGTTTCACTGGTAAAAATAAATAATTGAAATGGATATATATTAGTTTTTTGTTAAGTTGCCTAATAATTATGCATAGTAATAGTCACCTGCACACACAGATATCCCCCTAAATTAGCTAAAACTAAAAACTACTTCCAAAAATATTCAGCTTTGATATTAATGAGTTTTTTGTGTTCAACTTGCCTAATAATTCTGCACTCCCTGTAGATACAAATGTAACTTCAACTTTTGTACCCTTCAATGTGGCTTGGTGGCAGTTCACAATGTGATTATCAATGCTACCTGCTAAGGGGGCTGCTACTTCAGCCTGTTTTTTTTAAAGGACCACTCTAGTGCCAGGAAAACACTAGTGTGCCCTGAGGGTGCCCCCACCCTCAGGGTCCACCTCCCGCCCGGCTCTGGAAAGGGGAAAAGGGGTAAAACTTACCTTTTTCCAGCACTGGGCGGGGAGATCTCCTCCTCCTCTACTCCCCGTCGGCTGAATGCGCACGTGCAGCAAGAGCTGCGCGCGCATTCAGCCGGTCGCATAGGAAAGCATTTATAATGCTTTCCTATGGACTCTTGCGTGCTCTCACTGTGATTTTCACAGTGAGAATCACGCAAGCGCCTCTAGCGGCTGTCAATGAGACAGCCACTAGAGGATTAGGGGGAAGGCTTAACCAATTTATAAACATAGTAGTTTCTCTGAAACTGCTATGTTTATAAAAAAAATGGGTTAACCCTAGCTGGACCTGGCACCCAGACCACTTCATTAAACTGAAGTGGTCTGGGTGCCTACAGTGGTCCTTTAAACAGTGGCTGAGCCTTTAACAGTGATTCCTATTGTTGAGGTTTGTTCGGTTTAAATACGAGTAGTCGTTTGTTCCGTTATTCAGTCCCTGACAAAGGTGCCGTGAGGCAGGAAAATGCGCATCAGACCTTTAATATTTTTGTTTGAGGGAGTTTAGTACAGTGTGACCCTGAGGATTCGGGATTAGATGGGAGAGCTAATTGATATTACTTAATGTTCAACTACAAACAGAGGTGCTGCTACGTTTATCTAGTATTGCCTTCATATTGAACAGCTTAGCTGGGATCTTGCGGTTTATAGTTGTGTAAGTGTACAGTTCTTAACCCTCCGGTCAGTCTGGGGCCTCTAACTGTGGCTCCAACTATCAAAAGGTACCTGGGGTTAGTGTTTTTAACATTGGAGACAGTGTAAGAAATACAGCATCTAAATAAGAGTGCTCAGCTGTGTTATTTAAGGAGTGAGCAGCATTCACTTTGAAGAAGGAAAAAAAAAAAAAAGGTTTGAGAAGTGGTGTATAAGGGGCAGCATCCGCAATGGAATGTACCAGACTCTTTCGCTGGTTTCAATTATTATATTTATATAGAGCCAACAAATTCCGTAGCGCCATGATGAATAGCCTATATGTAGTACTAAAGACCACATTTCATACATAGCCCCTAATATCCAATTTCTATAAACAGTGAACACTGGTTTATTTCCTAAAGGACCAAAATATACATCCTTCCAAAGAGGATATAGTGAATGTTATGGACTTGGGTTATAACATCAAACTGCACTGTTGCGCTATCTTCCAAGCCATGTAGGCGGCATATAGAGTCACAAATAAAATTTAGAAATAATGTTATGCATCATAACATAGGTTTGGTTTGCATAGGTTATGGTGCAAACAGATGCTTATAGCTGGAGCGATGATAAAATTTTATTATGCAGAGAATGGATTGTCATAACCCACCTATCACGGCAAGGGTGTAGAATTCGTTATTGCACTATGGAATACTATACTTTAATGTAATTTGTGTAGTGCTTGCCTGGTAGAGATGGAATATTGTCAATGTCAAACTGAGTTAATTTGATTGTATGAAAGATCAGATGACATAAGGGGTAATGTAAATTGCATAAGAATGTGAAAAGGGTTTTACCATATGGATGGATCCTGTGAATTAATCAAAGGCTCTGCAAGGTGTGATAAAACTGAAAAGGAATAAATAAACTGAAAACTGAAAAGGAATAAATAAATGTAAAATAAAATTAAAATAAAAAGGATAAAGCATTTGGAGACTTTATTACAGGTTTTGCCCCCCCCCCCCCCATGTAAATTTGCCTGTGCAGACTACAGTATGTAGTCTGCACAACTTGTCCTTTACATAAAAGAATAAACGAACATGTAAATTGAATTTGCAAATGAGATCATGGTGGATAGGTCACAACATTTTAAACATAGAGAAGAAGGAAATTAAGTAGGTCCATAAATTGAAAACCCTAGAACGGCAGGGGAAAAAGGAATATATTTCTCATATATACAAATCTCATTCTGTTAGTTACTTGCCCCCTTTCTTTTAAGGCTCCCTTTTCTTAACCATCTTAAGTATTTTTTATTAACATGCCATTTTATATTTTTATATTATATGGTTATTCTTAAAATGCTGTGATAAAATTGTGAAAAGGAAAAAGAAGGTTTGTCACGTGAATGTTCTTTCTCCAAGTTTGTTATGTTTTTAAGAATTTAAAAAAAAAAAAAAAAAAAAAAAAAAAAACACTATTGGAAGGAACTCTGTATAATTTTAGTATATATATATTTCCAGAATTATCAAGGTCTTGATAATGACCCTATACAGTCGAAACGTCGATTATATTTCTTTTTTGGGCATGTATTAGTAAAGACACTTGTTTGGAAGTCCTCTGAGTGCTGCCAATTATTATGTTTGCATGTGCACTTGCTTTGCATCTCTTCCTGAATTGTGTTTCAAAGCAGTTGTATACAGCAAACAAACTCCAAGCAATACATGCTTAAAATGGAATAATGAGGCAATAAAGGGGACTCATTGTTGAACATATTTGCATGTGCCCATCCAGAATCCAGAATCCCTTGCAGTAGTAGCATCACTGCATTGATTCCGATTTGAAATTTCTGTGGGAAAAGAAAGTCTTGTGACTTGATTGGTGTGTGCAGATCTGTGTTTGACAATGTATTACTATCCACTGACTTCAGGTGGAAGGGGTTTTCAATATTTTTTTTTTCCCCCATCATACATTTTTTGCACCAGAAATAGCTTAATGTAGTTGTTCTAGTGAGTTTAGTATGTCTTTGCAGGATTAAAAAAAAAAAAAAATTAAAAAAAGGTTTACATTAATGCCTAGGGACACATCAAGTGGCAGTCACTCAGACGGCCACTAGAGGTGCTTGCCAGTCAGTGTTGCACTGATGTTCAGTGTCTGCACGCTCTGCATGGAGGCGCTGAACTTTACCCATAAAGATGCATTGATTCAATGCATCTCTATGAAGAAATGCTGATTAGCACAGTGCGGCATTTTGCAGCGCGTGCACATTAGCCTCTCTTGCTTTCCTATGTATAGCACTGAATTGGCTGAGATAGTAATTTGTGATCTCAGCCAGGGTGGAGAAGCAGGTACGGGGGTAGAGCCAGCAGACCTGCAGGGCGCTTGAATAAAAAGGTGAACTTTAACCCTTTCTAAGGCAGTAAAGGGGGGGGGGGTGTAGAGTACCTAAAATGTCTAACACAAATACACCTTTTGGTTCCTGACCCTATAGTATTTATTATTATTATTTTTATTTTTTTTAAATATTGGAATATCCCTATTACAATGTTGCTTATTTGCTCCTATTCCCACAATGGGAAATCAGGAAGATGCTTTTTATTCCAGTTGGACTTTTACATAATAAGTGTGTGATCGGACTATGCAAATGAATTAGATTTTGTGAAGTATCTAATAGTATAAGACTATTCCATCGGACTCAATTATGCATGCCCTCAAGGATGGACTGACACAGGCAATTGGCAGATGTGATGAACCCTATTCCAGGTGAAAAGAATCATCATGCTGCCGACATTAAGCCCCATTTCCCGGAAGCTGTGAACTGCGCCCGAGAACCAGAGGAAAGACAGACTGCCGGCGTCAGGACACCAGGATTCCAGCATGGTTCTACTGGAAGGAGTAAAGCTACGAAGGGGGTGATTTTACTCAAAGGTTTTTATCTGCAATGATAAAGTTTTAAATTCATTGGTCATCTAGGGTCTCTGCCTGGATTACTGCATGCCACAATTCCACAGTGCCAGCAGTTGATTGGAGCTTTAAAGTTTGAGCAGACCGCCACTGCTCTTTGCATATGAGTGGCTTATCCATATACTTTCCTTACATTAAAAAAAAAAAAAGAAAAGAAAAAAAGTATATATATTTTTATATGTATATCATACGGACTGGATTTGTACACTTTAATGACACATATTGCACAAGTGTATTGACACACAATTAAAGGTTGGTTAATATTGCACAAGTGTATTGACACAATTAAGGTTGGTTAATATTGCACAAGTGTGTGTGCACAATTAGGTATTGTGGTATATACACTGCACAATAAAAAATGTGGACATCCGCATGGTAAAAAGATTTCACCATTTGATTTATGCACTTTGCTGAAGAGGAGTTTGTATTGCATGGTATTGATATGCACTTTATATTAAAAAAAAAAAAAAGACCCATTTGATCTTAAAGACAATGTACACTTTGTATAATATTTTGTTTTAAAAGTGTATAGTGTACTTTATGTTGGTGTAGTCTTTTAACAGTGAAAGTTTTTGAGCCATTTCACTTCATAAGATGTTGCTGTATTTGGTATGGAGTAATATTATATTTTTTCACCAGTCACTTGTATTTTGGTTTATAGTAATCACTCCTTGTGATGAGCAGACAATGAAGCAAGACAAAATCACAATTGAGGGTTTAGGAAGTAGGTGGCAGCTGTGGTGAGCTTTATACTACCAGAACATCCATGAAGTATGAATCAGGACAACACCAGGAGCACTGGAGAGGAGATGGCTTATCATTTACATCTCCTTATGCAATTAAATACTACATGACAAATGATATAGTAATTGCTCAAAGAGAAGTTCGGGCTTCAAGTGAGCCTGTCATTTGTCAGTCTTTCACCCAATGCTACATTGTCCTATAAATTCATAGAGAAAAAGGAGTAGAGGCACAGGTAATAGCAATACCAAAAGGATTGAAAATACAAACCGTTTCTCCAAAGGTAGGGAGGCTGGGTGGATTTAAATTAAAAAATCTGAATGTTGGGGGGGGGGGGGGGAGAATGTGTGTGTCTGTGAGTGAATTTATGTTGGTCAGTGTGTATTTGTGAGGGAGCCTGTGTGAGTGATTGTGTGTCTGTGTGAGTGACTGTGCATGTGTGTGTGTCAGATTGTGTCAAATCAGTGTGTGTGTGTGCATGTCAAAGTGTAGGTGTTAGACTGTAACAGGAAACAGGAAGTGGTGTGGCACATGTAAGTTAGGGGGTGCCCAAGTTCTGTCATGCCTAGGGCAGCACATATCCAAAATACACCACTGAGTGTACACCAATGTGCTACCAAGTATTTGAAGGACTTAAAAGAGGCAGTCTATTCGCTTAAATTGATCCTTCCTCAAGGCCTTTACACATCTTTTGTACAACTGAATTGTTTTGGTCAAAAAAATAAATAAATAAAATTTATTTATTATATATATATATATTTTTTTTTTTTTTTTCATTAACTAGCTTCATTATAACCACTACAATACGCTGTAGTGTCTATACAATGGATGTCTGTGGCTCCCCAAGAGAGAACTCTTCTAGCCTATAAGCGAAGCCCAACAGGCATAGTGAAAGGGAGAGGCGTCCGATCTCCTGACCAGACACGCACTGACCCGTATTAGCATGGAATTTAAGCCCCGGTGGGGGTGATCCCAGGCCCCACCATGAGGGCTCATTAACCACCAGAGAAGGTTTGCGGTGCTGCCACATTTCTAGCAGCGATTCAGTCAGACACATCCAACATGGCAGAAGCCGCATGTCCCTGGATTCATATGAAGGAGAGGTCCAGAATGCTACAACAGCTGAACTGCCTCTGGGACGAGTTCTGGCAGAGCCTGATGTGCCGGTATTTCCCACCTGCCCAGTGGGCCGCAACACATTGCTTACCTGCTCAGCAACACTGAAGCCTCAGGATCACGGATCTCAAGGAGACCCGCCTCAAGAGGAGCCGACTGCATCCGGGGAACACCACACATAATCAAGCACCAACCTAGACAGATGTCCAGCGAGGCTTACAGCCCAGAGAGGAATACAGTGTGCGACTCAGGGCCTGACATACCAAGAAGGTGCTGCCTCCAACTGATTAGCAACATGGAGAGGGGCTGCATCTTGCCTATGGCTGGCATAGGCTGAAGGTCACACATGAGCTTCATCTTCCCCTATGCCTAACCTGGCTTCAAACCGGAGGAATATGATTCAGATTTATTTACTCTTCTCTGCTGAAACAATATGTTTAGTCTATTCTTTTCGTTTTTGTTTTTTTTTCCTATTTTCAAAGTTTCTCTTTGCAAATATTACTTACCTAGGTCTTGTGGTGTTCTGGACTCTCCCACCTTTCTCAATCAGAGCCCTCTGCACTGATGCCCACTGCTTGATATCCAGCGTGTATAAGCTCAACATCAATACTACATAGACTCAAAAGGAGCTGGTGATCAAAAGGTACCGTGCAAAGAGGGTTAACCCTTAATTAATACTTATGAGGAAAGCAGGAGGTTTCCCAGACGAGAGGGTAGTTTAAAACTTAATGGTTAAAAATTGTATATTAAGAAGGAATTTAATAATCAAAGGATTTGAAAAAACTCAGGTTTATTTGAACCTACAAAACTTTTTTTTTTTTTTTTTTTTTTTTTAAACGTGTATACATGAACCAAATATGTAAAGAAAATCTATTAAAATATATATATATATATATATATATATATATACACATCCTGCTGGTGTCTCAGAGTAGCAATTGCTGGCCAGGCTATCGGAGACGAAACAAATGTAAGAGGCGATTACAATGCCAGCAGAGCGCTAATCAGATGTTGTCTTATGCAACGCCCTTGAAGTTGGCTACAATATACAATTGCAATAAATGATCCTGAAAAAAAATAAAAAAATAACATATGACTGGAGTCAGTTTCAGACTGCTAACTAAAACAGAGCTATAGGAGGAAACAATGCTCTGTGAAAAATCAAGAAAAGGGGGTATGGGAATTAAAGAGCAGGAAGGAAAGAGGGGACTAATAGTGGAGCATGTGTGGTTGGCAGATCGAGTTACTCAGTGGTAGGCGGGGATACAAGACCTACCTCTTGAGGTTTCACCTCGGTTATACCTCCAACGCCTGCCAGCTGTGAGGTTGTGAATTGGTGAATTAGTGGACCATACAAAGGAATCCAGAACCATATAAGGAAAATAGAAACAGCCAAACATGCCGATCTCATGTTTAGATCAACAAGAGATGTAAAGGCGATTCTAGGGGCTACTAAGCCACGATCACATGAATTTAATCAAAAAAGCGAGAATTAGCTAGAAACTGGAAGTCAAGATGCATTACAAAGCTGATCTATTGGAGATCGGGTTTAATAATAAGGGCAACAAGAGGTGTAGAAAAAGGTGTGAGAGGATAAATGACATACCCGGACGAACTTAACGGTATAATGCTACTGAAAGTTGCTTAGGAAGTATTACTAGGTTTACAAAAGATATTAATTTTAGAAATATATTGAAAAGTCCATGAAACATGCCAATCTCATATTAGATATCAGCAAGAGGTTTAACATCAGAGTACGGGATATGTCTGCTAAAAGATCAAAACAATAAAATGAAAACTTAAGAATGGATCAGAATTTGCCAATAAAACTCTAAATAGCTGGTCTATTAAGGAACCTATTATATATGAGATCTGTTAGGGCGAGTATGTATAAACGTTTTAAAAAGGAGTTATTGGAAATTGTTGCATAATATAGGAAATTTTAGGAAGAAATGGGACCCCTCGTGGATTGTCTTCTTGGTATACATGAAATGGAAAACAGAATAGTCGTATTTACTTCCTTTTAAGATAAAGTCATTAAACGTTCAGTTTTAAACTACCCTCTCATCTGGTCATCTTCCTGCTCTCCTCATAAGATTAACACCAGAACTAATTAGTCTTCCAGAAATTAATACAATTAATTTAGAGGCATAAGGGGTGAAGCTGCATACCAATTATGAAATCCTGTAGGTGCTGTATTGCTCCTTCCCAGGAATGGTCTACAAGTGCAATGCTTCTCCTGAACAGAAATGAGGATGTAAAATGGCAGAAGGTACAATGCAAACATGTCCTTTATAGAAAATTGACAAGATAATAGCAAATATCAAGTCCAAACAGAGATGTAAAGAAAAGAAAAGTAAAAAAAAAAAACCAAGAAGAAGTAGTAAATTATTTTTTTCACCTCCCAATACAGCTACTTCAGCCTAAAATTTGTGGTTTAGTAAATAAACCCTATTGTATAGAAACTCCACTAGTTGGACCTCTGAAAGAATTTTTTTTTTTTTTTACACAAAACATACCTTTATAGTATCGTGAAGCAGAGTGAGCACTGGTTTGAGAGGGACACACATAAAACAAACAGGACTGTTACCTCAAGAACAAAGATCTTGCACCATAAAAGAAAAAAATAAATACACACTGGGAACAGGTTGAGGAGCTACTCTACTAGTCCGTGGTAGGAGCCTGCACAGACTAATCTAGCAACACTTGTCCTAAGCATGGCACATGATATATAACAATTACCTTTAGGTTCTGCTCCAGCTTGAGGAACATGATGAATATAAACATAAAAAATAAAAAGCCAAGTACCTCGTAGTGTGATAGGAATTTCCTTAGTTTTGCCAAAGATGGAATGTATAATAGTGGACTCATTACTCGTCGAACAAACTTCTCAATGTATGCAGCAGTCAATGGTCCTTTGTACTCAATGGGACCAAAACTAAAAAGGGAAAAAGTAAAACTTAAAAAGAAAGCTGAATATAGGAGGCAAACAACGCAAATTTATGAGGGATGCAGACATATTTTCCAATATTTGACAGAAACAACAAAACCAAATCATATGACTATCCATCCTTAAACTGAGATTCTAGGCTCTAGCCAATTTCTCCATTATTACGGCATAAAATAATAATAATAAAAAGAAATCGTATTTGTTAAATACATCAAATCACAGCATAGATCCATACAGGCAATTGTATGCAATCCTAGAACACCTAGGCTTGTACTGGCTTGTAGTGGCCATCTTTATTTTGATTTGCTTTGAATATACATGGCAAAGGACCCAAGACAGGGGGGCCCAATTGATAGATCCCCAGATGTCGACAGCTCCTATGAGGCTTTATATGCCTTTACAATGATAAAGCCTCATGGAAGCTGTAGTTTTAAAACATATTGGGATCTACCTTTTGGGCACCACTGACCTAAGCTATTGACACATGTCACATTTCACATTGTTTTTTGAGCAATCCATTGTTGCCATGAACAATGTGATCAGTCGCTTTTAGCATAACCCTACACAGGTGATCAAAGTTTCAAATGTCAGTGGTAGCGCCAAGTTGTTTGGTCACTTCATTATACTTTTACTCTTAAGAAGAACACAGATAATATACTGTATTTTAAAGAATTATTCTTCTATCCCCTTTTTTTGGTAGAAACAGGCTTGTTAAAACAGTGTAGAGTGGTTATTTTTATTCAGAATATTTTTTATTTACTTATGTAAAACAGATTTGGGGGTGGGGCTTGACCGCCATGCAAGCTGGCCGTGTTTTAAGAGAGCTCCTCGTATGATCTCAATTAAAGTGGGATTAATTACTGCAAATCACTCTCAAAGCAAGTTTTCCTGAGATCCCATTTACCCTAACCAATGGATCAGCTCCATTGTGGAGGGGCTGCTAGCTACATTTTGCCTCGACTACTTGAGCAGTGCAGCCTGGGATGCATAGCAGATGGGAGAAGCGGCCTATATCCCAGCCTGGTGTGCCCTGAGCCCCAGCAACTTTACTCTAAACCCCCCTTCCTTTACACCGGCAATGGTGATTGCGGTCCACTTCTGGGAGGCGATCGGGCTGTGACTGGCCCAACAGGTGTTGCCAAGTAAACAGACAACTAGCAAGGACGTGCGCCCCTGATATGTCCAAGCTAGACCACATATTTGTAGACTTCTGGAAATAATTAAAGTTCAGAAAGCGACAGGCTAATGTGCCACAATCATGTGAACCCTTACCTATGAAGGCACATCCACGCCACCACCACTAGCATATGGTCCACAAAGCGAGGAGGCGCCACCTTTCCGACTGCATTCAAGCCTACACTGCCGATACGGAGCACAGCTGCTGGACTTCCCCGCAAGCACCAGATTATGCAACCAGTTTCTTGATATCCACTCTGGACGATATTGGGTTCCCCGTGGAGGGCTGGGATACCCGCAGGAAAACCAGTTGCTACTACATCTCCTGTACTGTGGGGACTGACGTATCTATCCACATTGATGGCCTACACGTCTGTACTCCTGTGCCCAATGATGGTATTGCAGAACCAACATTGTTGCGCCACTAAGTGGCATTGGCTGACTCATGAATGGGACTCTCACCGGCTGGTGCTGATCCCTCCGAAAGGTTTCTCCACAGTCTGACTGATTGCTCTAGCTTTTACCCGCTTTTGTTTCCCCCCCTCCCTTTAGACAAAGAACGTTAATTGGGCTTATTATGCTTGTAACACTTTACAGCTTAGTGTTCACCACGGGACCTCTTGGGTGCTCTAACCCTCTCATTCACTGTGTCCTCTAACCCTCTCATTCACTGTGTCCATGTTCCAATACTAATCATCTAATTATATAGGATGTTTTGTTTAGATACATGAACCTTAGCTGGTTTACTAGTATACCACAACCATTACATTTTGTGCAATTGCTCTGAATGCCATACTCTTGTACTGAATGGGTTGTTTGTTTTTTGCTGGTCCTGCTGCCGTGGCATTACAAGTGTGTATTTACTCATTTGCACAACAAAAATAAAGAAATTTAAAACAGATTATAGAGTGCCCATATGCAAGCCTTTTAACAAATAATGGCTATTCAAAATAGAACAATTTGTACATATTGTATCCATGAGGTGTAAGTTTTCTCTCAAAAAGTCTAACAAAATGCAATTACTACTAGTTTCCTGCAGCTGCTTTCACAGACTAGAACTTTCATTTTACTTATCTACAAGATAGCTGCCCCACGATAAGACACGTCAAATATGGCAAAATTTCAACATTTAACAAGTGAGAAGAAGAAAAAAAAAATTCTACGACTAAACTTTAATTTTTGCAGTTGCTCACAGTACTGCTAGCACAGTGTACACACGAAACAGGATTCTCTCTCTACACTTTATGCACAGCAGATATGCTTTCATTAATGATCAACGCCTGAGTGAATTTACCATTATTTAGCAAGTTTGAATTTACCTACTTTTAGCCAGATGTGTCAAAAAAAACAATGCAGAGCATTTGCATAAATTAACTGAAATTGTGCACCATATCTTGAATCAACGTTCCCAAAAAGCTGTAACCTGCACAAATACACGCAAGCTTTAAATGTAGCACACAATTACTAAATATTTTTTACAAATTAGCATATAGCGAAGGGGGGGTGAGGGGAGAAAGAGTTAGGGGGAAAAAAAAAAAAAAAAAAAAAAAAAAACTAAAATGCACAAACCTCAGCAATTCTATGTTAAAAGGTAAATTGATCAAGTACCTACAGAAAAAATGCTGTTCAAGCGCATTTGTACTCAACATTACTTCCATAGTGCTGTACATTCAAGAGATACGCGGCAAAAAAAAAAAAAAAAATCCATCTTTACAACATTATTAAATTACTCGCCACTGCCGGACAAGTTTGCACCCTCCCAGCTGTCAGACAGCTAGGATGATGCATTTCTAACACTCTTCGTGCTGGGGATCAAAGAGAAACATTGGCTTCAGTGCTTCTCTATGAGAAGTATTGTAGGACAGCAACGCTCTGTGAGAAGCATCAGAAAAGCCAGAAGATCGTCAGTGCTGGAGTACTGAGAGGAGCAGCAGATCTGTGGGGAGGTACCATCTCACCACTGTACTTAGAAGTATGTTAACCCCTTTTAATTGCTGGTACTGGATGTGGGGGCTCAGGGGATTCCCAAGAGATGCACATTATGATTTACTATATGAAACCTGCAGCTGCTGTGCAGGGGCTTGCGAGATATGCAGTGATTTAGTTTAAAACCACGAGAAAATTGTTGGCTGCTAAATGTCAGTGATATACAGGGGGAAATATTAATTATAATAAAAAAAAATAGATTTTTTTTTTACATTTTTAATAACATTAAGGAGGCAGTTAACTTCTGAATGAAGATGCCATTTAAACTTAGAGAAATTACTTCTTCCACTAGAGACTGTTGATTGTTAGAACAGATCATTAGGTCAATGTAATCAATTTACCTCTTATGATACAAGTTAATCACGGGGAAATAATAGAAGTGTTTTTGTTTCCTGCACGTGCCCTGGTGCCACCAGCAGTTGATTGCCACAAATAGTACCTACAAAACAAAATACAAAATGATACAAGAAACGCATTTTTCACATTTCAGCATCCTGCAAAATAGTTTTCAATTTATGGCAAAATATATGCAAGTGTAAGTTTTGAACAGTAAATTTGTGTTTTTTTTTGTGTAATATAACATTTTCAATTGCAAGATTTATCCCCCCCCCCCCACCCCCCCACCCCTCCACGTTCTGGGGTGACATATCCACAGATGTTCAGACCTGGACAAAACTTCCACAGAATTTGAAATCAGGTCCAAAAGTAAGTAGCTGCACAACATGGTATTAACCATTTCATTTCCAGATGTGGATTCACCTCTAACAGTGGAAAGGAAATCACTTTCTAAATCAATCATACTCATACATAATAGTCAGCCAAATCACTTACATTTATATATTCCATGTCATATCCTCCTATCTATATTTCCCCTCACCCCATATAGTTCCAGTAATCGTATTTAGCCTCACATTTACCCTGTGATTTATTTTTTTTTTTTGCATTGCGTGTCGCAGCAGCGCCTCTTAACGGCTGTCAGGAAGACAGCCACTAGAGGCTGGATTAACCCTGCAATGTAAACATAACAGCTTCTCTAAAACTACTATGTTAACATCTGAAGGGTTAAAACCTGGGGGACCTTGCACCAAAACCACTTCATTGAGCTTAAGTGGTCTGGGTGACTATAGTGGTCCTTTTAAAACGTGTTGTCTAATGCTACTAGCCAGGCCTTAAACATTACTTTACACTGCTTGCCAAGGCTACATTGTCTCTCATCACTTGTGAGTGAAACGTTTGAGCCCTGGTTATATAGTATAGGAAGAAGTCATTGAGATTGTTATAATTTTCAAGTATGATCATCCTTGTAAGATAGCATTCTGTGCTCAGAAAAACGCAGATTGCTGCAGCTGCTCACCCAGCACACACTCTGCCGTCCATGTTCATTGCAGTGTGGGATGATTCACGTTGCGTTGGAGCAAAGGGAGCACTGTGGGCGGAGTCCAGATATGGCTGCAGCTGCTCTCACACGTTACACAGTTGTAAATAATAAATTTAAAATCGCATTGAGCACACAGAACGTCCATAGGAAAGCATTGAAAAATGCTTTCCTATGGAAGCTTTTAATGCGCGTGCGGCTCGGCCGTGCATGCGCATTCGGCTCCACTCAGGAGCTGACATCAGAGGGGGAGGAGAGGTCACCAGCGCCGAGGGAGCCCGGCGCTGGATAAAAGGTAAATGACTTTTAACCCCTTCAGCCCAACGGGAGGGAGGGTGTGAGGGGTGGGGTCCTAAGGATTTTATAGTGTCAGGACAAGTTTGTTTTCTTGACACTATAGTGATCCTTTAAGTACAAAATAAAATCAAGAGTGAACTGGTAACACACACACCATTATGATGGTGGACACCATTAGGTCCGCTTTCTGGTGGCCATTGAATTGGAGAGGCAAGCGTTAAAAAGAAAACGCCATATACCATATAAATGTATAGAAACATGGAAAAAAGGGATACAGCTATGAGCTAAAAGAAAACAAACACCACATAGTGATGTACAATTAAATGAAATGACACGCTGCAATAATGGTTGCACTCACAAGATATGAATGAAATAAGCGCCTTGAAATCCACTAAGGGATATTGCTGGACCGCTTCCACTGGAGGGTGGTGGATGAATAAGCAGACTCAAGAGGCTCAGGGGGCAATCAAGAACCAAGTTGTATAAAAAGAAAATTTATTGAGGCACCGTTGCCCAATAGAATATACAAAAAAAATTCACATGTAAAAACAAATGAATAAAATCTAACGCGTTTCGTCCAGCACAGTGGACTTCAGAGATAGAAACAAATTCAATAATAATACATGGAACAAGGATGCATATAAATAATCCCCCCCCTCCCAGTCACATTAAATACATAATCTAAAAGGAGTTGATTGAAGGTCAATCAGGTGTGCCTAGACTCCAAAAAACTTTCATTGATGGACAGAGGAGTGGGTCGATCTTCATTGGACTTAGTTGTAAACACAGCTGATGTGCATAATTGGCAATGTGAATTTCCGCGAGTCCATTCGGCTTGCGTTCCACCTCCTCCTTCCGGTATCGCGCATCACTTCCGGTTCCAGTTGAAATGTCCTGAAAGTCTATGCGTTCCAACTGTGGATATGTGAACGTCTCATAACGAGCATTCAGTGCTCGAAGGATGTTAATATTGCAGATACAAAAAAAATTAGAAAAATATGAAGAAATTAGAGAACGGACAGCAGCTGAAATAGCCTGCCCTTCGGTGGGTCCCCGCTCAGAACTCAAGCTGGTTTTAGCTCATCTTGTGCCATTACAGAGAGAACATATCTGAAGCATATCAGACTGGTCCCACCCATACAGGCAGTCCAGATCTGAAATGTCAGCAAGTTCTCTCTGCACGAGAGATACAGCAACCCCAGACGATCGTTTCAGCCTTGTAAGGTATCATCAGTGAGGCATAGCTGATATCTCTCTAGGCTCACGGTGCCTAGAGAGATATCAGCTATGCCTCACTGATGATGCCTAACAAGGTTGAAACGATCGTCTGGGGTTGCGGTGTCTCTCGTGCAGACAGAACTTGCTGGCATTTCGGATCTGGACTGCCCGTATGGGTGGGACCAGTCTGATATGCTTCAGATATGTTCTCTCTGTAATGGCACAAGATGAGCTAAAACCAGCTTGAGTTCTGAGCGGGGACCCACCGAAGGGCAGGCTATTTCAGCTGCTGTCCGTTCTCAGAATACTCTTGCGACCCGTTTTTTCTCTCCAAAAAAAAAAAATAAATATATATATATATTTTTATTATTTTAAATATTCCATGTGTATTAAAGGGACACTATAGTCACCTGAACAACTGCAGCTTAATGTATTTGTTCAGGTGAGATCTATAGCTCCCTGCAGACAATCTAATGTAAACACTGTATTTTCAGAGAAAATACAGTGTTTACATTGATAGGAATACCTCTAGTGGCCGTCACTCAGACGGCCACCAGAGGGACTTCCTATCATGCAGAGCCCTAAAAAGGCCCTGTACACGTCAGACGTTTGAAAATACGTCTGACGTGTGCAGGAGAGAGAAGGCACTGTGTGCGCGCCTTCTCTCTCCAGCATGTCAGAGAGGAGAGGGGGCAGGCAAAGACCGCGAGCTGAGAGTCAGCTCAGCTCGCGGCCGCGCACACGCGCGGTAGTGCGCTCAGGACTTCAGAGGGCGGCATGAATGCCGCCCTCTTAAGTATGTGCGCATGTGCAGCGAAGCCGCCTATGCGCAAAAGGGAGCAATGGCGCTTCCAAATGGAAGCGTCTGATTGCTCCCTGCTCATTTTGACGAAATAGGGGGCGCGGTTTCACGAGGCTCCCGGCGCTGGAACCAGGTGAGTAAAACTGCTTGGCTGGAGAGTCCCTTTAATGTTATGTGTCATTGCACACAAATGAAGTGAATATTCCCACTAGATATTAATACTAAAAAAAAATGTGCTACTATCTATTTGATATTTCCAATGTATATTTAAAGATCTAATTTAAACTAAACATATAATTGATCAAACTGAAAAAGACTTTTATACTAAGAATAATCTTTTGTATCAAAAAAGACCCTTTGTGAATCGAACGAAACTCCAACAGTATGATAGCAGAAATGTAAAAACTATTAAGTGATTATAAACTAATCAATACAAATTGGGTATTCTCCTATAAATATAAAAAAAAATAATTTATAAGTGTAAATATGAAAATCATTTTAGAGGAGAGATGCAAATCTTTTCAAAAAGTCAAACATTTTTTTAACAATCAGTCTCCCTAAATTAAATATTAGCTAGAAAGAAAAGAAGGGAAAGGAGAGGACAGTATCATGTCATAAAACAAGCTAGATCTATATCGACATTCATCCCCTTGGGCTCTGAGGAATCCAATCAATAGATCCAATATGTTTCTCTTTGAGATAATTTAAGATCTCTGTCCCCTCCTCTCCAGTGCGGGGATATTTGTTCAATGCCTACACCCCTAAAATCTCTCCAATTAAAAGAGGGATACGAATTGCAATGGACTGGAACGGAATGGGTAGTCATACCTTTTCTAATGTTGTTGATATGCTCCATAAGACGAATCTTAAGGAGTCTTTTGGTCTTACCCACATATTGTTTGCCACACGGACACTGCAATACATACACAACATAGTCTGTGTGGCATCCAATATTTGATTTGATAGGGAAACTAATTTGGGTAATGAAACTAGTGAAATTAAAGGATTCGCCCAAATTCATCCTATAACACGCTATACACATTGAATAACCCTTAAATCCCTTGTGTCGACATGTGCTATTTACATTGGTATTAGTTGTCTTTGGTGTACGTAACTGTTGCCATCTGTTTTCTTGAAAAAAAAACATTTGGATTGTATTTGTTCTCCCTTATAAAAAAGGGAAAGATCCAAAAAGTTTATGGTGTGTTGGTTCCATTCCGGTGTGAATTTTAAATTAAAATGTATTAATATTGAGATATTGAACAAAAGACAAAAGATTCCTGTGAACTCTTCCAAATTATGATCACGTCATCGATGTATCGCCGCCACAGGACCAGGCTCGCCCTCCAGTCATGCTCGCACCACATGAAAAGGTCTTCACATCTCCTCATATAGATGTTGGCATAACTGGGGGCGAACCTGGTTCCCATGGCAGTCCCCGTCACTTGAAGGTAAAAATTCCCTTCATAGAAAAAATTATTATGTTCGAGAATGAACTGAATGGCGGTGAGAATAAATTTTTTGAATGCAACAGGTACCTCTTGATCCTGATCTATAAAAAAAATTGGACTGCCTCAATCCCTCACTTATGATGGATGACCGTATAAAGGGATGTTACATCCAGAGTTGCCTAACTATAATCACTTTGCCATTCTATATTATCCAACTCTTGTAATATGGCTTTGGTATCTTTAATATAAGAGGGGGCATTCTGAGCGTATTTTTGGAGGCATGCATCAAGGAAGGCCGATAAATTAGCTGTAATGTAATTAATTCCACTGATAATAGGACGTCCGGGGGGAAAAAACAATTTTTTTATGGAGTTTGGGCAAAAAATAAAAAATGGGGATAACTGGATGGGTACTAAATAGAAACTTAATTTTTTTTTGCTGTAATAATTTCCTCACATAGTGCCTCAGACAATATGACTTTTAATTTGGAATTGTATGATCTTGTAGGATCATTGGGCAATAAAATATAGGTATCTTATTTACCCAGTATATTTAGGGATTCTTGATGGTAATAATGGGAGGTCATGATGACAATGCCTCCCCCCTTGTCCGCCTCCTTAATGACAATGTCTTCTCTTTTAGTTAAATTTTAAGGCAATTATTTCCATCTAAAAGTTAGATTATATTGTTTGTGTTGATTTTTTTTTTTTATAATTTTTTTAAAATTCCTCATTAACCTTTTTTTCAAAAGTCTCCAAATGGGGACCTCTACTGAAAACTGGATAGAACTTGGATTTCGGTTTAAATGAATCAAAATCATTATTATATAAATGTGATTCACAATTGATGTCCCCAAGTGGTTAAACTGTATACTTATTACATAGAATCTGGTGCAAAGAGGTCATATTTGCAGGGCAAGAGGGTCTGGACTTCTACATTTGTTTTAATTTTTCACACCTCAAAAACAGTAATTTTACTTACCGTAAATTCCTTTTTTCTTAGTATAGTGGCAGTACTTACAAGTGGGATGTTCCTTAGGATTCTGGACAAGAAGCTCCCCCTTCTTTAGAATTTAAATGCTGTGCTCCGCCTGCTGCCTCCATATAAGCTGTAACTCAGAGACACTCACCAGTAATACAAAAGAACCAAAACGGAGACCGAATGATGCATAGAATTTAATCTATTTGAAAGCGGAGGGAAAGCCAGTACTGCCACTATACTAAGAAAAAAGGAATTTACGGTAAGTAAAATTACTGTTTTTCCCTTCGTATAGTGGCAGTACTTACAAGTGGGATATAGCAAGACCCCTGCAAACAACAAAGGGTGGGAACTCAGCAGGCCACAGCTTGTAGCACCTTACGCCCAAAGCAGCTTCAGATGATGAGAATACGTCCAGCCTACAATGCTTGATAAAAGTATGTAAGGAAGACCAAGCAGCAGCTTTGCAGATGTCTTCAGGTGAGGCGGCTGCTCTTTCAGCCCAGGAGGTCGTCATAGCTCTAGAGGCACGAGCCTTTAAAGGGAAACTAAGGGGAATCCCTTTGGATTGATAAGCCAACCTGATTGTATACGTTAGCCATCAGGCCAAAGAGGGTCCTGAGACAGCACAACCCCTGTTAGCGCCATGAAAGAATACACATAGATCTAAGGATCTAATCCCTGAGTCATCTGAAGACAGATTTTCAGGGATCTTCTAAGATCTAGGAGATGTCACATTCTTTCCAGATCCGACGTAGGAAAATGATAAAACCCCGGTAGGACAATAGGTTGGTAATTGCAGCACCAGAAAAAACCTTAGGCAAAAAAGAAGGCTTGGTGTGCAGGACCACCTAGTCGCGATGAAAAAGGTGAATTCCGGAGAGAAAGAGAGAGCTCGGATCACACCTACTCAACTAGCAGAGGCGATAGGCACCCGGAAAACCGTCTTGAAGGTAAGAAACTTGAAAGGAACCTCCAGTAAATGTTCAAATGGTGGTTCACAAAGGGCTCGAAGCACCAGACAGATCCCAAGTAGGGAAAGGTACTACTTAGGAGGCCTCTTAAGCCTTATGGACTTAAGAAATCTTAGAAAAAGCAGGTTTGAGGCAAAGCCACGAACCAGGAAGTGATTTAGAGCTGAAATCTGGCCTTTGAGCGTAAAACTCCCAGGCCGGCTTCAAACCCATCTTGCAAAAAAGAAAGACTTTCCGGGATAGAGGCTTTGGCCGGATCCAACCTCGAAGTGAACACCAGGTTCTGAACTTCATTTAAACTCTGAAATAGATTTACGAAGTGGACCAGCGGACGGAAGACAGCAACACATCACATAACGGTCAGAGAGACCATGGCCTTGAAGGATCACCCTTGCAGCAACCATGCCGTCAGGTGAAAAATATCCAGAGTTTCCACGGGGAGAGTCACATTCTCCAATACTTGAGAAGAGACTGGAGATGCCAACGTGAGATTGTCAAGTTTTCCACTTCCGAAAACCAACTCCTGTTCGGCCAGAAGGGCAGGACTGCCAATTACTTGCCTTCTTCATCTTACTAATGAACAATCCGTGGTATAAGAGCAACAGGAGGGAAAACATAAGCCATGTCGAAGGTCCAAGGTATCGATAGACCGTCTAGGACAACTGGGTACTCTCCTGAATGGAGAGAAGCAAAACATTGAACTTTCCTGTATCTCCTTGTGGCAAACAGGTCTATCTCCGGCCTGCCGAAGCGTGAACCCAGCGCCAAAAAAAAATAAAATTTAGCTTGACAGTGCCCAGTCAGCCTGAGACCAAAGTCTACGGCTGAGGCAGTCTGAACTAACTTTAGAGACCCTCTGACATGGGTAGCTGATATAGCGAGAAGATTCGCTTGAGCCCAAGACATATGAGGTAGCAGAGCTCTTGAAGAGCTTTTACCTTCATGCCACCCTGGCGAAAAAAACCACTGTAGTGGCGTCCGACTGAATCCTCATTGCCTGATTTGTGATGGCTGAACGGAAGGAAACCAGTGCCTTCCAAACCGCATTAATCCCTGAAACTTCAGGAAGCGCCTGACTCCACTCTGTTCCAAGACCCTGACGGAACTGAGAAGCTAGATGGGCGCCCCAACCCATCTGGGAGGCATATGTGGATATCATAAACCATTGTTTCTGAGCAAACGATAGGCCCTTTGAGATATTGCTTCTGTGTTTCCACCAGTTCAGGAGTCCTTTCACCCCTTTGGATAGGTGGAAGGGAGAGTCTAGATCTTCCTGTTTTCGTGTCCATTGGGAAAGGATGTCCCATTGCAATGGTTTTGCTTCTGCCTTTGCCCAGGCCACTGCTGGGATTGCAGAAGCGAGGAGGCCTAGAACCTCATAGCATCTCTGATTGCAGCTTTGATACGGCTTTTAAAATCCTCATTTGTTTCACTAATGGTAGAAAAAGAGAGAGGGACTGTGAATTTCCTCTAAGACCCAAGAACTCTAGACTTCGTGACGCAGTCAGCTTGGATTTTTCCAGGTTCAGGATCCAACCGTGATCTCTTAAAACCTTCATTGTAATCGTGAGATGAAGATTTAGCAGTTGTCTTTATTGACCTTCAAGGAACCAAACGTCCAGGTATGGAACAATCGAGATACCTTTCAGACGTAAAACCACTGCTATGGATGCCAGGATTTCCGTAAAAGCTCGAAGAGCTGAGGACAGGCCAAAGGGAAGAGTTTAAATGTAAATGGAGAATCCTTCGCTTTCTTGAAACAAGAATGCTTGGGCACTTCCGGATTTCAACCCGGGACCTCTCGCACCTGAAGCGAGAATCATACCACTAGACCAACAAGCCAGTGTTGCTAGAACCGCAAACCTGAGAAACTTCCGGGAAGATTCTGAAACCGGTACATGGAGATAAGCATATTTAAACCAACTCTGCCATGTAATCTCCCTTTGTAAAATGTGTGTCAAAAGGCAAAATACGTTCCATACAGAACTTCTGTCATGGTAAGCAGGTGTTTACTAGTTTCCATCTGGTTTTTGAACCAGAAAAAAAGGCGTGAGTAAACTCCCTGAAATACCCAACGTTTGGGTACCTCTCTACCACATTTCTTAAAGAAGAAGAGAATTTGTTTACTCTTGATGGATAGCTTGACAGTAGGAAGGATGGACGTGGTTTCGATGAAACTTTATTCTGTAACCTTCTGAAATGGTTCTTGTAATCCACCTATGAAGCACTCTTTCCCAGTCTTGGGTGAAGAACCGAAGGCGTCCTCCCATTCTTATGGCGTCAAACTTCCTCTTTTGTCATGCCTGTTGGATTCCTGTCAAGACCACTGGCTGTTTATTTGAGGTACATAGTTGGTCTCCCATACAAGTACTAACCAGGCCCGAGTCTGGATGGCTTCTGAGATCTGACGAGATCAGGGATTTTCAGGCTGGTATGGCCATAGGCCATCATGCTTTTGAAACCTGCAAAACCGCCCTGGTAACGAAAGGACCTCTGACCCTTGTACTGAAAACTTTAATATCCCTGGGTTCTTGAATCCAGAGGTAGGGTTTTCGTCGTATCAGACATCTGTCTAACAATGTCTTCCAAAGGAGTGCCAAAAAAAAAAAAATTTTGTTCCTTTCAAAGGGTAATTCACATAAGGATGCCTTAGACGCAGAGTCAGCTGTCCATGTTCGTAGCCAAAGAGCTCTTCTGGCTACTGACGACAAACCCATAATCCTCGCTGATAAACAAAGAAAACTCATCTTTCAGTAGGAACAAGAGATGGGAAGGATCTGTATCAGAGTTCCCATAATGGAATCTTCCAGGGCTTGTAGCCAAACGCTCTGAGCTCTGAGAACCGCTGAACCTGCAAATTCAGCGCTGCACTGATATCCTGCGGCCTGGAATATTCTACTACACGAAGTTCTGGCCCGTTCGTCCATTGGGTTTTTAAGCCCTGAGACTTCGCCAATGGGTATAGTGGTTTTCTTTGATAGCTGGGCAATCTGAACATCCACTTAGGAAGATCTTCCCATTTTTCTCCAGACTGTAGCTTGACTTGAACGTACGTCTTTCAAGATTCTTTCACCTATGATGGAGATCCAAGATTTAAGGAGACATTGGGAAACCTTTAACCTTACCCTTGGTAGGTTCAGTTTCTTGTACCGCCGTCGTCACTTCTTTAATAAATTTCTTCAGCTCTTCCGGTGGAAACCCCTCCTCCACACTTGAAGCCAGGCTGGAAATATCCGAAGGCGAAGAGACGTCAGACACAGAAGGAGATCTATTCCTCCTACGCAGTGTGGGCAGTTTCTCCTGAATAGCTTCAAATGTCTGGGACAAATTTTCCTGAAACCAGCCCAGGAAGGATGCCATATCAGTCTGCTCGGCTTTTACTAGCCGATCCGTTGCGCACTGATTGCATGTATTATTGTGACATCCGTCAGGTAGAGGTAACGCACATTCCAGACAACATAAGTGCTTAGATTTACTTGTGGTGTTTGGAACAGAAGTTGACATCTTGTCTATATCTGTCTTATCTGGAGACATAGGACTTATTCTAGAAGCATGCATAAAAACAAAAGGTGAAAAAAAAGGAGAGTTCAATAGTTAAACCTCACCTTAAATCACCTAAGATCCGTGTAGGAGGGCAGGTGACACGGAGAACCAGAACTGTACACCCACCCTTGGGGTCAGGAAGGTCCTGCACAGCCATGTATCCAAATTTTAAATTTGGCGCCAAACACCGTTTCACGCATGCTCAGTAGCGTGATTCTGTGTTTGGTGGAACGCAAAGCCTCCCGGGCGTGCGTTCCACCGCTGTGCGCATGCGTAATGAGCAATGAAGGAGAACCGCCTGGGAACTCAGTCAGAAAAAAACACAAAAGACAGTATCCGGTCACGTTCCGTAACGCGAACCCGGAAGTACTGTTGCCGCTCAGTTCCCGCCCGGGAAACTATCGGGCACTCACCTCCCGGTCAGCAACCTGTGCTGAACGCACCAAATCTCCACCTGCACTGTGGGGGAACCTGTCCGTCCCGTTGCCGGGACAAGAAGAACTGGTGAGTGTCTCTGAGTTACAGCTTATATGGAGGCAGCAGGCGGAGCACAGCATTTAAATTCTAAAGAAGGGGGAGCTTCTTGTCCAGAATCCTAAGGAACATCCCACTTGTAAGTACTGCCACTATACGAAGGGAAAAATACATTTTAAGTATAGAGATAAGAAAACATAATAATAGAATCTTGGAAGTGGACAGGTTTTTTTTTAACCCCTTAAGGACCAAACTTCTGGAATAAAAGGGAATCATGACATGTCACACATGTCATGTGTCCTTAAGGGGTTAAAGGAAGACTCATGTTATAAACACAAATTTATTTCAACAGTTACTGTTCATGTTGTCTTTAGATTCAGTTTCACCATGTGGAACTTCATCCAGCAGTATCCCAATATTACAGAAACCATCGTTCCTCCTTTAAATCGGAGATCATCCCCACACCGATGAGGAGTACTTCTTTTCAACAGAGCCTGTTCATACAGACGGCCAGGTGTGGCCGCCCCATAAGTACCCAAAATGGGATTTGAACCTGGGTACTTTGCTGTCCTGGGCCTGATATCTACCTTTGAGACACAGCAGTTCTTTTACAGTATTCACTAGGAAGTGCCTGTAGCGTGTCAGATTTATTATATTTACAGCAATCAGCAGCTAATTCAAAAGAAAAATGTGATTTAGCATCCCACAATGTTTAAACGTATGTTAATTTTCTAAGATGTATTTTAGTTTAAAAAAAAAAAAAAATAGACCATAGGTTTAATTGATCATTTACCTGGTCTGAAAGCCTATTAGCGACTTCCTCGATTTCAGACCTTGCCATGATAGACCGTCCACACCAAGGGGCGTACAGGAAAAACATTGTTATCTCAGAGTCCTGCCGAATGTGTTCTGCATAATCCAGCTGTCCATGGAAAAGATCCAAAACAAAGGATTTCTTAGAGAAAAAGTGCACTGGTGGTCTGGCTGGCATAACGACATCATTAGCCCGGCTGAAGAAAGAAACGAGAAACTTTGTCGGAATCATAGAAATGTGCTCTGTTAGGAGGAGTTTAACAAGCAGTAACATACACAGAATGAATGTAATTACAATGTAAAACGAGTTTTTATCATAGTTTACAGTGCTAAGAGTTCCCCTGTCCCCATCTCCATGCACAATCTTTCTTAATACTGCAGCAGTTGCAAAACTCACTGCAGCTATAACCTCACTTCGTCCTTTACATGTCACATGAAGAAGCTCTGCTTTGTTCTTCTTGTCCAAATAATTGTATAGTGTGCATTTGCTATACAAATTTCCAGTATATCTCACTTAAAGGGATTCTCCACTGCCAGGAAAACATTTGTTTTCCTGGAACTGCAGGACCCTCTAGTGCATGCGCATTAGACCTCCCCATAGGAAAGCATTGAATAATGCTTTCTTATGGGGATTTCAGCAACGCTGAACGTGAGGACATCCAGCGTAGTTTTAAACCACTTCTCGTGTTCCTGTAGACAGTCACTAGAGGAGAACTTAACCCTGCAATGTAAATATTGCAGTTTATGAAAACTGCAATAATTACACTTGCAGGGTTAAGGGTAGTGGGAGTTGGCACCCAAACCACTCCAATGGGCAGACGTGGTCTGGGTGCCTGGAGTATCCCTTTAAAATCTGAGAATGGAGTGGTTGTTAAGTGGATAGCATTTGCTAAACAGCATAGACACATTCTTTTCTTCCTATGTGATCATTAAATTTGAAATCAATATATATGGTTGCATGAATAAATACAATTTAGGAGTGTGTGAGAGAATTAGTTGTCTGTCAAATCAGTGACTATATGGGTTTGCCTCTGAGTGTTTGTTTAGATGACCGGACCTCCTCCCATTGCATTGGAAAGGAGTTTTTGTTGTATTTTTGTCTTTGAATATAAAGCTTAGTTTAAAAAATAAATAAAGTAAAAATATATAAAAACCTGGATCCTAACTCTTTAAGCTGGCTCCTAGATTCAAAGCAAATTTCTCAGGCCTTGATCTATACATAAACAGTTACTCCAACATTTTTTATTTTCTTAACATTGACTTTTACATCTTTATGCCCTACTGTGCACTTGGTACCTAGTTTGCACCACCCCATCTGGCTATATGCGCTACCAGTCTTCAAAATAAACGGTTACATATGAAAGTGTGGCAACTGTGCAATAATATTGGCCTGGAGGGATGGATTAATACCAAGGAGAGGTGCCAAGCTCCCTCTTCATCTCAAGAACAGCATTAAAGAATAGTCTGTGGGGCCATTTGGCCCAGCCATTCAACAGAGAAAGCTTCCTAGACCCCCTGCGTTGCCTGAGACCACCACCTGTCAGGTTTAACACCACCCCTGTCTAGGTGCAAGAGTCACAGGCAAACAACGCTTCCTCTGCCAAGACAGCTCTCCTAACAGTAACATCCATCAATAATATCTGTTAACTGGGTAAGGACATACACCTACTCAAACTCTGACATCCCAGTCTTAGTAGCTAGTCTACAGGTAGCCAGAAAACAAATCTTTTAAAGTTTTTAAATATGAACTACAACCTCCATGATGCTTTGTAAACCTCAATGCCGACAAAGCATCATGGAAGTTGTAGTTCTACCTCCAATATTGTGCATGTTTGTCCAACTCTGAGCTATACAATCTCCGATAGGAAGGGATTGTTTAAGGAAGGAATGAGTTCAAGCTTGCCCTAGATCACACAGAACGTTCTATGGAATCCTGTGTATCGTTACAGCCCTGTCACAGGTGTGTCGGTGTTACAGGGGACAGGCCGGGTTACCTGCAGGTGAACCTGAGGGCCACGAGGAGGGCGATGCCCAGCGCTATAGCCCCACACAGCAGCTCGGGCCTGCGGCCCATCAGGCAGAACAGCCGCTTAACGTGCTGCCGGACAGGCCTTTGCATAGCGCTTATAGAGGCGGGGGGCGGCCCGAGCCCGCGGGGGGCAGGCCGCTCCGTGTCCTCATCACAGCCCAGGGCTGTCAGCAGCACGAACCGAGCGCCGCCACGTCTAATAACACGACTTCCGTGGCCCAGCCGGGGGAGCAGGGCGGGGAGTGTGGGCAAATAGCAAGCACGTATGCTAGGGAGCGTCTAAATCTTCACACCCTGCCAGGGCGCCGCACTGATATGGCTGGGTACCTTACCAGCTGAAGAATAATGGCAGTATGTGCTGCTCTACATAGGGCTGCAAAATCTCATCATCGAGGGGTTTCAGGCCCATGGTGCACAAGGATTGGCCTTAAAGGGACAGTTTAGGCTGATTAAGGCACCATAACAAGTGCATCTAAATTAAGTTGTTATTGTGCCACGAGACCTCAGGTGCACTCTCATCTTCAAGGGTTAAACCGTTCTTGATGAACGGCGTCACTCCACACTTTATGAAACTTGAGATTTAAGAAGCTGGATGCTGCCTTGGACGGATCGTCGCTGGAGGCAACTTTAGGGTTAAACCGTTCAAGAATGGTTTAACCCATGAAGGCGAGAGTGCGACCAAAGGCTTCCTGGCACCATAACTTAATTTAGATGAAGTTGCTTTGGTACCTAGAGTGACCCTTTTATTATTATTATTATTATTATTATTTAAATAAGGGCTTTTTCTTAGTTGTATAAGTTAGCAATGGACATGTTTAACTAATGCATGTTCTGTGACTGTCACTCCCTTAATAAATTGGCATTTCATAAAGATAAAATCTTTATGAAATGCTCATAAACATTGTGCTGCTTCTTGCCTGAGATAAATTTTCAGCACTATGACACCACCAAGGTAATTTCTACGATGGAGGAAGTCATGTCCTCACCTAATCAATGGGATGTTCCAATGGAGAGTGATGATCCTTCTCAGCCTAGCCATCCACCAGCTACTCCGAGGATCGGGATGGGATGGCAGTATGCAGAAGGATTACTTACATTTACTTGTTGAGGAGGAAGTTTGGTTGCTACATTTTATTTTGGTTTTTCTTTTTTGAAGTATATAGTTGTATTCTTACACACGCAATCGCACCCTAGGGGGAATTGGTTACTTTATTTATTACTGGTATTTATAAAGCGCCAACAGATTCTGCAGCGCTGTACAATTAGTGGAGAACGTACAATATACAGAGACAAATACAAAAGGTAGAGAGAGCCCTGCCCGTAAGCTGATATCTAACCAGTGGAGCTCTTTTATACAAAGTGCTTAGCTAGATGGCATGTGAGCTTACAATCTAAAGGATACAATGGGGATTTGAGACAAGAAGTAACAGGAAATTTGGAGGTGATGGCTAAAAGACTAACAGAGAGAAGCAGCTATTGGCAGGGATCTATTTACCACAAGGCAAACAAGGCATTTGCCTAGGGCGGCACTTTCAGGGGGGCGCCAAAAAATGCCACCCAAGCTCCCAGACAAATGCCTTGTTTGCCTCGTGTTCTGGGGCTGGGGAGCGAGTGTAGCTGTCAGTGTGTGTCTGTGAGTGAGAATGGGTGTGCCTAGAAGTGTGTGTATGTCATTTTATGTGTATCTGAGAGTGTGTGCCTGTCAGTGAGTGGGTGTGTCAGTGTGTGTCTGTCAGTGAAAGTGTGTTTTGGTTAAACAGTGTGTGCTTATGACTGTATGTGTGTGCCAAGGACTGTATCTGTCAATGAGTGTATATCAGTGCATGTATCAATGAGGGCAGTCAAAAAAGTGGCCTTGACACGAATTGGGGGGGGTCAAATTTAGATTTTGGGGTGCCCGAATTTAGTCATGCCTAGGGCAGCACAAATCCAAAATACACCACTGGCTATTGGTAAAATATAAAGGGAATGAAGAGTTAATTGAGTGAGAATCTCAAACAGCTGGAGGAGCATGCTATAAATTTAGGGGGAGCCTGGGTGGTGAGGAAAATATGCAGAGCTTCACTGAGTGAACAGAGATGGAGATAGAACAGTTATATGAAGCTATTTACAGCCAGGAGGAGCATAGGAGAGAGGGAGAGGTGGAGGGGGCAGCCATGTGTTGTATACAATTGAAAAGTTTAGCAACCAAATTCTATTACCCAAAATATAAATAATTTTGTACATGAAATATTGGTCAGAAACATTACATGGCAATAATACAAACTGCATGCACAACGTTAACCAGTCCTCTGCGCAGGCAACCGAATGTTTACACTGTTTTAAACCGATGCCTAAGCCCCTGCGTGGGCAATCTCTATCTTTGTTATTTTCCAAATCAGTTCGATACATGTATCTATATTGCGAATACAATAAAAATATTCAAAACAAACTGCATGCACATACAATTACAGTGGCAAACTACAGGTATTAATGATAACAAATCTATAGTAACAGGTGAGAATATGGTAGTAATCCAAGAATAAATGAGGTGGAGTATCTTCCAAACTTCAGTCAGTACATGAGAGTTGTAGAATTTTCAGCAGGATGTTAAATGCAGTTCTTCACTGGGTATGACTGTGAGGCCTGAAGAACAGAGATGTAGATAGAACATTTATATGAGGGTATTTACACCCAGGAGGAGCTGGAATACTTGGATCCACACACTGCCCCTTGGTAATTACACAGACTTGTGGCCTGTATTCTGTTTGTATACTTTCTTGGTATCTTGCTTTGCATTGTACTATTATTTAATTATTTTTTTTTCCAATATAGTCTGCTTTAAATATTAAAGGGACACTATAGTCACCTGAACAACTACAGCTTAATGTAGTTGTTCAGGTATTATCTATAGCTCCCTGCAGGCAATCTAATGTAAACACTGATTGATAGGAATACCTCCAGTGGCCGTCACTCAGACGGCCACTAGAGGGACTTCCTATCACGCAGGGCCCTAAAAAGGCCCTGTACACGTCAGACGTATTGAAATACGTCTGACATGTTCAGGAGAGAGAAGGCACTGTGTGCGCGCCTTCTCTCTCCAGCCTGTCAGCGGAGGAGGGGGGCGGGCAAAGACCGCGAGCTGAGCTGTCACTCAGCTCGCGGCCGCGCACACCGCGGTCATGCGCGGTAGTGCGCTCAGCACTTCAGAGGGCGGCATGAATGCCGCCCTCTGAAGTATGTGCGCATGTGCGGCGAAGCCGCGCATGCGCACAAGGGAGCAATGACACTTCCAAATGGAAGCGTCTGATTGCTCCCTGCTCGCGCCCGCCTATTTCGTCATTTTGACGAAATAGGGGGCGCGGCTTCACGAGGCTCCCGGCGCTGGAACGAGGTGAGTAAAATTGCCTCCCTGGAGAGTCCCTTTAAATATTGATTTTAGCAATGCAATAATATGGAATTCAGGGCTCACTGGTTTGGACATTGCAGTTCCCTATGGTTGGGTGTGTAGTGATTTCCTGGGTATTTTTTCCTGGGTAAGTTTATCCATGTATATCGTTTGTTTAGTACTGTACTGTTTTATTTTGTAGACTCTGCTTGCCCAACAAGGCAGACCACAGTCCTTTGGATCTATGGCTCCACAGAGGCCCTACTATTTCTGATCTAGGGGCAGGTTTTATTACCTTATAAGCCTTAACACTACTTATATTACCAATCATAATGGTTGGAGGATATTCTTGCTGGAAGAATATTCTTGAATGAGATCTTGGTGTAATCCTCTGTTTGCTACATAACTGGTTATTTTCACAGGTCTCAGACCCTTTCATGCCCTCCTCTATATCTCTACTTGGAGATAGTCAATATTGGGGAGCAATATTTATTTGCATGTTTTTTCTTGTTTCTTTTGCAAGCAGGGTCTACCTATTCACTGGATTTTGAGGGACCTAAGTTTTACCTTGACATGGCATCTTGTTGGGTAGGTGGAATTGACTACCAATCTATGGTAGGCCTTTGTTACAGACATTTTTAGAGCATGCCCTCTTCTATGTTTATTTGCTATGTTTGTTCAATACGGCGATCACAACTAACAGATAAAGAATTTACCTTCCACTTAAGAGTTCACAATACATATTGCCCCACTCTTCTATAGATTCTAAGTTTTCTCGAATTTTTCTTAGTAATTCTTTTGACCTTAATTGGTAATTATTTGCATTATGTATATAATATAAGATAATTGTGCACTGTTTTGATTGATATTGAGCATTTCTCAGTCCTTTACTCCTGTTGGTCTCAGCAGCTTAATCCAGCACACTCCCCCTCTGCACTTCAAGGTTCGGCACATGATGCATTTTGCCCCACCTCCTGGGGCTTTCTTAAAAGTGTGATGAGTCCTCCCACTTCCGTCCAGTTTATATAGCGGCTATGTGTGGACCCCTCTGCAAACTATCCCACTATGCTGCTTATCTCTGAATGCCTCTTTATCAAAGTACAATTATTCCTTACAGTTCATAAAATAAATCACAAAATTAATCAGATTATATAAAAACAGTATGTCCAAAGATAAAAGAAATTTCAGTTAACCCATTATACAAAAAGGTAAACATACCCCCTGACAATTTTCTGTCATGTAATTGCGCCATCTACTGACCAAAATCTACATTATAGTCTGCAGGAAAGACACGCCCACCTTACTCTATTGGTCACTATCAACTAGTGACGTATAGAGAACTTCTTTAAAAATTAAGGACAAAGGAAAGAAAGACACTCTCTGGGGATGGGCTCACACCTAACATCTGAGGGCTAACATCCAGAACCAAAAGCTGGACACACCTAATTCTTTGTATCTTTTCCAATAGATCAAATAAGCGGTCCGAGGCGAGGGGTATCCCGGCAAACTCCTGTTTTGGGTAGGGATTGCTAGACTAAAAGTGAATATATTGCAAGAGAAAGGGACATAAAAAAAAGAGACTCCACCCTAGGAGACTTCCAATTTCTGGCTATTGATGTTTTAACAGCCATTAGGATATGAAAAATAATTGGTCTGAATTCTCTATTAATCAGCCCCATATCCAAAAGCAATAAGGCCATATTTGTTTTAAATATTTTTATTGGGGGGCGGAGCCTGACCAGCATCCTGATCACACGCATAACTGCAGAGCTCCTGCAGTTACAATCGGAAAACGGCAAAAAATGAGGCAAAATCAGCTCTCACCCACACAAGATCACCCTGCCTGAGCTCAGTGTGCCCCACTGAACACGAGGATACCCGTCTTGTGGGGATCGGTGCGAGAAATCCACGGCTGCATGAACGCGGCCTACAAGCGCGGGAACAGGGGAGAGGCGGCCGATCTCCCCATCCTCTCGATAGCAGCACCAGTGGCATGATGCTCCCCCCCCCCCGGATCGGTGGGGGTTATCCCGACCCAAGCCTGGTTGCCCAGGTCACAAACGACAAACCCGCACAGTAAGCCTGCAACACCAGCACCCAAGGCAACATGGGACTGTTCAGGCCCGAACAAAATGGCGACACGAACACGGCAAACCACAAGCCGCACAGTAATCAAACCTCCTAGGCAAACACTGGAGTTTTATGAGCGGATCTGCTCCAAACTCTGGACAATGCTTCATACCCAAAGGCGATCCTATCAGATGGCAATCAAAGCGGAGACGGCCTGGATTTGTCCGGCACTTAGGCGCCGTCTGGGCGGATATCCCCTTCGTACCTCCAGAGAGCCTCTTCGCCGGGGACCGGCACGAGGAGAAACAGCAACAGGTATCTTGGGCACCAGCTCTTGCGCCCCAATGCTACAGGGAAGGTCCCGCCAACACGTCCCACCTGCCCACACCTCGGCGGCCCCAATTACCCTCCTCAAACAGGGCGCCACTACATCCTTACCGGCTCACAATGCCAACCGCGACATTAACCGGGAGGCAGGGAGGCTGGAAGCCGGTGCGCGAAGCGGGTGGAAAGCCCCTTCGCGGCCCACAGAGGAGAGAACTCTGAAAGACCCACAACGGGGCGACCGCCGCCTCCTGAAGGAAGGCATAGGATGAAAGGACTTTGCACCAATCATGCCACGCAACTGGGACTACTCAGCTTAAAGGACGGCATGCCACCCAAGACCCCAGACCACAGGGAAAATCTTACAAACCTTAACATGTTTATTGTTTAGCATAGTCTATACTGGTTAATTTACCTAGCACAGAGATATCGAGTCAGTCCCTACTTAATACATATATCTACTGCAATTGTGTACACTTGCAATAATCTTGTTAATTTTTCACTGTTCACCCCCCACTGATTCGATACCTACTAATGCCTCAACTGAGCAGTTTACCTTTAGGTGCATTCCAAATCTGTATCTAATATGTCTCCCATGCCTGCATGTTAACCGAGTACTATGTTTAATACGCCTCTATTGCCTACTTTGTTCGTTGATATTTTTAGTTAATCACCTAGCTAATCGAACCACTGTTTAACTACTAAAGCGATGACATTCACTACAACTCTTAACCCTAAGCTACTGTTACCTAGCGACAAGTAACTCATAATGACAAACGTACTTAGCCAGCTTGTACCTAGCATGTTTTATTACTAAAAAATCTGTGCGTTCCATCTAAATGCTGCTTGACTGTTAACAAGTCTGTGTGTTCAAACTGTCTGATTATGCTGTTGTGGCATTATTAGCACGCTCATGTTATTTCTGTACAGCAAAAATAAAGAATTAAAAAAATATATATATATTTTTATTGGATCACAATATAAACGCGGGTTTCAAGTATTAATAATTAATGCATTTAGTCGCCTACGCAGAGGCGTGCGTGTTGAAATTATGGTTAGCCTGGCGGGTCCCCCCCCCCCCCCAAGGCAGGCTTCCGTGTCTGCGTAGAGCCCCACTGCGCTGTGGGCCCTCAGAGACACTGGCAGTCCAGCGGTCTCCGTCCCCCGGTAGGTCCGCGTGGCGCCCGTCTCCTGCACCCCTCCAGTCCCAGCGGAGCCTCCCCGGAGGTATGTCTCATGCCTCACCCGCTCCCGGTCTCATGCTTGGTGCCGGCTCGGGCCCGGGGGGCCAGCGCTTCTCAGCTCCACAGGGCTCGCAAGATCGGGGGCATCTTCTCCAGGACCACCACCAAATTTGGATGTCTGGGCCGTCTCCGTGTCGACCAGTCTGCCGCCCGGGGACGTCCAGCCGAGGGATCCGCCATTCTGGGGGCCAAGGCATCCCAGCATAAGTTCCTGCCACTGGTAAGCAGAGATCATCGTGCGGGTGTGGGTCGTCAGTCAGCCATCTTGGTCCCAGGTGTACCAGGGCTCCTCCCCCAGCTTCCGAAGTCTGGACTCTTTAGTCTGGATCACCCCCACCGGCCGGGGGGGGAGCAGGGCCGGGACCCCTTCTCCCTCTTGTGTCACATGTTGTGGGCCTCTTATGCTTACTTATTCGAGGGCCACGTGGAGCTACCATGCTCTTTGCTCGCTGTCAGCGGGTCAAAAGTCCCATCACACTGCTCCTGGGTGTGTCCCCCTTCGGCTCCCGACTTGTTCCTGATTGCCGGCGTTTTTTTTTTTTTGGTTTTTTTTTATGAATTCTTTATTTTGAAGATTTTGTTATTATGGGGAGGGGGTACAGAAGAGAAAAATAGGAGATTAAAGTTCGTAAGTGGAATCACGCTGTACATACAAGGATTCATCAATGTGTTCAAACAGTATAGTTATTGTATATCGTTAAGACGTACATGTATCATTAGCTGGTTGATATCTTACTTATTCTTATCGGTTTATGATCTTCTTGTTGGTCTCACGGTTGGGGTGGGGTACGAAGATGAGTAGTGTTTAGTATATGGTGCAGCAATTGTGGGTGTTTGTAGTTTGGCGAGTAGCCAGATTTAATGGTGTTGTCTGGTAGTGTGGGGGTGCAGGCCCTGTAAGGGAGGGACGGGATAGTTACCTTGTGTCCTTTCTGTGTGTTTGTGGGTCGTGTATATTTTGTGTGTTATTTCTTTCGACACTACTGGGGGAGGCCTTAGAAAAAACATTGACTATACCACGTGAAGATACTTTACAGAAGAAAACTAGATCAATACAATCATCCAACAACACTCCGGCATTTATTACCAAATATAGTAATCAATCACAAATCATCCAAAAAATTCTGAAGAAACATTGGGGAATATTAAGAAGTGACCCAAGTCTGACACAATTTATTGAAGCAAAACCACAGATTATATTCACAAGAGCTACTAATCTTAACTGCTGCTAGCCCCCACGACTAGGTCTGAGATCATAAGAAGAAAGAACACAGATATGAAAGGTTTCGTGAGGTGCCAAAAATGTGCTGGGTGCAAAAATAACCCTACGATGGAAACTAGAAGAAACAAATTTACATCACTAAATGATAAAAAAGAATACCAGATAAAAACTGAGATGAATTGTAACACTTCAGGTGTTATATACCTTATCATGTGTCCATGCAAAAAACAATACATAGGACGCACTAAGAGACCCCTGAAAGTCAGAATAGCGGAGCACATACGCAACATCAAGAAAGGAAACAACGGGGGGAAAGGGCTGCGCTAAAAAGTAAGATACAGTAAAATACAGGGTAAACCAGACCAAATGGTCACAATCCGATAATAATGGAAAACGTAAGTCTCTTGAACCAGGTGAAGAAATTATCTATGGAAAAATATATATATCTTTGAGGAGAGTCTTTGCAGATAAAAAGAGTATACAATGAAAAAATAGTAAAAATGGTAAAAATGAATAAAAAAATGATGAATAAAAAATAGTCTCACTGATATAGCTTGGTGGGATATCTGTACAGTCCTCAGGAGTTGATCCGTCCGGGTAGTAGGATGATCCGTATATGTGGAGACAAAATAGGAGACACGACAAACTGCCAATAGTGAAGAATTGCGGCTCCAAGGGTAAAATGAGAAAATAATATGATAATACACTCATATTTATAGGAGCTTTGGACCAGCTCTGGACTTATAGGCGTTGCAGCGGTATGATCCCCGCTACCAGGATATACTGGAGAAGACGTCTGGCGATCCAACCTTGGTACTCCGGAATGTATAGAAAACAACAATAGTGCTCTCAGTAGGTAGGGTATGTAAAGTAACAGTAAATAAAATATACTTACAAATATAGAGCAGGAAATACTGCTCTATTAATAGGGTGCTGGTGGAATAATCCCCACCTAGGATTTCTTTGGATCAGGATCCGAGTATGAGATGTAAAAATAGTAGTGGTTGTAGAATAGAATAATATAATAATAATAAATAATAATATATATATAAATATAAAAATAAATATAAAAAAAAATATATATATATATATATAAAAAGGAGAAATAAAATTATAAAACTGCCAGGAATAATAAAATAGTATATTAAATAAAGTAGGAGTTGGTCCTATAAAGAAGGTAACCAAAATCACTTTTAATATTTAAAATACACAATTTAAAACCATTAACGCGTTTCACCTAAACAGGCTTTTTCAAAATGGTAATATAGCATTAAACCTGGCAAGATACAGTATATATAAGACAATGTAAATTGTTAAAATTTGCGCCAAAAAATTATTGGCCAATCAGAAAAACACTTAGATTAAAACACTGTTAAACCCTAAATAAGTTAAAAACGAATGTGCATATAAATGGTCATAAGTAGTATATACATAAAGGAACACAGAAATATAAAAAACGAAGCTTATAACATAAAATTAAGATTATTGGGCTTGTGTCACATGACCGGACTTGGGGTGTATGGGAAATGTAGTACCAGAGCGCTATGCGCGTGAGGTATGCGCCCCTCCCCGTAAAACTTTTCCCCGCCGGCACTACTGTGGAGCTAAGCCTCATGGGGCTTGTAGTAGTGCCGGTCAGATGTGCGCACGCACGGGGGGGCGGAGACCGGGAGGCAGCTCGCTGAGTGAATTAACAACGAGCTGCTTCCTCAAGGGCACAGTACGGGTGCCTATAAGAATCAAAATACTAGACGGCGAGAATAGCCGTCAAAGAGGAAATTAATTAAGGGAAGGGGAGAGGGAGTAGGAAATGTTGGCATTAAATAAAATAAAAATGAAAATGAATACCATAGTTGAAAACTATGGGTAAAACTAGTGACAATAAAAGAATAGAAGGATCCTTCTATTCTTTTATTGTCACTAGTTTTACCCATAGTTTTCAACTATGGTATTCATTTTCATTTTTATTTTATTTAATGCCAACATTTCCTACTCCCTCTCCCCTTCCCTTAATTAATTTCCTCTTTGACGGCTATTCTCGCCGTCTAGTATTTTGATTCTTATAGGCACCCGTACTGTGCCCTTGAGGAAGCAGCTCGTTGTTAATTCACTCAGCGAGCTGCCTCCCGGTCTCCGCCCCCCCGTGCGTGCGCACATCTGACCGGCACTACTACAAGCCCCATGAGGCTTAGCTCCACAGTAGTGCCGGCGGGGAAAAGTTTTACGGGGAGGGGCGCATACCTCACGCGCACAGCGCTCTGGTACTACATTTCCCATACACCCCAAGTCCGGTCATGTGACACAAGCCCAATAATCTTAATTTTATGTTATAAGCTTCGTTTTTTATATTTCTGTGTTCCTTTATGTATATACTACTTATGACCATTTATATGCACATTCGTTTTTTACTTATTTAGGGTTTAACAGTGTTTTAATCTAAGTGTTTTTCTGATTGGCCAATCATTTTTTGGCGCAAATTTTAACAATTTACATTGTCTTATATATACTGTATCTTGCCAGGTTTAATGCTATATTACCATTTTGAAAAAGCCTGTTTAGGTGAAACGCGTTAATGGTTTTAAATTGTGTATTTTAAATATTAAAAGTGATTTTGGTTACCTTCTTTATAGGACCAACTCCTACTTTATTTAATATACTATTTTATTATTCCTGGCAGTTTTATAATTTTATTTCTCCTTTTTATATATATATATATATATATATTTTTTTTTATATTTATTTTTATATTTATATATATATTATTATTTATTATTATTATATTATTCTATTCTACAACCACTACTATTTTTACATCTCATACTCGGATCCTGATCCAAAGAAATCCTAGGTGGGGATTATTCCACCAGCGCCCTATTAATAGAGCAGTATTTCCTGCTCTATATTTGTAAGTATATTTTATTTACTGTTACTTTACATACCCTACCTACTGAGAGCACTATTGTTGTTTTCTATACATTCCGGAGTACCAAGGTTGGATCGCCAGACGTCTTCTCCAGTATATCCTGGTAGCGGGGATCATACCGCTGCAACGCCTATAAGTCCAGAGCTGGTCCAAAGCTCCTATAAATGTGAGTGTATTATCATATTATTTTCTCATTTTACCCTTGGAGCCGCAATTCTTCACTATTGGCAGTTTGTCGTGTCTCCTATTTTGTCTCCACATATACGGATCATCCTACTACCCGGACGGATCAACTCCTGAGGACTGTACAGATATCCCACCAAGCTATATCAGTGAGACTATTTTTTATTCATCATTTTTTTATTCATTTTTACCATTTTTACTATTTTTTCATTGTATACTCTTTTTATCTGCAAAGACTCTCCTCAAAGATATATATATTTTTCCATAGATAATTTCTTCACCTGGTTCAAGAGACTTACGTTTTCCATTATTATCGGATTGTGACCATTTGGTCTGGTTTACCCTGTATTTTACTGTATCTTACTTTTTAGCGCAGCCCTTTCCCCCCGTTGTTTCATTTCCAGTCTGTTTTTAGGGTTTTGTGGGATTCCCTAATTAGGGTTGCAGCTTTTACTGTTATTGAGCGCAGACTCTTCTCTTTGTTTTGCAACATCAAGAAAGGTCTGATGACTCACAACCTCTCAAAACATTTTAAAGAAACACATGGAGCTGAGCCAGCAGGACTGGTATTCTTATCCATTGAAAAAGTCAATGTTCATTGGAGAGGAGGAAGTATAGATACCAATCTAGATCAAACTGAGGCGAAAAGGATCTTTACCCTCAATACTCTGGTCCCCCATGGCCTCAACGTAGATTTTGAGCTCAATGCCTTTTTATGATCTTTTCCTCCATTTATCTCCACCTCTTTTTATTAGCACTTCTCCTCATGATCTCTATTAATATTCTTTTTTCCTATATTCAGATTCACCTTTTAGTACCCCCTTTTTTATATATTTTTCCTTTATATCTTGTAATTTAGAATTTTTTAGAATTTTTGAGCTATACTACAATTTGTCCCCCTTGACCTTTTAGGGCTATGAACATTATCAATATACACTTGATAATAGTACATTTTAAATACCATATCCTTGTATCTACTTTGTCCGTATACACCTTGTCCTCCTATGTTTGTACTAGTTCTCCCCCTCTGATAACTGTATATAGTCTATATGTTTTTTCTTCCATATATAGTTATTTACATATAATCTTGGAATGTTTTGATTTTAAATACACAGAAGTTATTTATACATGATCGCAAATTTTTTATTAATGATAATATCCTGGATTAGGACTAAAACAACTTAAATATCTTCTGTCTCCACTACACATATATATGATTCAAGAAGAATTTTAATGTACAGCAAGCTCCTCTAATACATACCTTTTAACTTATATTTTTAGAACAGAGTTTTTTAGAGATTTATTCATATCATTTCTTAATAGATATTCTTTTAAGATCTTTTTAATATAGATCTTCTAATTTATGTAATTTTTTAATAAATCTTCTAATATATATTATGATTATTTTTAAGGTATATTATTATATTTTTAAATAGTTGGTGCATTATATGCTGTCTCCCAATCAACTAATTTTTAAACCCATTTCTTAATTACAAAACTATGATAATATTGATAATGATAATATATGATAATCTGTATTAATAATTGTGTCTCGTTCCAGGATATCAGACCTCGTCCAAATGTTCACATTGTGTGTATATAATGTAGACGAATGATAAGTTTTCTGTCCACATTACCAGAAAATATTTAATGAAAAGGTTCTTTGATTTCTAATGTACATTTAGTTGACCAAAAATCACCCTTTTGTTTATAAGATTATCACACTTATCCAATATATCTCTCTTGATTTTTTATGCAGCTATTTATGTGTAAACACCCAAACAGATATTTATGTATTCATTTCTAAAAATAAGATCATTTGAAAACGAACCTAATTTATACATAAGTTGATTCATGTAATACATTTAATTCAATTTATATGATAACTTTGGAATTATGGAAGATTTCCTTCTTCTCTTGTATTTCATTTTAATCTTAAGTGGCATTCCGTTTTTTAAACTTTTATTTATATTCATCTTTAGTGAATTTATTTTTATTACTTTTGCCTTTTATAATGATTCTTTTAAATCCATTTATGCTCATGTTAATTTTATTATGTATAAGAAATATGACACAAGAAGTGAAAGAATGTTATAAATGTATGCCTCTTATACTGTTTTTTCTTTTTAATGCCAACTATATTCATGCCAATTATATATAAGAAATAAGACACAACAAATGAAAGAATGTTTTATATCATTTATTTTATTTTATTATATAAATTTACATTGAATAATCCTGTCTCTGGATGTCTATATATTATACTGAACAAGTATTGTAAGAAAAGTATCTTGATTCTTCAATTTTTCAATTTTCCAATTATTAAATCAGCAACTGTGAGGTATTTAAACACCCCCATGTAGAGGGTGTTTTATCCGTCTCTGATGAAGTAGAGCTATCCTCTACGAAACGCGTTAGACAGCTAACACAGCAAGAAGGAACATCCACACGAGCTTTATCCAGCCAGGGTACCTCTGCAGAAGAACTCACCTATCCTGGATCCCAGGCGCATTACTGACACCGCCGCGAGAGCAGTGCTGTTCCCCCGAAGTGAGGCTCGAGGTGGAACGCACGCCGTCCTCACCGGCGATTAGGATCTGGGCAAGAGGATCACATACAGCATCCGGATCCATCCATACTTTTTAATAAGGTGGTCTTGCATCTTTTACCCATAATTGACTGGCACTAATATTGTGGATGTGCTATTAACTTCATTTTTTGAATATTTGATTTTTTGAATTTGATTTTTAATTATAATTTTTAATAAATAATACATTGATACCTACAGTTGTTTTTAGCGATATATATTCATATTGCCTAATACTTACTAGTTTTTTGTACCGAGCCTATTCACTCTATAAGACTATTTGTTTGAATAGAAGATAGTGGATACTTTGTGAACACATTCTAACCATTTGGTTATTGTATCCTCTAAATAGATACCTATTCCTATTTTTTTTCTGTAACTGAGTAGTAAGGTTACATTTTATCTCATTTTCTTTCTTATACTTTCTCTACTCACTTGGGTCCCACATAACTGGGTCTAATCATACAAGTAAATTAGACGATTAAGGGTTAATCCATACTAAGCATATTAAAGGACGTCACGTAACCTGCACTTTAGATTATTATATTCTTCAGTTTAATTTGACTAATTTTCTATTTTTATTATCATTTATTTTATTTCATTCATACTAAGTAGTAAGCTCCTGGATAAACGGTTACTATCTTGCATAGTAGCCACCATCTGTCTATATTCTCTTCTAGGTTTTTTGGTGAATCCCTACACCTTTCCAGTTTCAGAGCTTCTGTCTAACAGGCTGACTCCCTCTTTTCTGTTTTCTATTATAGTTAGCAGTTGTATTCGCGGATTTGTATATATCTGAATTGGTCGTGGGTGGTTAGTGGGGTTTGTCTGGGTAAGTCTTGAAATTGGAGTAGTTGGTTGGCTCTGAAGAAATTGAAAAAACGGAAGAGTCCGTTGTCTTCGTAGTGTGCGAAGTCTTGGGGTGTCATACAAGGGGGGAATTGTTTGTTGCGTAGGATTGGGGTGAGTGGGGAAGGTTTGTTGATGTGAGGGGTTTTGCGAATGACTCTGTCCCATACTTGGAAAGATGTTTGTAGGGTCGGGGCTGTTTGGGGGGTGTTTGGTCTCAGTTGTTTCGGAAGCCAGAGGAGTAGTGAGGGGTGGTCTCCGCCCAGTAGGTCATGTTCTAAGTCAAGTATTGTAATTAACACTGTAAGTCCCGTGTGATGGATCCAGGAGCTGGTTCACTTAAAAAAGGCTTTGTTAAAATTCAGGATAAAAACATGAAATTGTATATATGGTGTGTATACCTTTAAATCTGTCTCAAACGAGATAAAATTAGGTGCACGCCAAATACTATACTTTTAGCAAACAGGAAATTAAAATCACCTTCCAGTATAGGAAACTGTTTCCTGTGATATAATAAATCAGTGTAACACTGATACGTAATGACACAATAATATATGGTGTGTGTGTCTTTAAATTTATGATCTTTAAGTGGACAGAGTATATACCAAGTGGTGTATTTAGAAGTACGGAGATATATTATTTGGTGGAAATATAATGAAAATGACTGTATTTCATAGAAATGGTTAAAAATCAATAAAATCCAATGAATTCCAAATGAAGTTTAAAAATGGTTCAAAATTTATTAGAAAAAAGGCGCCTATATCAGGGCTTTCAAAGTGGTAGAATATAAAAATATAAAACTGCATAAAAATGAATAAATATAAGTCAGGGACGTTATGCAAGTTTGTTACCAGCACATCTGTGTAGGTTGTTCCGTTTTTGTAGTGAGGACCGGTTAGGATGGATGTGGATAGTTTGTTGCTCTTTCTGCCGGCTGTTTGTGAGGTTGGCGTGCGTCCCAGACCTCACTCTGGATGATGCACGCTGTTAGCCGGCGGGTCCCCAGATCTCGGAACACTCTACGTTTGATGGAAAAATGCTGCAGCTGGATCCTTGGTCTGCGTCCGTACCCTGCTTACTTCTTTGTGGTCTGTGGTCTAACGCGTTTCGTGGGTGTCAGCCCCACTTCCTCAGAGACGTTTCCATCAAACGTAGAGTGTTCCGAGATCTGGGGACCCGCCGGCTAACAGCGTGCATCATCCAGAGTGAGGTCTGGGACGCACGCCAACCTCACAAACAGCCGGCAGAAAGAGCAACAAACTATCCACATCCATCCTAACCGGTCCTCACTACAAAAACGGAACAACCTACACAGATGTGCTGGTAACAAACTTGCATAACGTCCCTGACTTATATTTATTCATTTTTATGCAGTTTTATATTTTTATATTCTACCACTTTGAAAGCCCTGATATAGGCGCCTTTTTTCTAATAAATTTTGAACCATTTTTAAACTTCATTTGGAATTCATTGGATTTTATTGATTTTTAACCATTTCTATGAAATACAGTCATTTTCATTATATTTCCACCAAATAATATATCTCCGTACTTCTAAATACACCACTTGGTATATACTCTGTCCACTTAAAGATCATAAATTTAAAGACACACACACCATATATTATTGTGTCATTACGTATCAGTGTTACACTGATTTATTATATCACAGGAAACAGTTTCCTATACTGGAAGGTGATTTTAATTTCCTGTTTGCTAAAAGTATAGTATTTGGCGTGCACCTAATTTTATCTCGTTTGAGACAGATTTAAAGGTATACACACCATATATACAATTTCATGTTTTTATCCTGAATTTTAACAAAGCCTTTTTTAAGTGAACCAGCTCCTGGATCCATCACACGGGACTTACAGTGTTAATTACAATACTTCGCATTTTAGACAGTTTTAGGTGAAATTTCTGTCTATATCCAGTTTTTGAGCCCTTCACTTCAAGTCAGACTCCCTCATCCCTGGGTGTTGCATTAGGCATACCAGACCCATTTGACCATGTTCTAAGTCAGCCCATAATTTCGTGCCGAGTGGGGCATGTAGATGCTGTATCTGTGCTAATTGGGCGGCTTGATAATAATTGTAAAAGTTTGGGAGTCTGAGACCTCCAGTTTTGGTGTTTTGATACATTGTAGATTGTTTGATTCTTGGTTTCTTGTTGGACCAAACAAAATTGTCAATTTTGGTTTGAAGCAGTTTGAAGTCTTTTCGGGATATTTGGATGCTGAGGGTTTGAAAAAGATATAGGAATCTAGGGAGCAGGTTAATTTTTATGGAGGCTATCCTGCCCAGCCATGATATTGGCATGGTGTCCCATTGTTGAAGGTCTGTGTGTGCTTGTTGGATTAGGGGAGTGTAATTCACTTTGTATAGGGTAGAGAGGTTTATGGGGAGTAGTATACCGAGGTATCGGATATTATCGTCCCTAAAGGTGAATGGGTGTGTGGTTTCTAGTTGCCTCAGGGTTAGTTCATTGATTTCTAGTGGCAGGGCTTCGGTTTTATCAAGGTTTAGTTTATATCCCGATAGTGTCGCGTATTCATCTAATAGTGTAATCAGGGGTGGGAGGGATTGTGTGGGTTCCGTAATTGTCAGTAATATGTCATCCGCATAGGCTGCTATTTTGTATTCGTCTCTGTTTATTTTGAGACCTCGTATTGATGGGGAATTCCGTATTTTTTGCAGAAGGGGTTCTAAGGATAGGGCGAAAAGGAGAGGTGACAGTGGGCATCCCTGTCTCGTTCCGTTGCGGATTGTAATTGTCGTTGGTGTCGTATTGGGTATCAGGAGTGTGGCTGTCGGTCTGTGGTAGAGGGTAGTTAGGGCTGTAGTGAAGGGTGCTGGGAACCCGAATCTCTTAAGGGTGGTGAATAGGTAGGGCCAGAGAAGGCGATCAAATGCCTTCTCTGCGTCCATGGAGAGGAGAAGGGTCGGGATCTGTCGAAGTTGGGCTACCCACATGAGATCCAGGGTACGTCTAGTATTGTCGCTTGCCTGTCTGGAGGGGATAAATCCCACTTGGTCTGGTTGAATCAGTTTCGGAAGGAAGGGTTGTACATGGTTTGCCAGGAGTTTAGTAAATATTTTGGTGTCTACGTTTAATAGGGATATGGGCCTGTAATGTCCTGGGTCGAGGTGTGTCTTATTTGGTTTTGGGATGAGGCATATGTTCGATCTCAGCATGTCGTTTGGCAAGGCGTCGCCCTGTAGAAGTGAATTGAATAGTGTTGCTAGGTGTGGGGTAAGAATGTCGGGGAATGTTTTATAATATAAGCCCGTGAATCCGTCCGGACCTGGGCTTTTGTGCGGCATGATTGTTTTTAATGTGTATGTTATTTCCTCCGTCGTGATAGGGGCTGCGAGTTGCTCTTTTACTTCGTCGGTCAGTGTGGGGAGGGGGATTTCGTGCAGGTATGAGTCTATGGCTTGTTGGGAGGTTGTTTGGCATTGATGGTGATGGGCTTCCGGTTTATGGTCGTAGAATTTTGTGAAGTATTTGGCGAAGATAGAGGCTATGTAGTCAGGGGTGTCGTATGTCGTACCTTTAGGTGAGTTTATTTTGTCTATCCGTTTTGTTTGGGTTCTGTGGCGTAGTTTGCGTGCAAGGAGGGAGTCTGCTTTGTTGGATTTGTCGTAGAAGAGTTGTTTGGTCCATAGGAGTGCTTTTTGGGAGTTTTTGGTCATGAATGATTTGATGGCTTGTTGATGGGATTTGATTTGTTGGAGAATGTCTGGTGTTGAGTTTGTTTTGTGTTGGTCTGTGAGGGTCCGTAGCTGGAGTAGGTGATGTTGTAGTTCCGCCACTTTTAGTTTTTTCTGTCTGGTGGCCTGTTCTATTAATTTCCCTCTGATTACCGTCTTGTGTGCTGCCCATAACATGCCCATTGAGGGTACCGAATCTTTGTTATCCTTGAAGTAGTTCCCTAGTTCGGTACGTATGGTCTTTCTAATATCTGGGTTATGGAGTAGGGTAGGGTTTAAGTGCCATGTCCATGTCCGAGTTGAGAGAGGGATCTGAAGTTATAGTGTTATGTCCGCATGGTCTGACCGTGTTATGGTACCTATGGAGGTTTTTGTAGCCAGGGGAAGTAGGGAGATTAGGAACATGTCAATCCTGGAGTATGAAGAATGTGGGTGTGAGTAAAAGGTGAAGTCTGGTGTGTCGGTGTGTTGTAGTCTCCAGACGTCTAGGAGACCGGTGTGGAGTGCGAGATCCATCAGTGATTTGTCAAGTTTAGTGGGGTGTTTGATATTTTTGGTGTTGGTGGATGTGGTCCGTTTGCGATCTATAAGGGGGGACATGATGTTGTAGTCTCCCCCTAGTATTATGTGGTGTGAGGTAAATAGCTTTAGGTGGGCCTTGAGGGTCAAGATTTGTGCAGGAGTATAGCCACCCCATTGTGTTTGCTAATTTGGGAGTTTGCTAGGTGGCATGTTGTGTAATGTTTGTTTTTAAGGGGGAAATGTCTGTTTTCTTCGTAGTGTGTCTCCTGGAGTAGGATTATGTCTGCCCTTGTGCGGGTCACCCAGCGCATCAGTTGATGCCGTTTGGCTGGATTATTTAGGCCTTTGCAGTTAAGTGATATACAAGAGATTGTCCTAGGCATTGTTTGTAGTGGGTCGTTTGCGGGGTTTTTGGTGGAGGGCCTGCGGGTCTGGTTCTCTTTATCCAGAGAGGGTTGGGTGGGTCGTAGGCTGGTCGTATGGGTGGGTGGTATGGGGTTGGGGTGAAGGGGGTGGGGGGGTTATGGTGTGGGTGATTCCTGGTCTTACAGTTCAGTTGCCAGGCAAGTTGGAGGGGTCGTTGGTGCCTGTGGAATGGGGTTGTATGGGTAGTGTGCCCCTTAGGGGTCTGACTATGTGTGTGTGTGTCCGGGAGAGAGGAGGAAGGTTTTCACGTTCCCGTTACCTCTCCCCTCTAGCACAGCGTGTAGTGTATTACTCACGGTTTTTGTGAGATGTGAGTCTGCCAAGTTGCCGTGAGTGGTTCCCTTGTGTTTGTTGTGGTTACATCGGGTCTGTGGCCGGTTGGTTTGGGTTGGAGGGTCGTGCTTGGGGTTGATGGGGTCAAGAAGTATCTGCAATGATATCCAGAGAAGTTGGATCATGCGGAAGTTAGCGAGTCTTGTATCATCGTTTGTCATGGTAGACATCTATACAAATTATAACAGTAAGAGACATATATATTCAACATTGTGAGAGAAGAAAACATAAAGAACAATATTAAACCTTTAACTATAAAAAGCATTGTCAGTTCACTTTACAGTTCTGCCTGTATCATGTGTGTGTTATGTGGGTCTGCAGGTCCACGTCCCTGAGGTCAGGTATGATTGTAGGGTGTAGTGAACCTTTAACCGTCTCAGGGTGCTAGTTTGCGGGTGTCTGATGGTTAGTTTCGGTCGCCCTCTATGGGGAGTGGTTGATATCGGTTCGATGGTCTATGTGGGGTGGGTCATGGGTTTCTCTGAGTGGGGGGGGATGTGTTTGTTCTGTTCGTGCGCGTGACCATGGTTTTCGTGTGTTAGTGATATGTATGTTTGGGGTCGGTGGGATTGTCCCCTTGTGCAGGCAAATGTGTCTCCTGTGCCTGTAATGGGTGGTCCGCCCGTAGTCTCACTGTGTCCTAAGGGCAATGAGTGGTTTGAGGTGTGCCCCTGTCTCAGGTAGGTGTCTTGTGTTGGCAAGTTCGGGTGTGTGGCTGTCATGTGTTCCCCCCAAAGTCTGTGTAACAGTGTACTTGCAACAGTTCACATTGGCGGTTGACGTTCTTCTGTTGACAGCTGGCTGTGGCGGTGGAATTTCAGGAGGCAGGGTGCGTAAGTTCTTATTGGTATTCCTTTGTGCAGGCCTGCATCCTTTGCTGTTGTGAGTGTAGTAGGCTGAGGTCCGCCGGAGTGTGGGTACCATCGGGTGTGGTGGTGGTGGATGAGGTCCATTATCATCTTGGTTGGTAAGTGTTAAGGGATCTGAGACAGGCTGGTTGCTGCGGTTTTCTATAGATTAGGCCAGTCTGTTTGAGGTTCCTGCCTGTGTGGGGTATTGGGGCGGAGGGAGGAAACTTTGGAGGCAAGGGTCCATGTTGCTCACGTAAATTCCACTCCGTTGGTTTTAGGGGTATTGTTGGTAAGTGTGGCCCCCCTGGAGCCTGTGTGGGTGCTGTGATGGTTGATTTGGCTGGTGGTTGAGTCTTGCTTTCGGGGGGGGTATTCGGGATCGGATTGCAGGTTGTTACTGAGAGTTTGCGTCAACTGTGGGTCATCCGGGTGGTGTGGTGGTAGGGCCAATGAAAAGACAGGTGTTTCAGGAAAGGGTGGTATACCTTGTGTCAGTCGATCCCTGCACGGCCCGGGTAGATCTGTCTTGGTACGGTGGGGTGGTTAGTTCAGGGATGCTGCCAGCTCCGATTCCTCCAGCTGTTGTTGTGCCGGAGTCGGTGTTTTCTGCTTCTTTGGTGGGTGTTGTGTCCTTGGCTCGTCCGTGTGTCTGTGATCAAACCAGTTCCGGCTTGGAGGAGCATATTGGGGAGAGGAGAGTGTGGGTTTGATCGTCCTTTCTCACCATTAATTTAAAGGGGTGTCCCCATGTATATTTCATTCCCTTTTGTTGGAGGGCTAGGGTGAGGGGTTTTAGGTCCCTTCTTTTCTTCAATGTCGATGGAGCGAGGTCCTGGAAGAAGGCGATGTTCTTGATATTTAGGTGGTTTGTACCTGGCTGCTTGGAGCAGTTTCTCTTTGGCTGGGAAATGGTGTAATCTTGTAATTATGTCTCTTGGGGTAGCTGGGTTCAGGCTGGGGGGTCGCAAGGCCCGGTGGGCCCTATCCATTTCCATATCCCTCGCTGTGAGGTCCGGGGCTAGTGTTCTGAAGATACCTTTTAGAGTGGGAATTAGTTGGTCTGGAGTGACTGACTCAGGTAGGCCCCGGATCCGTATGTTGTTTCTCCTTGAGCGGTTGTTAAGGTCCTCAAGGCTGTCCTCCAGGGCTGCAATGCGGCCGTGAAAATAGGCTATATCCTGGGCCTGCTCAGTAGAGGTGGTTTTAAGTTTGGAGATGTGGGTTTCTGCAAGGTCGGCTCTATTGGCAAGTGTGGTAACGTCCGCTCTGAGGTCTACCAGTTGTTTGTTGATCTCGGCAGCCACATGCATTTTAATGTCGGCCGTGGCCTCGTGTAGCATTCCCCTCAGGACGCCTATAGTGAGTGGCGCGGTGGGGTCTGAGCTGTATGCATAATCCTCCGGTTCTGATTCCTCCTCATCTCGGTGCTGAGAGCCGTTAGGCCGCTGCGAGGCGTTTGGCGTGCGGAACATCGTCGCTACAGATGGGGTAAGTTCCTTTTTCTTTTTCCCTCCACCCATAATAGAATGTGTTGGGTAGGGGGCGGGGCCTGGCAGCCATGCTGACCGGTCGCATGCTGCATAGGCTCCTGCTGAGCTTGGCTTTATCAGCAAATCATATAATCTCACTACAACTAATTAAGCTGCAAAAGACACCCATGGGTACAAGAAGCTGTTGGTGACACTGCGGACTCCGAGATCGGGAGTTTTGGGGGCCCTACGGGTGGTACAAGACTTTGGAGAATGCGGCCTACATGGGAGAGGAGCGGGGCAGACGGCCGCTGCCCTGCTCGTACGCCGGACAACCACCCAGCGACTGTGTGATGCCCCTCACAGGCCCCGTTTCCCCCCCCTATGGGCCGGCGGGGGTTATCCCGGCCCCCACTGGAAGAAGCTGATACCGAGCAGGCCTCGATGCAGGGCTGCGCAGCCAACAGACCTAAGCGCCCAACCAACAAGATGGCGGCTGACCGCACTACCAGCGCTCACGTGGCGTACCGAAACACACAGCCCCAACTCCCAAATCCTTGACTAACGCTGTAACTCACCCTGCCAAGCAGCAGCCCGGGCCCTCTGGGGCAGCAGAGCCCCATACTCATCCCTTTGGTCCAGCGGGGGTTATCCTGGTCCCCATCAAGTCCAGCCTGCTCACCTCTCTGCCGATCCTGGGCTCACACACGACCTGTCCACAATGTATACTGGCGGTAAAGCCGTGAAGCATGATGTGCAGAGCTGGGAAGAAAGCTTCTCACGAGCATGCAACGCGATGTGTGAGCGGTTCTGGCAGAGCTTAAGGAGACGGAGGCAACTTGCAGTGTCAGCTCCAGTGACCCGGACGGATCGCAGAGTAGCCACCCGGAAACCCCCTCCAAGACAGAGACCCAAGCGAATCCAGCAGGCTGCACGTGGTCTGAGTACTTGTGAAATCCATCGCTCCATAAAAACACACACATTACCTGGCTGAAGGGGTCGGAGCCGGTGACCATGGATGCTGGAAGGCAGAGGCGAAACATGGAGTCCGGGGAGACCTCAGTCACCCTTCACATCTGCTTGGATTCTGCATGTATTCTAAGGGTACAGGCTGAATAAGATGCCGCTCTGGAATTCCCTGTTTAAACAGTGCTCGTTTGTCTTTGCATCTGAGTTTATTACTTTTTTATGTATCTGTCTCAGCAATTAATGTTAGCCCAGGCACAATACTCTTGGTGGTTTCATACTCATCTGCTTTCTTGTGCTGTCAGTTGATTTAACATGAGTATCTACTAACTCATTTCTTGTACACTGACCTTGACTTGTGCAGTTTCTGTTTAAAAAAAAAAAAAGTGCTGTATATCTCTGACATTTTATGAAGATCTTGCTTTCAACCTCATTGTACTCTTTGATATCAGGATGTCACTGTAAGTTTGTTAACTAACCTATGCACTACAAAAATAAAGAATTTACAAAAAAAAATAAAATTAAAATAGAATGTGTTGGGTAAGGTTTGTCGCACCGGTAGGGTACATTTTCAGGGTTCAAACACAAGGGGAGTCGCCGATGTTAGCGGATGATAGTGCTATGGGCAGAGGGACCTCAGGGATTAAGCGTCCATCTTCCTTCGCGGTCAGGCTCCACCCCTGCCGGCGGGTTTTTAAGGCTGTTTAATCCGGGTTTTAATCAGTGCATGGCCAGAGCTGGCTTGGTGTGCTGCCGCTCCGCTTGATGGACCGGCCCCGCCCCCCTTAATAAGGCTATATTTGGAGTCAGTTTAAATTTCTGTTCCAATAAAGTTGACAAATATTGGTTTGTCGTCTCCCATAAGGGTCTGATTATCGGACATTCCCACCAAATATGTTTAAAATCTGCGGTTGATTCAGTACATCTCCAACAGTTAGGGGAGACTGTGAGAAACATTTTTGCTATTTTTTGAGGAGTTCTATATCTTCTGTTTAATATTTTATAGTGAGTTTCATGTATATTCAAACAGTGGCAAGCTTTGTATAATGTGTTGAGGGAGTTATTCCATTCTTTCATAGTTATATCTATTTTCAAATCATAATTCCATTTAATTATTCCCGAGGGAATTGGTTTGATCTGAGCCTTATAGATTATTTTTTGGCATTTATTGACTAGATAAGTATAGTCTGATTGTTCCTATATATCTGAAACAAACTTGCCTGAAGGTTCAAGAGAAATAAATCTCAAAAATGTTTTTAAAAAGGATATTGCCCGTATATAGTTAAACCATTCGATGGATGGTATACCATATTCAATTTGAAGTTGTTCAAAAGATTTTAATGTACTACCTATCAGGATATTGGATATATTTTCCATACCCTTAAGGATCCATGTTTCCAAATTTATATCTGTCATTAAATTTGATAGAATATCTAGATTTATACCAGGAATTATCTTCATTTTTAAACCTATTTTTTTTTTTTTTTTTTAAATTGAGACCAGGTGGGGAAAATTTATTGGACTATCAGTGATTTGGAATTTTTAATAAATTGATCTGTTTCTTTATCTATGGACCATAAGAGGGATTTATAATCCCTGTCTTCCGAAATCATGGTCTGTTCTCTTTTATACCAATTTTTAATTCTAGAATCTTCCTTGTTTACTAATAAAACATGTGCTAATAGGTTGGCTGGTGCAATATCTTGAATAATTGGAATACTCATACCTCCTTCATTTTTTCTCCTAGACATAATGTCTTTTTTTTATTCTGGGTTTTTTACCTGACCAAATAAATTTAGTAAATGATGACTGAATTAATTCTAACCAACTGTCAGGGTTTTTTAAGGGATCTTTCTCTTTATTATATAAGAACATTTCGTTACAATAAATGCTTTTGATGTATTTATTTTCCCTGACCAGGAGATTTCCAGATTTTTTAATTTTTTAATATTGACGTTCATTTCTTCAATTACCGGTAAAATATTAATTTCTAACCATTTCTTTGGTTTTTTTGAAATTTTGATACCCAAATAGTTAAACTTTTTAACCCCTTAAGGACACATGACATGTGTGACATGTCATGATTCCCTTTTATTCCAGAAGTTTGGTCCTTAAAGGGGTTAAATCCATATTTATTTTCTAGATTATCAATATTATTTTGAGGTGTATTTAAATATAGTGCCATAGATTTTTCTGTATTTATCTTGTAATTAGAAAAATTACTATAATTTTGAATGATTTGCACAACATGGTCAATAGATTCCTCAGGTTTCTTCTTTTTTTTTTTTAATTCTTTATTTTTGCAGTGCATATATTAATCACAGGCATACATACGGTACCCCAACGGCAATCCGTATGCAGGTTCAAGACATTAGTTACAGTGGGGAATAGATAAACAATGCACTTTTTTTTGTTTCATACATACATATGGTTTGACATCAGGTTGGAAATAAACTTGGCTTAGGAATAACTTGCTCATACTTGCAATATGACATGTTAAAATACTTATGCATTTAACTTCGATAATCATAGAATGAGCACACGGTTACTCATAGTGAAAATACTTGTCGATGTACATTAGAGTGAATGAGCCTATAGTGCTTGATAAGTATATAAGCTTGGAACAGAGAAGCAGAGTCAATAGTAAAGACTGTGCTTCAGCGCATAATATGCTTAAAAATAAATGCTTAAGATGTGCTTAAGGTAACCACCCCATGTTTACCCCGTGGCAGTCAGGTGAGAGTCTATGTCGGCACTCAGGATGACCCCTTAGTGTGCAGTGTAGTACGCTGTAGCGTGGGAAGATGCTTAGTTGGCTGCAGTATAGGTATGACCATAGGTGTGTGTAGCGGTAAGGTCACAAAGGTGAGCGTTTACAATAGTGGGATTCCATAGCTTATAGTGTTGCCCCATTTTTACATTAAATGGACATATATAAATCTGTCGTGGCTGCCCTACAGGTTATGTGGATAGTATGCTGCATCACGTGCTAGGTATGCAAGATCCTACTACTGTGTTTGCCTCTAGGTGACAATGCTGCATAACATGTTAGGGTTACAGGAGGAGATGACAAAGGGAATTCAGTCAAAATAGCATATGCATGGCAACATGACCCTTATCTGAGTTCAATCTGAGAGGCAGGTTGAAAGACCTCACTGGGTATTGTCAGGAAAGTCCTTCTGCTCCCCATCGGCAAGTTGTCAGGCAAGTCAGGTCTCCTGGGCTTGTGATTTTTCCTCCCTCCGCCTTGAGTGAAGATGTAGCTGAGTCCCGCTATAAGGGTGGGTCCGACGTATGCCACGCTGCCAGCCCTGGGCTCCGTATGAGCCAACCATCTGTGCCCAAGGTTCCATAAGTGGCCGGTAACGGAATTCCTGGTTAGTGTGGTCAGTCCAGGTGCTGGGTTGCGGTTTGAGGAGTGACCTCTGGGGCTCAAGGCCCAGGAAGGCTGTCGTGGGGTCAGTCCCAGTCTTATGGTGCGGAGACTAGGCAGTACAGACCTGCTTCGAGTGGTGCGGTGAGGGGGTTCCACTGCTCAATCACCTCGTGAGAGTGAGGTGCCCCTCTCTGCGTTGTTGCCTGTGGAAGGTGAGTGCCGCCGTGCCCAGTATAGGCCTTAGTGTCGCCATGTTGTAGGGGGCATGTGAGAGGCCGTCAGGCTGGAGTCCTCTTTTAAGGTGCCGTCTCTTGCTGGGCCAGCTTGAAGGTGGGTGCTTTGAAGGGGGGGCTGAGGTGGGTCGCCTCCTCAGCGCCTCGTTGCTGGTTTTGGCGGGTACCTTGTATTGGTTACAGGTTTTGCGCCATCACCTTTGGTCTCCGCCATCTTGAATGCTGTGTCGGATCAGGGTGGCCCTGAAGCGGCGTCCTGGCTGGTCGGGGTTCGAGGGTGAGGACCGGGATCACCCCCCCGGTCCAGAGGGGGGGGAACGGGGCCATTTCCTTATGGGTCTGGCCAGTGGCGTACACACAACCCATGGGGCCCCGGTGCGAAAACTGATCCGTGGGCCCCCCCGCGCGCTTACTCTGTGCGGGCTGGGGCCGCAACACATGGCGGCGGGCACCGGGTCGCAGGGCTGCGACCTGTGTGACCGCGGTATGTACGCCAGTGCATGCATAAACACATACACTTAAAGGACCACTACAGACACCCAGATCACATCAGCTCAATGAAGTGGTCTGGGTGCCAGGTCTCTAGTTTTAACCCTGCAGCTGAAAACATAGCCGTTTCAGAGAAACGGCTATGTTTCACTGAGGGTTAATCCAGCCTCTAGCGGCTGTCTCATTGACAGCCGCTAGAGGATTTTCTGCGATTCTCACTGTGAAAATCACAGTGAGAAGACGCTGAACGTCCATAGGAAAGCATTGAATAATGCTTTCCTATGGGCGGTTTGAATGCGCGCGTGGCTCTTGCCACGCATGCGCATTCGGAGCTGAGAGGCGGATCGGGGCGGAGAGATTCCCAGCGCCAAGGGAGTCCGGCGCTGGAGAAAGGTAAGTGCTTAAGACACACACACTCTCATGAACAGACGCACACATTTACTGACAGACACACACTCAGTGACAGACATACATACACACTCACTAACAGATGCACACAAACATACTCAGTAACAGACACACACACTAACACACACTCTAACACACACACACTCTAAGACTAACACACTAACACACACACTAACACACACAATCTAACACTAACACACACTCACACTCACAAACACACACTAACATACACTCACACACTAACACACTCACACTATAACACACTCTAACACACTCACACACACTAACATACACTCACACACACTAACACTCACAAACACACACTAACATACAAACACACACTAACATACACTCACACACACTCACACTCACAAACATACACTCACACTCACAAACACACACTAACATACACTCACACACACTAACACACTCACTAACACACACTCACACACACTAACATACACTCACACACACTAACATACACTCACACTCACAAACACACACTCACACTCACAAACACACACTAACACACACTCACACACACTAACACACTCACTAACACACACACACACTAACATACACTCACACACACTAACATACACTCACACACACTAACATACACTCACACTCACAAACACACACTAACATACACACACACTCACTAACACTAACATACACTAACACTCACAAACACATTTTTTTTTAAATCCCCCCAGCCTCCTTACCTGTGGGAGAGCTGAGGGGATTCCCTGGGGTCCAGTGGTGCTGCTGGGCTCCTGGGGGGCCGGTCACCCGGCGAGCAGTCAGGCTGGCCGGTCCTGCGGGCGCGCGAGGGAGCACTGTCTCCTGTGTGCTTCCTCTTCAGCTCCCTCGCGCGCCGCACTGATACCGGAGCCGGAAGATGACGTCATCTTCCGGCTCCGGTATCAGTGCGGTGCGCGAGGGAGCTGAAGAGGAAGCACCTAGGAGACAGTGCTCCCTCGCGCGCCTGCAGGACCGGCCAGCCGGGTGACAGCAGGGCCAGCCTCGGGGGGCCCTGAGGTGGCCGGCTCTTGGGCCCCCCAGGAGAAGAGGCTGGCCCAGTGACATACATACCGGGGTCGCAGGGCGGCCGGGCCCCCTGGTGGGCCGGGCCCGGTCGCAGCTGCGACCCCTGCGACCCCGGTATGTACGCCACTGGGTCTGGCCCTTGGTTTGGTACCGATGGACGGGATAGTGGAGCAGCGGCCGTCTGCTACACTCACCGCCGGAGAAGGCCTCGATTGCGCCAGTGAGGGTTCACCCCCCAGGGGACTGGAGCCCTTCTGGCCAGCCTCACCCTGGGTCTGGTACTCTCCACCCGATTGGAGTTGCCGCTGCCGGTCGGTTTTATATGCCAAAATTCCAGTTTCATGCTTATATTTCCTTGTTGTTCCAGGAGCTGGTCTGACATGCGACCGTCCTGCTCGGCGGTCCGGCCCCGCCCCCCTCCTCAGGTTTCTTAATAGTTATCAGAACGTCATCAGCATATAGCTTAATTTTTTGGTTATTATTATCTCCAAGCCCTTTTATATCCTGATTAGCTCTTATATCAACAGCCAGGGGTTCAATCGATAGAATATATAAAAGCGGTGATAAGGGGCAACCCTAGCGTGTACCATTTGTAATTCTAAACCATTTAGATTTAATACCAGGGCCTACAATTCTACCTTGGGGATCACTATATAGGGCCATACTGGCACTGAGTATCTCACCTTTAAATCCAAAGGATAACAGGGATTCTCTAACAAATGCCCAGCTGACCCTGTCGAATGCTTTATCGGCATCCAATGACATGGTCAGCATGGGCGTATCTGCCAATATTCCCGCTGTGACGGTACAATCCGTTACTCCATCAAGCATTCCCTTCTTCCCATAAAATAAAATCACCCAGTAATCCACAGAGTAATAAATTGCTGGTATCGCCGAATAATCCACACATGAGCCAAGGCTTAATGCTGGAACAGGACTGATTTACTGGCACACAGAACTCATAATTTATGCAACACAAAACTCCTCCTCTGGGCCAGGCTAGATAATTGAGTTTTAGCAATATACATAGCTCAATTATCTGCTGGCCAGAACATTTACAGTTTCACATACTTTTTACCTAACATTCATAACTCTAAAACCATACATCACATTCACATACAAATTACATATTCACAATCAATCCATTCAGGGGAACAACATATTAAAAAATGGCATGAATCAGACCAGGGGTTCAAAAGTTAGTAAAAGTATCTTTTGTCCCTTACTGGCAGCATGGCAATCTGGTTTAGACATGTTTTACAGAGGCCTCTATCCTGGAGACAAAGGGGAAAGTAATCCAATTATCCAGGGCTAGAGGCAGACTCCATTGAGCACATGGTTGCAAAAAGACATAAAACACTTTAAAATACATAAAGTCACCTTTTACACATAACACACAGACATTTCTTTTATACATTTTAAACCGAACAGATACAGGTATTTAAACAGCAGGGAGAGGGTTTAACTGAGGGCCCATAGGCAAGTACATGGAAAATCCTTCCCACCCGCATATAACTTGATGTCTTCATTTAGTAGGGAAATCGTTCGGTAACTGTCTACTTTGCCTGGATTCTTTCCTGTTTTTAATATTGGGAAAAAAACCAAACAACAAAAACAAATATAAAACTTAAAATGGTTGTATTAAAAGAGTAAATACCCGGGGCGTTTCCTGGACTCCGGTGAGAACGGTCGCATGTAGCAGGAACTCCGTGCTGCTACGGCCTGACAATACCCACACTAGGTTACCTACCGTAAGGGCGACCTAAATTACACAATGTCCCAACCTAAACAACGGCGCCAGACGGAAAGAGGCGAAAAAAACAACTTTTTTGGAGTGAAATCTAACCCAACTCGGGGCCAGACTCACCACGAGGAAACCCAAGATGGCGGAGAGGAGGACAGCAGCACAACCCAGGCGCCAGGAACTGCGGACCTCCCAGTTACAAAGGGGATCCTGCAAACCCTCCTGAATTCAATGGCTGACAAACTGCAGTTGTCTTTCCAAAACTCTATCTCAGAACTCAGATCTGACTTCAAAGAGCTGGGGGAAAGGACGTCAACGATCGAGAATCAGTTGGCGGAACAAGAAGAGGCCTACAACAATATGGCGGCGACGCTTGAAAATGCTAAAGTCCGACTTACTGCCCAAGAGGAGAAAATCGCAGACATGGAAGTGTCAGGATCCCGCGGGCGGCTGCGAGGGGAGGCTGCAGTCCGCACGCGGCACTCACCCTCCAGCCGTCCGCGGTCCCCTTCCTGCCATGTGTTCAGCGGGCGGCATCCTTCCAGCCACGGGTGCCGCCCGCGTCTTCTTCCGGGTCCCCCGGCGGCAGCATGCATGACGCTGCACGCTGGGAGACCGCCCAATTTGTTACACGCCGGGGTCAGTCACCTGACCCGGCGTTAAAGGCACAGTGCCTCAATCACAGTGGGAGGTTTAGATATCTCCCACGTGTGATTGTTAATTCTGATTGGAAATTAGCCAATCAGAATTAACCTTCTGGTTTAAATACTTACCTTTCCTGTTCCTCCCTGCCCTGTTGTGGTCTTTGCTTTATAGTATTGATTCTGAACGTGTGCTTTCTGGTTACGTACTCTCTGGCTTGTTATACTGACTTTGTGACTTTCTCCTACCCTTTGACCTCGGCTTGTTTCTTGTTATTCTGTTTTCTGGTTCCCCTTACTCGGCTTGTCTCCTGACTATTCTGTATGTGCTCAACCCGGCCACTCTAAGGACCGGTACTGCACACTTTCTGTGTGTGTGTCTGTGTGTGTGTTAGCGTGTTGGGTTCCTCGAATCGTGACATTACAACAGGGCCATAATGGAACCTGCTGACATACCACAGCTCCTAGTTAATCAGGAGGCTAGAATGGATGGCTTGGACCACCGTATGGATCAGTTTGCTCAAGCTTTGCAAACCATACTGGCTCGTACTGCACACTTGCAGCCTGCCGTTCAGGAGGCTGCTGCTGCTGTGCCCGAGCCCATTCCCACTCCGGTACCCGTTCCTGCTCATGTAGTGCATATGACGCCGCCACAGCGCTACAGCGGTGACCCAGCATTGTGTCGTGGTTTCCTCAACCAAATCGACATCCATTTGGTGATGAATCCACGTTCCTATCCCACTGACAGATCTAAAATAGCCTTTTTGATAAACCACTTGTCAGGGAGAGCTTTAGCATGGGCTAATCCCATGTGGGAGAATGCTTCCCCAATGTCCTTTGCAGACTTTTTGACCGCTTTTAAACGCACATTTGATCAACCCGGTAGGGTTGCTTCTGCTGGCAAAGCTCTGCTTAGGGTACGACAGGGTAATAGATCTGTAGCGGATTACACTATCGAATTCCGCACTCTAGCAGCTGAAGTGGTTTGGAACAATGACGCCCTCGTAACAGCCTTTCAGGAGGGTTTGGCCGCTTACATACTGGATGAAATAGCATCCAGGGAATTGCCTGTTCTTTTGGATGATGTTATAGACTATGTGATCCTTATTGATAACCGTATTAGAGAGAGGCGTAGTCAAAGACGGCTGGATACACGGGTGTTACCTGCTCTACCCAGTACTGCATTACTAGCACTACCCGCTCCTAGGCCACCATCCCCTGAACCCATGCAATTAGGCGCTACGGGGTTAACTGAGGCTGAAAGAGCGTACCGTAGAAGGGAGGGGTTATGCCTTTATTGTGGAAAGAGGGGGCACCACTGTAATGCCTGCCCTAAGGTACAGGGAAACTACAGCACCTAAGGCCTAGAGAGGGGTTGGCCTCGGGTGTTATGACTTTGTCCCCTCATGTGTCCATCTCCAGACCGTTTATTACGGTTTCTCTTTTGGTCAATAAAACCACCATAACAACTAAAGCCTTGATCGATTCAGGTGCGGCAGACAACCTTATGGATGAGACTTTGATCCAAAAGGCCACACCCTTGGCCGTTGAGGCCATAGATGGTAGACCGCTTGAGAAACCTCTGGTAACCCATGAAACCCACGAAATCATTATGTCTGTGGGTGTTTTGCACAAGGAAAGGTTAACCTTTCAAATAATTGACTCCCCTACTGCTTCCATCGTTCTGGGTTTTCCCTGGTTAGTTAAGCACAACCCGGTACTTGACTGGGGTTGTTTAGATATACTCTCCTGGGGGGAATCTTGTCAACGAGACTGTATGGCTCATGTACGTCCTGTTTGTTCACTCAATGTGCCCACGGCTAAACCACTTTCTGTATCTGTCCTTTCTGTGTATGCAGACCTTGCATTGGTTTTTGAAAAAAGGGAGGCAGATAAACTACCCCCACATCGGGAGTATGACTGTGCCATAAACCTGTTACCGGGTACTATGCCTCCTAGGGGTAAGGTCTACCCTCTTTCTGAGAAAGAAAACCAGATCATGGAGGAGTACATACGGGAATCCTTAACTAAAGGTTTTATTAGAAGGTCCTCTTCTCCTGCTGGTGCTGGTTTCTTTTTTGTGGCAAAGAAGGAGGGCGACTTGAGGCCATGTATAGACTACAGGGGTCTGAACAACATAACGATTAAAAACGCCTACCCAATCCCCCTCATCACTGAGTTGTTTGATCGTGTGAAAGGTTCTAAGTTCTTCACCAAATTAGACCTCAGGGGGGCTTATAACCTTGTCCGTATAAAGGAGAATGACGAGTGGAAAACAGTGTTTAATACGCGCAGTGGGCATTACGAATATCTGGTCATGCCTTTTGGACTGTGTAATGCCCCTGCTGTGTTTCAGGACCTCATAAACGATGTCCTTAGGGATCTTTTGCATGTCTGTGCCGTGGTGTACCTTGACGACATACTTGTGTATTCCCCTGATTTGAAGTCACACCATAATCATGTTAGGATGGTGCTCAGGAAATTATTACAGAACGGACTCTACTGTAAGTTAGAAAAATGTTTGTTCGATCAGACCTCGGTGCAATTCCTTGGTTATATAATTACTGAACAGGGTTTCAGTATGGATCCTGCTAAATTGGAAGCCATACTGTCCTGGCCACTTCCCCAAGGACTTAAGGCTATCCAGCGTTTTATAGGATTTGCCAACTATTATAGGAAATTTATAAAGAACTTTTCACCCCTTATCTCTCCTATAACGAAACTGACTAAAAAAGGTCTACACCCTAGGGTTTGGACTCCCGAAGCCCTTAAGGCCTTCGAAACTCTCAAGAAGGCATTTGCCTCTGCTCCAGTACTGCACCACCCTAATCCTTCTCTTCCCTTTGTTATGGAAGTAGACGCTTCTGAATCAGGTGTGGGAGCAGTACTGTCACAGAGGTTATCGCATGACGAACCCCTCCATCCCTGTTGTTTCTTTTCAAAAAGGTTGTCCGATCCAGAAAAGAATTACGATGTTGGGAACCGGGAACTATTAGCTATTGTGTTAGCTTTTAAGGAATGGAGGTACTTATTAGAGGGTTCTAGACACAAAATCATGGTTATTACTGATCATAAAAACCTCTCCTATATAGCTGACGCTAGAAGGTTATCTGCCCGGCAGGCTAGATGGTCTCTATTTCTTTCACGTTTTCAATACGTTATTACCTATAGACCTGGTTGCCGTAATGCCAAAGCTGACGCTATCTCCCGACAGCATGAACCTTTAGAATTTGTTAACCTGACTCCTGTACCTATTGTTCCTGCGTCTCAGATAATAGCTGCTACCCGTTTGGTTGTTTCATCTCCTTTTCTTGATAGTATTAAGACATACCAAACCCAAGCACCCCCTGAGACGCCGGCTGGTAAACTATATGTTAAAACAAAGGACAGAAAAAAGCTGTTAAATTTATTTCACAGCGCCAAAACTGCTGGTCATCCGGGGGTAACCAAAACCTATAAGGGTCTCCTTCAACAGTTCTGGTGGCCTTCGCTTAAGCAGGACGTAGTAGATTTTGTACAGGCTTGTCGGGTCTGTACGCAGTGTAAGTCCCCTAATGTGAGACCCCAGGGTCTACTCTTGCCTCTGTCTATACCAAAGAAACCATGGACCCACTTATCCATGGATTTCATTGTAGACCTTCCTCTTTCTGATGGTCAGACGGTGATTTTGACTGTGACGGATAGGTTCTCTAAAATGGCGCACTTCATTCCGCTTAGAAAGCTTCCTTCTGCGGTTCAGTTGGCTCAGGTGTTTGCCAAAGAAGTGTTCCGCTTGCATGGGGTTCCTCAGGATATCGTGTTTGACAGGGGTCCTCAATTTGTCTCTCGGTTTTGGAGGGGCTTTTGTGCTGAGATGGGGGTCTCCTTGTCGTTCACTTCCTCCTATCACCCGCAATCTAATGGTGCAGCCGAACGTGCTAACCAGTCTGTGGAATTGTATTTGCGCTGCTTCACTAATGCGCACCAGGACGACTGGTCTCACCTCCTTCCGTGGGCTGAGTTTGCCAGGAATACGGTGTCTCACTCGTCTACTGGCTTAAGTCCTTTTGAGGTTGCTTATGGTTTTCGGCCTTCTGTCCTTCCCGGTGCGTTCTCCGACAAGGGAATGCCCGCCTTGGACCAGCACCTCGCCTCTTTGCGGAAGATGTGGGATCAGGTCCATGTTGCGCTGTCTCGTTCAGCAGCTACTCAGAAGAGGTTTGCTGATCGCTGTAGGGTTGCGGCCCCTTCTTATATTCCGGGTGATAGGGTATGGTTGTCCTCCAGGAACCTCCGTCTCAAGGTTCCCTCGAGGAAATTTGCTCCCAGATTTCTGGGTCCCTACAAGGTGTTGCGTAGGGTTAACCCCGTTTCCTACTCCCTTGACCTGCCTCCTTCCATGCGTATTCCGAACACGTTTCACGTCTCTCTTTTGAAGCCCTTGCTGTGTAACCGGTTCTCTCGTCCCCTCGGGCGGCCCGTTTCCCCTCACGCGGTCTCCAGTGACGTGTACGAGGTGGCTGCCCTTCTCGACTCTCGTGTTTCTAGGGGTCGGTTACAGTATCTGGTGGATTGGAAGGGGTACGGCCCTGAGCAGCGGTCTTGGGTTTCGAGCTCTGATTTGCACGCTCCCTCTTTGGTCCGCTCCTTTCATGCCCGGTTTCCTTTGAAGCCTTCTGCTTCCCGCCTTCCGGGCGGTCTTCGGGGGGGGGTAATGTCAGGATCCCGCGGGCGGCTGCGAGGGGAGGCTGCAGTCCGCTCGCGGCACTCACCCTCCAGCCGTCCGCGGTCCCCTTCCTGCCATGTGTTCAGCGGGCGGCATCCTTCCAGCCACGGGTGCCGCCGGCGTCTTCTTCCGGGTCCCCCGGCTGCAGCATGCATGACGCTGCACGCTGGGAGACCGCCCAATTTGTTACACGCCGGGGTCAGTCACCTGACCCGGCGTTAAAGGCACAGTGCCTCAATCACAGTGGGAGGTTTAGATATCTCCCACGTGTGATTGTTAATTCTGATTGGAAATTAGCCAATCAGAATTAACCTTCTGGTTTAAATACTTACCTTTCCTGTTCCTCCCTGCCCTGTTGTGGTCTTTGCTTTATAGTATTGATTCTGAACGTGTGCTTTCTGGTTACGTACTCTCTGGCTTGTTATACTGACTTTGTGACTTTCTCCTACCCTTTGACCTCGGCTTGTTTCTCGTTATTCTGTTTTCTGGTTCCCCTTACTCGGCTTGTCTCCTGACTATTCTGTATGTGCTCAACCCGGCCACTCTAAGGACCGGTACTGCACACTTTCTGTGTGTGTGTCTGTGTGTGTGTTAGCGTGTTGGGTTCCTCGAATCGTGACAGGAAGACAGGGGCAGGCGCAACAACCTCCGCATCAGAGGCATTGCCGAAAATGTCGGAACACCTGATCTCAAGGCATACCTTACAGACATGTTCAAAGCCCTCGCCCCAGACGTGCCACACAACATGTTCCTTATGGACCGAGCGCACAGACTTCCAAAGCCTGCCTTTTTGCCTGCTGAAACACCTAGAGACGTCCTGATCCGTCTACACTATTTCCACATTAAAGAGGAAATTATGAGAGCAAATAGAGCACGGTACAAGGGGGATACTCTCTCGGCCTATCAACACATCTCCATCTATGCTGACATTTCGGCGTTCACGCTGAAAAGGAGAAAAGAATTCTCGGACATTACCACGCAACTCCGTCAACTACATCTGCCGTACAGGTGGGGATACCCGGTTAAACTGGTGGTACAGAGGAATGGGAAGACAACTATCATGCTCACACCGGAAGAAGGAGCAAAGGCCCTGCACAGCTAGGGCATTGAAGTGCATCCTAGAGGGCAAGGGACTCAGAGAGGAGGTGCTGTGAATACGGACCCGAAAGCTATCACCTTACTCAGCTAGTCCAGGCTTGTATGTACTCACATAGGGGAAATGTATGTTAATGGGAGACGGGATGCCTGGGAGTCGGGGGTGTGGGACGGGGGACAAAATACAGTGTGCCCAAAATACACATATCCACCAATAAGGCCCAAACGCGCGCAGAGAGGGAGGGAAACAGCCCCTAAGGAGTTGTGGCGGGCGGCCTGATACCAGTGGGCCATCACGTGGTGTCCCACAATCCAAAAGCCACCAGACACAAGTCTGTCCCCCCCCCCTCCCCGGGGTCTCCTTAATGCAGGATATGGTATTGAAAAAAAAAAAAAAGACCCACACGACCCAAGTGGACCCAAACACCACACCCTATGAACCTTCGGACAGCTGAAGTCACAGACCTCCCATAAGTAACAAATCATCATTAGGTCACAGAAACCATAGGAATTTAAGATATAGGCAAAGGCCGCTGAACTGCAGCCAAGATGGAAGACGTACGCTTCCACCCCCATCGCACCGTGACCAGGTGCACAGCCGGATACCCGGCAAAACAGGTTTTATTGTTTCTCCCCCCTGTTATTATTATTTATGTTTGTATGTTTATATTTGTTATGTCTACTATCAACAGAATGCACTCTGAGGGGCCACAGAGACCATTGATCAGGGTAGAGACTATGAGAACGCACCCCTCCAAGCGGGTAAGGGCACTAGAACATCTGGAGGTAAAATGGGGACGTCCCCTGGGTTCGAGGGAACTGGGACAACAGGGAACCCCCGCACATAGACTTACTACACAGGGCCACATGCGGGAACATGACCACCTTCCACCGTGAAAATCTATTCACACAATGTCAGAGGACTCAATATCCCAGTTAAAAGACACCTCCTCTATAAAGAAATCAAAAATAAAGAGATTGACGTGCTGTGCCTACAAGAGACACTTCATGGCAGGATCACACCCTGCTATCTTACAACACGACTTCCCTACACAGTTTCATGCAACCACGACTAACAAGACTAAAGGAACGTCGATACTAATTATCTAATTAGCAAAAACGTTGCATATCTTCCTCATTCACACCATATTGACCCTGACGGTAGATACGTTATCATAACAGGTACACTCAACGACAAGCCCTACACTATAGCGAATATCTATGCTCCAAACACAAACCAAAGAAATGTTCTCATCACAAACTCATATTAAAATTACAACACATCCAACAAGGTACCACCATAATATGTGGAGATTTCAACCACGTGTTTGATCCCATGATTGACACGACCCTGGCCATGTCTAAAGCACGGTCCGCACCACTCAAAAAACAAAGCAGGGCACTGAGAAACCTACTCCACAGCCACCACTTTTACGATGTGTGGAGAGCCCATCACGTGGGGGAGAGGGGATACACATTGTTCTCCACAGTACATAACACCTACTCCCGCATCGATGGGTTTCTCGTTTCAGGATCAGATATGACTCAGATAACCAAGTGTGAAATATGACTTATAATGTGGTCAGACCACGCCCCTGTGGAACTGACGCTTAAAAACTTGTACGACCCTACCCACAGAAGCCCCTGGCGTCTCAACACAACGCTACTGCGAGACAGCGGCTTTGCCGCTGAACTGAAGGCAGGCATATCACATTACTTCCAAGACAATGACACTACTGACGTCTCAAGAACCACCTTATGGCAGGCACACAAATCGGTTATAAGGGGATTGCTCATACGGAGAGCATCCTTCCTAAAACGACAGGCCCACTCACAGATACTAGCTTATCAAAACGACCTCCAACACCTTACAACACAAAACCAAAACGTACCCACGAAGGAATTGAGGGCTCAGATTATACAAGTGACAGAGAACTTGCACAAGCTGTCCTTAGAACAGGTGGGACGACATCTGACCAGGCTCAAAGCTCGGAACTACTCGCAGGGCAATAAAGCAGGCAAACTACTGGCGCAGAGAATTAAAGCACAACAAGCAGCCCAAAAGATAGCATATATGGCATCTCCTGATGGCCATAAAATAGTAGTGCCCAAAGACATTAGTAAAGTTTTTGCGCAATATTACGAATCGCTCTATAACCTCGGCAAAGACCGCGCCACACCCCAACCACAGGAACCCAGTATAAGCAGGTTCCTAGACAAAATTAATCTACCCAAACTCACCTCCGCCCAACAAGAGGCCCTATCGACCCCCATTACGGAATCTGAAGTGATTACAGCCATAGCCACACTGCCCGCAGAAAAAGCCCCGGGCCCAGATGGCTTTGCCAACGGGTACTATAAACAATGCCAACAGATCTTAGCTCCATACATAACGAAAGAATTTAACGAGGCAGTTGTAAAACGAGCACTGCCCCAGGAGGCACTGAAAGCACACATAATCACACTTCCTAAACCCTGTAAACCACCAACACAAGCGCAAAACTTCCGCCCAATTTCGTTACTCAACACAGACACAAAACTCTTCGCTAAAATCTACGCTACCAGGCTAAGCGACATACTCCCACAAGTGATACATAACAATCAGGTGGGGTTTGTGAAGGGACGTCATGGAAGTGATAACACGAGAAAGGTCATAGACATTATACACAGCGCACACAAACAACATATGGAATGTCTAGTCATTTCACTAGATGCAGAAAAAGGCTTCGACCGCCTGGGCTGGGGGTTCCTACAAGCGGTCCTTAGTAAATTTGGAATGCCGGAGACGTTCCGCTCAGCGGTCAGGGCCCTATACAAGCACCCATCTGCACAGGTGATCACGGCGGGTTTCACTTCAGAAGCCTTTAACATAACAAACGGAACGAGACAAGGCTGCCCGCTATCTCCCCTACTTTATGTACTAGCTCTTGAGCCGCTGGCGGAACTTATCAGAGCGAATAAGGCTATACATGGAGTAACTATAGGGTACAGGGAATTTAAAATAAACCTATTTGCAGACGATGTCTTATTGACACTGCACCAGCCTATGATATCCTTGCCACACCTAATGGAAAATATTAAGGCATATGGACAATTCATACTACAAATTGAATGTCGCCAAGTCTCAAGCCATGGGCATAGGGATCCAAAAGGACCTCCTGAGGCACCTTAAAGATACCTTCTCGTTCGACTGGCGGACAGACAACATCACATTCCTGGGGGTACATATACCCCCCCATCTAACCAGCCTGTTCAAACTTAACTTCACCAAACTCACCAAATCATTCATAGACACTCTCCGAACATGGGAGGGTAAATATTTATCATGGCTGGGCAGACTGGCAGCATTTAAAATGACCCTACTCCCCAAACTTCTGTATCTCTTCCGCACAATCCCCATACAGGTGCCGGGAAAATTCTTGGCAACGTTACAAACACTGATTGTGCAATTTGTATGGGCAAATCGCAAAATACGTGTAGCCACAAAACTCTTACAAAAGCCAGTGTCAGAGGGCGGTCTGGGGATGCCGGACTTAAAGGTGTACTACTGCGCCACGCAACTGGCAGCGGTTGCAACCTCAAACTCGGGGAAAGAACCCCCCCAATGGGTGTACATAGAATCTCAGTGGGCCTGCAAACACGGACTGCGACACATATACTGGACACCCCATGTACTGAACCAGACAACCTCGGACATGTTGCCCCCTACGAAGTTATTAATACAAATATGGGAGAGGGCTAAAACCACCCTGGGAGGAGGGGGTACTGATATAAGAAACATGCCAATAGCAAGCGTCCAAGCACACATCCACAATTTTGACTACACGCCATGGCTGTCAGGGGGATGCACACACCTGCGACAGCTGTGTGAGGGAGGTAAAATATTACCGTTTCCAATATTGCAATCCAAGTTCTCCCTATCGGCCAAACACATCTTTCCCTATCTACAGTTAAAATCCTTTGTCTCCAACCTCCCAAGACATGACAGTCCCGAACCACAGCCCCGAGCCCCCTGGAACAACTGTGCTTAACCGAAACACTTCCCACAAGAATCATCTCCAGACTGTACACGGTATTGACAAACACACGAACAGACTCTCAAACGGACTTCAGAGACAAATGGCACACCGACCTGGGACACGCGTTAGAAGACAGGGATTGGAAACTAGCTTTCAGAGCACACAAAGGTCTCACCATGTGCGCCTCACACTTAGAAACAATAAGGAAAGTCCTATATAGATGGTACATGGTCCCAGACAGACTGGCCCAAATATATCCAGGTACCAAGACGGATTGTTGGAGGAATTGCGGGGAACGGGGAACGATGTTCCACATATGGTGGACCTGTCCAGCTCTGGCCCCATACTGGAGACAAGTAGAGGGAATTATCACCCACACGATAGGGACCACATACCAATTGACACCAGAGCAAGGCCTGCTCTTCATGCACCTGCATCTTTGGCACAAACCGGAGAGGCAACTAATATTCCAAACACTATAGCGGCGGTGACCCTGATAGCCAGATGTTGGAAACAACCCCAACCGCTAACCAAACAAGCACTGATAAGCCAAATCACCACAAACTGGGCATACGAAAACATGGCTAACAAATATCTCAAAACGAACCACACGATTAGTGAAGCGCAAGCCCGATGGACACAATACACTGAGGAATACAGTGACACTTGACATTACGCAAGGCAACCGCACACAACAGAAGGGAGGCTAATACACGCAGAAAGGTGAGGTTCTTAGCCCAACCCGAGGAAACACCAGCAAACACTCCCACCAATGAGAAATTAGGATGGGAGGGTAGATGGCCCCATACGCAAATATCCTTGGTTCTTAAAATCTGGACTAAATAAGGTAACCCACGAGGAGACTACGCCCTACATGAGTGCTAACTAAAATGGAAAACATAGCGCAGACACAATGTTGATGTTCATGTTATTGTTTCTGTTGAAAAGTGTTATCTTACATACTATTATGTACTGCCCCCACACTCTCCCCTCCCCCTAACTCACTGGCAGCGACGCAAAAATTGAGTTTCACACCACGGCAGATCACCAGAGACAAGCCAATAGTTACACAGGCAGGAGGATCAATCTAACTTGCCAGGGACGGAAAGACCTATATATATATATATATATATATATATATATATATATATATATATATATATATATATATACACATGTACCCAAATATCAGGAAAATGCTCCTGGGACCCTAGTGGCACTACTTGTGGTGCTCAGTCACCAACGTGAACAAAAGAGCGCTATGCTGCCACCACATATATGTTAAGTAACAAGTTAATCCTTACCCTCACGGGTGGGACTGTAACACTGTAACCTTCGTGGAAATGCATTGTTGAATGTCAACCTTGAATGTTACCTTCTGTACCCTCATTCCATGAGAAAATAAAAATTGTCAAATAAAAAAAAAAGAGTAAATACACCATGTTTAACCCCTTAAGGACACATGACATGTTATGATTCCCTTTTATTCCAGAAGTTTGGTCCTTAAGGGGTTAATACCTTATGTTGTCTTTTAAAAATATATATACACATGTGAAGCGTTATTCAGGGATTCCTGACAGTGTTACAATTTTGAGGGTCAAAGTTAGTAAAAGTGTGTTTTATGGTTACATATATCCATTGTAGTCCATTTTTCTGTATAGCCAGAATCTGGAAATTCCGAGGGCGGGGCCGGGCCGCCGAGCAGAGCGGTCGCAGGATGGCTGAGCTCCTGCAAATGCAGACATTTTAAAGCTTATGGAACATACCTTTAAGCACCCAACTCACCCACTACTGCGGCCCTCGATGGACACAGGTTACCGGAACCAGGGAGAGGCTTGCTCCCCGAGTTTTAGTCCCCTGGAGGGGAGATATCTGCAGCAACGAGCGGATCCTTCCCTGGCGGTGAGTGGAGTGGACGGCCGCCGCTCCACTATCCCGCCTAACGGAACCTGACAGCAACTCTACACCTGTGCGGCCCCGGTCCCGTTCCCCCCCCCTCTGGACCGGGGGGTGATCCCGGTCCACACCCGGTGACCGCAAGCGTGAGGCAGAGGGCCCCGATTGCTGCCTCCAAAATGGCGGGCGCCATGAGGTAAATCATCTCCCTCCCAAGATTCCAGCTAAAATGGCTCCTACCTCCTGATCCCAGCCATCGCGGCCACTTAAGCCAGCAAGGAGAGGCACAGATGACCCGAACCAGCCGGAAACAGCGGCTGCATGGGAGAGACGGAGCGGTGGGCAACAACCTTCCCTGCCAGGAGCGAGTGTGCCAGCTGCCGGTGCGACAAATGTACTGGAGGACCGATCGGGCGCTCCCACAACACCCAGCCTGCAACAAGTCTGCCCGACCTGCGGACTCTCACGGTCTGTACTCCACGACACACCAGATGACAGTCTGAAAAGCCACCCACTGTTGTGGAGCCGACCAGGACCCTGCAATATAACTTTCACATAGCCTGGTTGCCACGGGCATAGGCTTAGGACAGTATTCAAACGGTCCAAGACAGCACCCGGACTGATATTAGACAACAACTATCCAGCTGTCCACAGCTCCTAGGTCAGCACTGCCGACCGTACCACTCTGGGGCCTACCTAAGATGGCGGATGCTAATGTTACACATATTGTTTAGCGCAGGATTTCCTTTATTAGAATTTTCAGTAAGCCTGTCTCACAAGCCTGTTATTCACAGGCCTGTTACTCATAAGCCTGTTACTCATAAGTTGATGTGCGGATTTCTTATTTAGCTTGAACATCACTGTTCTAGAACGTACAGCAACTATTCTCTTATGAAGTCAAAGTTATCATTAAGCATGCTTACTTTTATAAGATAACTAACTATTTCATGTTAAGACTCAGATGCACGTCACACGATCTCCCTTTTGTCACTCCTCTGACTCTTACTTTCTGACTTTCATGATACTTATTTAAGCGAGAATGTAAGCTGTTAACCCTCATATATGTTCTACTTTTAAAAAATGTGCAGTACTTCTCATGTCATGATACCGTTTTAAATGTTACTGGTATGAAGCTTGATACGGCTATCGTGGCTATTCAAGTGTAATTTAATGCTTGCACAACAAAAATAAAGAATTAAAAAAAAAAAAAGAATCTGGAAATTCCCTAACCCTCCTCTAATGAATGTGACTGTTTTCAGGAGTAACTTGGAACATTAGAGGCTGAGAAGGTAGAAGGATAAGAGGATCCAAGGTACCTTGAAGGGTCTGGTTGCGTATTTATTTTGTCACTCTTTTTATTGAAATTTGTTTTGTTTTTTTTATGTCGTACCCATGTGGGCCACGAAACACAATAAACATACAGTATACCGTATTTATCGGCGTATAACACGCACCGGCGTATAACACGCACCTAATTTTTAGAAAGAAATTCCAGGAAATTTCCCCCGCTCCCATAGTATTCCCCCCCCCTCATCCCATAGTATTCCCCCCTCATCCCATAGTGTCCCCCCCTTTCCATAGTATTCTCCCCCCTCCCCTCCCATAGTATTCTCCCCCCTTCCCCTCCCATAGTATTCCCCCCCCCCCTCGTGTACTTTCCCCCCCATAGTGTACTTCCCCCCTCCCATAGTGTACTTTCCTCCCCCCCCCTCCCATAGTGTACTTTCCTCCCCCTCCCCTCCCATAGTGTACTTTCCTCCCCCTCCCCCCCTCCCCTCCCATAGTGTACTTCCCCCCCTCCCATAGTGTACTTTCCTCCCCCTCCCATAGTGTACTTTCCTCCCCCTTCCCCTCCCATAGTATTCTCCCCCCCTCCCCTCCCATAGTATTTCCCCCCCCTCCCCTCGTGTACTTTCCCCCCCATAGTGTACTTCCCCCCCTCCCATAGTGTACTTTCCTTCCCCCCCTCCCATAGTGTACTTTCCTCCCCCTCCCCTCCCCTCCCATAGTGTACTTCCTCCCCCCCCTCCCATAGTGTACTTTCCTCCCCCCCCCTCCCATAGTGTACTTTCCTCCCCCCCCCTCCCATAGTGTACTTTCCTCCCCCCCCCCCCATAGTGTACTTTCCTCCCCCCCCTCCCATAGTGTACTTTCCTCCCCCCCCTCCCATAGTGTACTTTCCTCCCCCTCCCCTCCCATAGTGTACTTCCCCCCCCTCCCCTCCCATAGTGTACTTCCCCCCCCCCTCCCCTCCCATAGTGTACTTCCCCCCCCCTCCCCTCCCATAGTGTACGTCCCCCCCTCCCATAGTGTACTTTCCTCCCCCTCCCCTCCCCTCCCATAGTGTACTTTCCTCCCCTCCCATAATTACTTACCTGTCCTGAAGCGTGGGCCGGCTTCACAGCGCGCACCGCAGTACAGGAACTTTAACTTTAATTTAAGGTTCCGGTGGGACTGAAAGGAAGTGTGCACACTATTGTGCACACTTCCTTTCAGTCCCGCCGGAAACCGGAACCTGAAATTAAAGTTCCTGTACCGCGGTGCGCGCTGTGAAGCCGGCCCACGCTTCAGGACAGGTAAGTAATTATGGGATATCGGCGTATAACACGCACCCACGATTTTTCCCCTATTTTCAGGGGAAAAAAGTGCGTGTTATACGCCGATAAATACGGTACTTATTCATAGGATGCAATACAAGGTGAACAATAGTGTGAGTATATAATTATGCCCCAGGAGTTGTGGACCAACATTGGTACGTTATCAGGAGTGTGTGAACTGCTCCGGGAGAATGGCTGAATGGTAATGATGGGCTTAAAGCAACCTTATCGGGTTTTAGAGTTATGGCCTTCTTCTAGGCGTACCCTTAGCCCAAGAGGGCCTCGGGGGGTGGGGGGAGAATTGGACACGGAGCGGCCGATCCCTCCTTTTAATCCCTCCTAGGCCAACAGGTTAGAAACAGCTTTCGCTGAACAATGTATATCTTGGTTGTTATAGCCTCTGCAGCTCTTGGGGAGGTCAGGCCTCGGTGTGGATCGTTGGTTGGTAAAGCATGGGTGCCCAGTGCCTGACAGAATGTCAGGAACTCTGCTAGTGTGGAGAGTTTTTGGACAGTTCCTTTGTGTGTGACCACCAGGAATCTGGGAGATCTCCAATGGTATTCTATTCCCGCTTCTCTGAGGGTGCTGGTGACTTGGTTCAGCGATCTACGCCATTGCAGCGTGGATCTGGTGTGGTCTTGATAAATGGTAAGCTGTGCGCCCTCAAATGTTAGTGGCGCCTTGCCCCGGAGAGCAGTCATCCGGATTCTCTTGGGAGGTAGCACAGCGTACAATCACATCTCGGACCATGTTTGGGGCTGTTCTGCCTGAGGGTAGTAAGCGGTACATCCCATCTGTGTTAAATTTTTTAGCATGCATTGGCGGCAGGATGGCGGCAGGATGGCGGCCATGAGGTGCCTCAGATAGTGAGGCAGTTCGTCGGGTGGGACAGCATCTGGCACCCCCCTTATCTTAATGTGGTTGCGTCTTGTCGTGTCGTCAAGGGCGATATAGTGGAGAGAGAGTGCTTGTTATTGGGCCAGCACAGAGTCCTGTAAGGTTGTTAGTCCCTGCTTGATGTTAGAGACATCATTCTCCGTGGACTGCACCCTGTCGGCGATAGCCTGCACGTCTGTCTTAATGGCTGCTATGCCAGGAGGTTTTTTATTTCCCCAATTAGGTGTTGAAAGTCCCGCTGGGTGACTGGGGCAGACCCATCTGAGTTGCCCTTGGGTGTTTGTGTCTGTTCTGGGAGTTAGTCACCTGGGTTTGTACCTGCATGGTGTCATGTTCCACTGCTCCCGCCATTTTGGCTGGCGGCCGTTGTTGTTGCAGCATGGTACCTATGTCCCTGGACCCTGATGGCGTCTCCGGTAAAGGTTTTTGGGACCGGCTGCCCATCGCTGCCTGAGCAGTTAAGGGTGCTGTGGGGAGGTCTTCCACTGCTGGGTCCTCAGGCTGTCCAAGTCCGCCCAGTCGAGGGCTGCTGCTGGTTTGTAGGCCGCAGGTCTGCACTTTCGTCGGTTCACCCGTGCCGGATACACAAACGGCATGAGAGGCTGCTGGGCTGTGCACAGATGGTGCCCCTGGTCAGGAGTGGGTCAATTGAGGGTTTTAAGCCTCAATTGGCAGGCTTTGTTGTGGGTTTTGGACGGGAGCTGTGTGGTTGCGTATTTAAAAACTTAAAATTGCAGTTAATTTCCCAAATTAACAGATTTATACTCTATACCAACAAAATATATATTATATATATACACACACCGCTAAAAAAATAAATAAAAGGGAACACAAAAATAACATACTAGATCTGAATGAATTAAATATTATTCTGAAATACTTTGTTCTTTACTTAGTTGAATATGCGGACAACAAAATCACACCAATTTAAAAATGGAAATCAAATTTGAAGTCACACTCAAAATTAAAGTGGAAAAACACACTACAGGCGTATCCAACTTTGATGTAATGTCCTTAAAACAAGTCAAAATGCATAACACCCTCTGACCGATGCTGGAAGGGGTGTGGCGAACAGGGCACATACATCCACCATGGTGGAACTGCCCACACATAGCCCAACTCTGGCAGGAAATAATCCAAATGGTCAATAGGGCACTACACAGCAACCTCCCACTGGACCCTTGGCTGTGGCTCCTATCTAAACCCCACAATACCCTAACGAGGGCCCAAAGCAAAATGTTGTCCCGGATCGCGTTGGCCACCCGGAGAACCGTGGAAATGGACAAACTATCAGCACTAATCCACGACACCACAAACTCATACCACAAAATATGGGACCCATGGCTAACCAGGACCATACTGGCGCCTTAGCCCCCCCCGGTCCACAAACAAACTCCACCAGCCAAGAACACCCCCAACCTCTGTAGGTCCTCCCTTCACCCCCCCCCCACCCACCCTTTCCACTACCCCGCTCTGCCTGCCCCCCCCACACACACACTTCCTCTTCATTCCTCCTCCCCCCTCACACCCAGAGATGACCCCCTAACACATCCAATAGGAAGCCCCTACCCCGCCCAAAAGACTGACAGCCCCTGCTCAATACCCCCCCCACCACCCCCCCACTCACGTAGAGACACGCAACAATAAATCGTCCTATGTAACAGGACATCAATGATAATGTTTAGGAAAGACAACTGCAAGACGACAAGTCCCCACGGGAAACAAGAGTCACAAAACGGTGATCCAGGCTACAACATAAATAATTCTAATATATGTATATAACAACTTTCTCCGCACTGTTATTACCAGGAGAAATACACTGAACAACTCTGACTCGCAATGTAAACGTTTTGTACTTTCCAACTGACCCCATTCCTTTTATGTACTCCTATCCACACCCCGAAACGGGGGGGGGGGGGGGGGGGGGGGGGACAAAACATGGAAATAAAGAATTCATAAAAAAAAATAGGGCAACCTTCCCCCCCGCTCTTCATCCTTTTGTACCGTACCCGAACCCCTAGACCACATTATAATAATTCTGAACAGAACATCGAAATAAACATCCCCTGGTTTCTTTTCTGTAAGCCCAACCCCCACCTGTGGACATCGGGCCATCATACCACCCTCATGGCGCCTGTTTCTGACCGTTTGAGCAGACACATGCACATTTGTGGCCTGCTGGAGGTCATTTTGCATGGCTCTGGCAGTGCTCCTCCTTGCACAAAGGCGGAGATAGCGGTCCTGCTGCTGGGTTGTTACCCTCCTACGGCCTCCTCCACGTCTCCTGGTAGTGCTTCCATGCTCTGGATACTAGGCTGACAGACACAGCAAACCTTCTTGCCACAGCTCGCAATGATGTGCCATCCTGGATGAGCTGCACTACCTGAGCCACTTGTGTGGGTTGTAGACTCCATCTCATGCTACCACTAGAGTGAAAGCACCGCCAGCATTCAAAAGTGACCAAATCAGCCAGGAAGCATAGGAGCTGAGAAGTGGTCTGTGGTCACCACCTGCAGAACCACTCCTTTATTGGGGGTGTCTTGCTAATTGCCTATAAGTTCCACCTGTTGTCTATCCCATTTGCACAACAGCATGTGAAATTGATTGTCACTCAGTGTTGCTTCCTAAGTGGACAGTTTGATTTCACAGAAGTGTGATTGACTTTAAGTTACATTGTGTTCCTTAAGTGTTCCCTTTATTTTTTTGAGAGAGAGATATTTTTTTTCCCTGCCATGTTGCACATGCAATGAAAATAGAACTGAAAATCTAAAAAAAAAAACCTCCTCCAAGAATTTGCACATAAATTACTTTGAAAACAATATATTGGAGCATGATATTTTTATTACATTCTTATGGTTAAAACAATGCAAGAGTACTATTAAACAGCAAAGTGAAAAAGTAAAATGTTATTACACTGATTTGGTCATTTCACACAGCACTTAAAAACATTTAAAATATTTCTACAGTAGCAGGATTTTACACCTTAGAATTTGGCATATTTGGTATCAATACTTTAGGATTGTGTTTATCAGATAAACTTTAATATACATGTCAAGTAGTAGTGTGTTTAAAACAACAACTTTTAGGCTTTACAGAATTTAAATTGCTTATAAAATACAAACATTAAGATGTTAAAAATCTGTTTTCATGGTTGACATTTTTTGAAATCTCAACATTTCATCCCTTCAACGTAAAAAATTGTGAACACGTTCATAAAAAAATTCTAGATGTGCGGCTGGAAAATAAACATACAAGGTAACAGTACAGGATTCAAGTGACCTCTTCCCAATAAACACGTTTTTCCTTCCCACATGGCTACAGAGCACATAACGTCTGGAAGCAGCATGACGAGAGCCAACAATACTGTATTTGTGTACATTTCTTACAACACGCTGCGTTCCCATTTATGAAACCAACTATATAAAAGCAGTTCTCATTCTCCGTAGCAAAGCAGTCTGCAAATAAAAAAAAAAAATTCTATATTTGGCCCACTGACATTCGGATATTTTTCTGATCCCACTTATATAAAGAAAAACGGCTTTCATTTTAATGTGTCAAATCCATGCTTTACACATAACTTTACACATAACTTGGAAACTCACTTCCTTTAAAATAAAATGAAAAATTCTACAAAAATGTGTGGGTCCAAGTACCCAAAATACAGTCTTTACAGATACTCTAAAAGCAACCAGGTACAGTATTAAAAAAAAATATGTATTTGAATAGGGATCAGCATATTGCCATTTTGATCATGTTGTACAAGATCATAAAAATTGAAGCAATACTGCAGAGAAGAGAAACGGACGTGTACTTTCATAAATCAAACTCTTTGATACTAAAATACAAGTAACATTCTAAAGCTATACATGTGAAGTTTAGCATTTCTATCTAGCAGTGCAGGAATGAGCATTATTGCCAGGACAACAGAAGAACCACATACAATGTTTAGCAACTAAATGACAAGATAAAATAAACCTAGCCAGAGGTTCTAGAGACTCAGGTGAAGGATATAAAAAGTGATCATGAAATTTAAAGACGCTCTGTCACTTCCGAATATTTGACAATTATAAATTCCTCATGAAATATGAATATGGGATCTACCTTATATTGGAAAACAGAGGCTGACATAACTTGGCATCAGCAGTGCATCCAGTGTCTACTTTTGTCAGTTTGCAGGTAACTTCTGTTAACATGCATCTCCTCGAGATGTGACTAGTTCTATGGAGGCTCCTGTAGTCCTGTATCACCATCCATAGATCTCGGTTTTACTTTTGTGCATGCAATTTAGAGTTACTATGGACTGAGACAGCAGCCTCAGTGAGAGAGACCTTGACATTATCACATGATCTTTCCTGGGGGTAAAAGCAAACCGATAATATAAACTTAGGGGGTCTTTGCGAAATATGTACCAAATGAGAATTTTCAGTATATTTTACAGTTTTACACGCTGAACAAGATTCCACATCATTTTCTGTGATTACTTTGTTCTTATATCAAACTGCATATCTCAGAAGTTACCCATACAACATTAAAATCCTCAGTATATTGTGTAGTTTTATGTGCAGAACAAGCTTAAGTGGATCACTCAATCTTAAACACAGCAAGCACCATAACAAAGTTATGTAGTAGTTATGGTGCCTGGCACTGCCCAATCGTATGTAGTCAAGCCATTTGCCATCCGTTTGACATCCTGCACCAGAGTAAGCTGGGTGCGGTCACCTCTTTCATGAGAGCTGGAGCTCTTAATGGAGCTAAACCCTGCACTACCAGTCTTGGCTCAATAACAGAGCCAGTGAGCAGGTTTGGCATGGCATGGCTCATGAAAGCCAGGCAGAAAAATCCAGCTCCAAAGGAGGAAGTGACCAGAACCACACGGAAGCAAGGTAAGCTGCCCAACGATTAGTATACCAATTCCTTATAGAGGGAAAGGAAGCATGGAACTCATGGCACCACAACCATTACAGCACACTTCAAGTGCTCTTCTAAGTTACAGATGTCTTTTCATCAAAGAAACTTTGCACAAAATACTGGAAGGGTTTTCATTTTGCATGTTTTAAAAGCTTAATATATCATTTAGTGAAATGGATCCCTCAGTTTTAAGTCCCTATGACAAATAACATCTAATTTTGCAACTGTTAGAGAATACTAGAGTAGCAACCCAAAAGCAGAGTGACCAATATTTGTGTGATTTACCTTGCTTTGGATACAAGTGAAAGCTTATAGGTGATTAAACAAAAATCAAGTATAGTTATCCTAAAGAGTAAATACTATTTGTACGGTTTCCCTTCACTCATGATCAAAATAAAAAGGTTACCATTTAATGATTCTATCATACTTGTGTAAACTGAAGGGAAAAAATAAAATAAAAATCAAGTATATATAAAAAAGTAATTGAGATTTTTAAAAAATATTTTGCATACCCTCACAAAATACAATTTGCGATATATGCAAAAAACAAAAAAAAGCTTTAGAAATCTGTGCTACCAATACCGCTATATAAATGGTCTTTCTGGGTTTTGATTTTGTCAACTGCCTGATTGGGGATAATCTTTTAAAACAAAAGTGCTTTCATTCAAGGAAACGCGGTTTAAATCTTTGAAATACAGCCGTTTTGTTAATTCAACACAATAAAACTGACTTTACCTCTAAAATACCCATTTGAGATGGCACATTAAAATATTGCTCGGTTCTCTTTGCTGGTAACCAGACCAGTAACACACCGAAGAGTTGCACTTCCTTGTTCTTGCTCTTCTTACAGCAAGTTACAAACTCATACACTTTATACTGCCTTACATAATGCTTTTCATCAAAGATTACTGTTCTGACATTGTTGGGAGCTCATTGGTTCGATTCAATCTTATCCTTGAGCTTAATTTAAATCATTAATCAAAAAACTATATTTTCCAAAGTCATTATCATCTGGATTAATCAGCTGATCTTTGCGAACTTTGAATAGTTTCTGGCGTAGAACTTTCCTTCTTTCATTCCATTCCAAAAGTTCTGCATTTCCATGGGCATATTTGCATTTGTCTCCATCAGAACATGTACCAGATAAGAACCTAAAGTAAAAGATTTAAGTAGATAAGTTGTTATACAATTGTTTGTCAAGTCAAATATTTTTAGCACATCAAGCCATCTTTGCCACCTACCAGTAGCATCACTTCTGCAATATTACATTTCTTAATACATACGATTAGGAAACCATTATAGAATTAGCACATTTAAACCAGTATGGCTTATTAAAGGGGCCAGTCAAGTAATAAAGGGCATCAAAACATTTAAATCAAAATGATCAAGAACATTAAAAATGTAAGCATTCCAAGAGGGGCTTCAACATGGCTTATTTACTTAGGGAGACTATTGTAGAAATATCCATACCACTGGTATGATTCCTGAAAAGTGAAAATAGAGGTTTGAAGAAAAAAAAAAAGTTTCCTACTTTTAATGTTTTATTTAAAAAAAAAAATATATATATATAAACGTGTACAAGCTCAACCAGGAAAGTATATTATTATTCTATTTATATAGCGCCATCAAATTCTGCAGCGCTTTACAGTGGGTGGACGAACAGACATGTAGTTGTAAACAGACAAGTTGGACACACAGGAACAGAGGGGTTGAGGGCCCTGCTCAATGAGCTTACATGCTAGAGGGAGTGGGGTAAAATGCCACAAAAAGGTAAGGATAGAATGACACTAATGACAGTTGCAAAAGAGGAAGTATAGACGTGTGAGCTCAACATCTGTGGTTGGCAAATATATATATATTGTCAGTACAAACCACTATGTGCCAACCTGTTCATTAGCAGGAACATACAACAGACAAGAGGTTATCCATTATGAATGGGGGAGGGTAAGTTGGGAAATATTTATTGACTGCATCTTTGCAATTAGATGTCTTGTGGCATAATGGCAAATTGCTATAGTTGGGTTTTATGCCTTCTTTTGGATCAACGGCTTAAAAGAATGGGTTTAAAAAAGGTTGAACTTTATTCATTCACATATGGTGTTGGCACCTCTGCCTAAAGTGTTAATTGCAATTTTCTCTTTTCAAAAACTGAATAAATGGTCATGATAACGCCCATCTTCACCCGGATTATATCAAAAGGGAGTTTAGCCTTTGTCCCCAGAAGGACAAAGTAATCAACCTGCAATAACTAGGTAGTCAGAAAGTACCCAGTAGTGCAGACAGGCAGACCCATTTGTCACACCCATAGTTTGGTGACATGGAGTAAGAGCCATTACTTATTGATCAGTCCAAGGCTTAATTAGCTACTATTTAACATTTCCTTTATTATTTTCAAACCCACCTTCAGTGAGTTGTCAGTTCTATTTGCCTGAGCTAATCAAAGATGGGAGCAGCACACTGCTTATTAGAATTTCAGATGCGGAGCATGTTCTCTAGTTTTGAGTGCAGGACTCCATCTAGCTTTTGCCTGAACATAACTAGGAAGGTCTAGCCTGCGGTTTGCTATTAAGACCCCCCTTAGTCTAGTCCAGTGATAGGCAACATCAGCACTTCTGATAATATGGGGTGCCATAATGCTCTTGCAGGAGATCTAGACCACAACATCTGGAATGCCAAAGGATATCTAACCACTGTATAGTCTATGAAAGACAAGAAAAACTATCCAGCAGGTCATGCTTGACTTAACACAAAACAAAGTTGGTCAAGGACCAATATTTCAGTAAAAATATGAATAACCTCTCAAACCCTAGAAACTTTTGGGAAATCATAAATAACCTACAAACTGCCCCAATCCACTCCCAACCCTCCACTGTCAAAGTGGACAACCCAGCCCTGCAACTACCCTTACATGTAGCAAATGCCTTTAACAATTTTGTTGGATGCTCCACCATCCTAATTGCCAAGCCAATACAGGACATCCTGAAACTACAAATATGGATCAAGCCCCACTGAGCTTGCAAAAACCCAATATACAGATGTTCAATTTTAGACCTGTACCTATTAGTGTCATTAAGAAACACCTTAATCTAAATGAAAAACCAGTCTGGACCTGATCAAAATGTTACTTGCGCTTTCTCCTTAATCCCTATGCATATTTAGACAAATGGAGGTCATTTAGTTGCTCCAATGGCCATTGGAGGGATGCCCGCCTGCCAACGTCAAGGCAGACCCCCCTAAGCGGGTCCTAACACTGACCCTTCAGCCTGCTTCCTTGAGCTTCTGGCAAAGATATCTCTAATGAGACAGAAAGGGGTATTTTTTATATACACCCCTTTACTTATTAACCCTTAATAGGGAACACATGGGATGGGTAGCAGCATTGTAACCAGGCTGTGTGATACAAAGTAAATACAAATACAAAAAGAGAAGTCCTGCGCTTAAGCAGCAAGGACTACAACACACATCAGCCCCAATATATAGTAAAAACCAAAGAAAAGAGATAGAGAGATATCTTTGCCAGAAGCTCAAGGAAGCAGGCTGAAGGGTCAGTGTTAGGACCCGCTTAGGGGGGTCTGCCTTGACGTTGGCAGGCGGGCATCCCTCCAATGGCCATTGGAGCAACTAAATGACCTCCATTTGTCTAAATATGCATAGGGATTGAGAAAGCGCAAGTAACATTTTCTTTTCTTTGGTTTTTACTATATATTGGGGCTGATGTGTGTTGTAGTCCTTGCTGCTTAAGCGCAGGACTTCTCTTTTTGTATTTGTATTTACTTTGTATCACACAGCCTGGTTACAATGCTGCTACCCATCCCATGTGTTCCCTATTAAGGGTTAATAAGTAAAGGGGTGTATATAAAAAATACCCCTTTCTGTCTCATTAGAGATATCTTTGCCAGAAGCTCAAGGAAGCAGGCTGAAGGGTCAGTGTTAGGACCCGCTTAGGGGGGTCTGCCTTGACGTTGGCAGGCGGGCATCCCTCCAATGGCCATTGGAGCAACTAAATGACCTCCATTTGTCTAAATATGCATAGGGATTAAGGAGAAAGCGCAAGTAACATTTTCTTTTCTTTGGTTTTTACTATATATTGGGGCTGATGTGTGTTGTAGTCCTTGCTGCTTAAGCGCAGGACTTCTCTTTTTGTATTTGGACCTGATCAAATCCCAGCAATGCTGTTAAACCTCAGTGCGCCGATAATTCCTAAACCTGTTGCAACCCTAATTAATGAATCCTTGGTGTCTGAATACATACCCATACTTTTGAAGACTGCAAGAGTAGTGCCTATCCATAAAAGTGGTGACACTACTTTTTTTTCTAACTATCGCCACATATTGCTCCCAGTATTGTCAAAAATATATTCGAAAAATTGTCCATGCGCAACTGTGTGAGTATTACCAACAATCAAACTCTGACCCCTGATCAATCAGGCTTTTGCCTGACTCACTCAACTACAATTGCCCTCTTAAAAGTTTGCAATGACATCCAAACTGGCATTGAACAAGGAGACCAAACTGGAGCCATTTTCCTTTATTTTGCAAAGGCCTTTGACAGACTACTGCACAAACTAAAAAAACTCCGGTATTGGTGATCATCCGCTAACCTGGTTTGATCATCTGCATCGGATCGATCACAATATGTGTCCATTTAGGACAGCAACTCCCTCACTCTCCCAGTCACGTGTGGTGTTACCCAAAATTCCATTCTCAGCCCCCTACTATTCACATTATTTATAAATGATCTACCTAATGTCAGTAAATACGCATCAAAACAAAAATCATATAGCACTGACTGCAGTCCACTCTTTCAAATACTTGGATACATTGATTATGGGGATGTAGTATATGCACCTGCACCACAAACACCTAAATAAGCTTAAAAGACCACTCTAGGCACCCAGACCACTTCAGCTTAATGAAGTGGTCTGGGTGCCAGGTGCAGCTAGGGTTAACCCATTTTTTTAATAAACATAGCAGTTTCAGAAAAACTGCTATGGTTTTTAATGGGTTAAGCCGTCCCCCAAATCCTCTAGTGGCTGTCTCATTGACAGCCGCTAGAGGCGCTTGCGTGATTCTCACTGTGGAAATCACAGTGAGAGCACGCAAGCGTCCATAGGAAAGCATTGATAATGCTTTCCTATGCGACCGGCTGAATGCGCACGCAGCTCTTGCCGCGCGTGCGCATTCAGCCGACGGGGCGGAACGGAGGATCGGAGGCAGAGAGCTCCCCGCCCAGCGCTGGAAAAAGGTAAGTTTTACCCCTTTTCCCCTTTCCAGAGCCGGGTGGGAAGGGGACCCTGAGGGTGGGGGCACCCTCAGGGCACTGTAGTGCCAGGAAAACTACTGTTTTCCTGGCACTATAGTGGTCCTTTAATACACTGTATAACTCGTTCTGACACTGCTACAGTACAATTATATGACCCACCATTGTGACATGCTAAAAGAACTAAACTGGCTATCGCTGGAATCTAGACGAACCCTTCAGCTTTCCAGCCTTGTGTTTAAGAGCTTTTCTGGGAAGCTCCCACCCTTCCAGAGCAGAATGCTCTCCCCGGCTGTTCCCACCTCCTATAACCTCCGATCCAGTACCAGCACTTTATTTAGTCTACCTCAATACAAAAAGAAAGAAGACGGTCCCTTCTTTTCCTACAGAGCACCGCGATTATGGAACGACCACCCGCACACTTTTAAAGGATTTAAGGTTTGGGGAAGATTTGAGAGATCCATCTCTACATATCTCAAAACAGAATGCACCTGTAATCGTTAATTATATATGTTTCTTACCTGTTCTATGCAAAAAAAAATATATGTTGCATATCAATAGTTTTTTGTATTTTATTGTACCAATGCAATGTTTTGTGGACCCAGGACATGCTTGAAAACGAGAGAAATTTCAATGTATCTTTCCTGGTAAAATATTTTATAAATAAATACTAGCCCAGTTCAGCTTGGCTCACACTAGACACCACCTTGGAAAGATGAGGAAACAAAAGGGATAAAGGGAAACTGGTAAGAATAACCAAGGGGAAGAAGGAAAGAGTGTCAGTGATGGAACTCCTTTAAGGTTACAGATGAGATATTGAAATGAATAGAAAACGGTAGTCCATCAATATTTGCCACTGCATCTAAATACTTTGCAAAATGTTTGCAGGAAAATACCTACTTTTCACATATGCTAAAACATCCTGTAGGGAAGCGGTGCTGCCAGATGCTTTGATCATCCTCTGAGTGAAATACTTTCTCCTTATGCCTTTCTGAAGAAATATGCATCTTCCACTGGCGTTCACTATTGCAATTCTTGCCACAGAGCCAGCAATGAAAATCAACCTAAACATACAGAAAGTGTACAACGAATAGATGATGTGTACCATATACATACAGAAGTATTACAGCACATTATACCAACTACTGGGAACACTTGTTATGGTGCCTGGAGATCCCTGCCACTTACTTTCCTTTAGGGGTTAATCCAGTGGTTCGAAAACCAGTCCTCAAGGCACCCCTACCAGTCCAGGATTTAGGGATTACCCAGTTGTGTCTAAGGTGTTTTTTTTTTCTAAAAACACCTTACACACAACCGGGTAATCCCCAAATCCTGGACAGCTAGGAGTGCCTTGAGGACAGGTTTGGAACCACTGGGTTAACCCATTCTGAAATGGTTTAACTCCAAAGTTCAGTATCCAGTGCCTGATCGTTCAGCCCCCTGTCCTTATGCTGCTCAGATTCTCTAAATATTAAGCCTTGGACAGGGGAGCCACTAAAAAGCTGTGGTCCCATTAAAAAAACATGTAGGTTTGTCCAGCCATATGGACACACCATTCTGACATGGCTACTTACTGTAGTTTCTGCATAATCAGTGGGAAGAACAATTTGCTTTGTCGTCTGGGTAGTGACCTCTTTTCCAGACCTCTTGCTCTTGGTCAGGTTTTCATACAACTGTTCCATGTCCTGAACTGATAAGAATCAAATCAGACATTAATACTTTATTTATAAAGCGCCAACAAGTTCTGTAGCGCTGTACAATGGGTGTACTAACAGACACGTATTTGTAACCAGACAAGCTGGATGCACATGAACAGAGGGGCTGAGGGCCCTGCTCAATGAGCTTACATGCTAGAGGGAGTGGGGTAGTGACACAAAAGGTAAGGGTAGGGTAGAAAAGTAGGGTGCTAGGATAAGGTTGATTGAGGTTTTTTGTTTTGATAGTTTCAGGAGAGGATTCAGGGTGCGGGGAGGGAAAGCTGTTTACAGTTTAATTGACATGGTTTCCCAATGTACGTTTTCAAAGTTTTTTTTTGAAGGAGTGGAGATTGGGTAAAATTCTAAAAGAGAGGGGAAGGGCGTTCCATAGGAACAGTGAGCATCAGAGGTAGGAGTACTAACTGGTTAGACGTAGGTCTCCGGCAGAGCGTAGGGGCCTAGATGGGACATTTGTGTATTAGTGAGGATAAGTAGGTCGAATCAGCAGCGTTGTGTAGAGATTTGTAAGCAAATATCAGGATCTTAAATGGGAGTCCCATGTCCAACGGAAAGCCAATGTAGGGACTGACAAGAGGGAGGCGTGGAAGGTGCAGGCGGACAGGAAGATGAGCCTCGTCGCCGCATTCATTATAGACTGTAATGGGGCAAGTTTTGAACACTTTTATCAAACTAGGTTTTGAACTCCAGTCAAATAAGGCACCCAAAAAAAAAAAAGATCGATCTGCCTCTGTCATGAGTTTAGATTTGCATGCCCGTTGCAAAATGGTTGTAGTTTTTGCTGCCACCAACAAGGGAGACCGTTTAACCTGAAAGAACTATAAGCTCCATTGAGCTTGAATGGTTGCAAGTCCTAGGTCTGCATAGTCATAGACCAATACAAACAAGTGAGGTTAGGCATGTCAAATGACAACCTGAAGAACCACATTACCAGTACAGAGGGCATTGAGTGGACAGTAGTAAGCTCCTTCAAGTGTGCTATACTTCTCTTCTGCAGTCACATGTATTCAGACTATAATTCAAAAATGGTATTAAACAGCTAAAATAACAAAGTGTAATATTACTTTTACAGGTGGGTCAAATGGAACATCAATTTATTAATGATCTGCTTGGTCTTTTAGAATGCGCTATTATACAGTGGCTCTCCTTTAGTCCAGTAGCAGCCACGCTAGAGCTTTGAATAAGCCAAGGTGTATATTATACATCTGGGACAAATTTGATAAATATATGTAATCTAGGCAATGTTACACTAGTCCAATGTCAATCAGCAGTTACTAGGCCAATACGGTATAAAAAGGGGCAATAATTCTCATGGTGAAAATAGAATTTTAAGCAAGAGTATGCCATCCAATTTTGGGCACCTGTTCTAAACACTGATATTCTGGCACTAGAAAGTGCCGAGGCGGGCTACAAAATTAGATTACCGTAATGGAAGATTTTAGTTATAAAGAAAGGCTAACAAACTTAAATCTTTACATTTCGACAAATTGTGCCTCAGAAGGGTAATAACATTCTATAAATATATTCAGGGCCAAAACCAATCCTATCCTGTAGATTTATTCATAAATAGGAATATACACAGAACACTAGCTCACCGATTTATACTGCAAGAAAGGAGATCTAGCATAAGGCAAAGAAAAGGGTTCTTACCAGTAAGAATTAAGCTATTGAATTTGCTGCCTGAAGAGGAGTTTATATAAAGGTCTATACAGACTTGTTTAAAACCACAACTTTGTTAATTCATGCAAAAGCATAATATTCAGGGATGCAAGTAAAATATCGGTTAACAGCTTGAGAGATGGACTGCAATTCTGGGGTTGAGAATTATTTTTTCCCCTGGTATTGCAAAATTGGAAAGCACTTCAAACTGGGTTTTTGCCTTCTTTTGGATCAACAGCAGAAATGAAATGTTATAAAGGCTGAAGTTTATGTATACAAGTCTTTTTTCAGCCTATGTAACTGGCCTACTAAGCCTCACAGCTACATAACTCTCTTCGGTATGCCTCCTTAAAACTAAAAACCAAACAAAAACCCTGTTTGTGTGTGTTCAGCCACAATTTCTATATTTCTCATTTATTGCACCAACACAAACAAAACTTGCTTCGGTCATTAAATGAAAAACAATTAAAGCTTGGTTCAAATCAGGACATGTACAATGATATAGGACTAAGCATATTAAAAACACAAATCTTGAATATCATTATACAAGACTGACTTACCATCATTATGGGAATAACAGAATACAAGATCCATATTAAAAAGTCTACAGAAAGTCACTTAAAAAAAAAAAAAAAAAAAACAACAACAACTTGCAGATAAAGACCAGACACAAACTGCTTATCTGAGGAATGCTAAACTTTCCAAGGTTTCAAGACCATACAACACTTTACTGAGCTCATTGTTAACATTTAATGCAATCTTTGGTGTCAATTCACATGTACTGCTTGGTTCTTGTATATAAAAGAGGCCATGTCACTGGACTGGTTATAGTTTGCAAAAAACAAAACATCTCTAGAATAAGATTTGAAATTTTAATTGGTAGGTAAATTATGGAGTTGGAGAGAGGGGACTGATCTCTTCCTTTGGTCCACCTTGTAGCATGGCAACGTGGACCACTGTAGATCTTCTGTGTCCTCTACCCAGTCTGACAGCATTAGTTAGGTGCTTCCAGTTAGACTAGATAAAGGATACAGAAGATACTCTACCGAGGTCCGTGCTGCCACAGTAGAAGGGGGAAATCGCTGTGTTATTTCTTCCTGATCACCCTGAAAAATGTGCCCGTGAGGTCTTAAAGACAATAGGGTCAGGACCACCATATAGTGTTACAACCATTTAGGTTGTTTGTTCCCTGTTAGCCCCTGGAAAAAAACGAGACAAGACTGGCCCCACCTCCGATCCCCCTCCTGGCTGACATCAGAATTTATGATTTTTAGCCAATCCAATGCTTTCCCATAGGGAAATCATTGGATTGGCTGAAATCAGCAAAGAGGCAGGACAGTGGTGGGCCCAAATGCTGGCTTGGCAAACCAGCATCTCTTCGTAGGAATGCATTGAATCAATTCATCTGAGGAAAATTCAGCATCTCCATGCAGAGCGTGGAGACACTGAACGGCAGCAGTGCCCCAGGAGGCACCTCCATTAGCCATATAAGGAGTGCAGTGTTCGCATGAAAAGGCCTACAGGGAAGGATTATAATCACCAGAACAACTACATTATAGGCGACTATAGTGTCAATTTAAAGAGACACACTTTAGCAGTGTGTCCAAAAAAAAGCAATATATACTATGTGTGTCAGACATACACACACTTAGACACCAAAATATACGGCCTGTGTCTGACAATTTATATCGGTGTGTGTCTGCGTTGCACTGAATATTGAGGTGTGTCTTTCTGACAGTTGCATCAGCAACTATCTGGAATCTGTGTGTTATTGCCGATGCAACTGCCAGAAAGACAAACCTCAATATTCAGTGCAACACAGACACACACTTATATAAATTGTCAGAGACAAGTCCACACACTTAGACAGCAAAATAATATACAGTCAGCAAAATAATATACAGTCAGCAAAATAATATACAGTCAGCAAAATAATATACAGTCAGCAAAATAATACAGTCAGCAAAATAATACAGTCAGCAAAATAATACAGTCAGCAAAATAATATACAGTCAGCAAAATAATATACAGTCAGCAAAATAATATACAGTCAGCAAAATAATATACAGTCTGACAGACACATATATAGTAAGTGTTAAGTGCAGCTATTCCACTGAGGATTGCTTTTCACTGCTCTTCTCTGGGAAGATTTCAGTGATAGAAGCCAGCCACCCTCTCAGACAAGGGAATTGGAGGTTGGCTGACTGATTACTAAAATTGGCCCATCAGCCCCCTTACTGACTGGGAGGGAGAGTGGAATGTAGTTTCACCTCAGCCACCTTCCGCGTACCGGAGGGTGGCTGACTTCTAGCACAGCAGCTCTGCTTCTCTATGCAGGCACTTCAGCCACCGTCCATTTGCTCTGTATTAGGGTGGCTATGCGTGTGTGCTGGCTGCTTTCCTGCTGGGAGCTTGGGGGAGGTCATATTGCACCCCCCTCTGTGCCACATGTGAAGACAGAGGCAGGGGATATTGAACTTCTGTCTTTCCCTACTCCCCATCAGCTACTGCAGCTCCATCCAGAGGAGAGAAATACAGATGGTCAGTCTGTTCACTTCTGAGGGTTCTTAGTGCGGCAACTTTGCTACATTGAGAACGTAAGGAACTGAAATACAAGGCATACATTTGCAGACGAAATATAGTGCTTGTTAATTTTTTCGCCAAAGATTAAAAACAAATGGAAAGACTTACTGCCATGTTCTTTCATATAAGTCCAGATGTCCTTCTCCTCTGGGCAGTGGGCAAAGGAGCAATTTCCCACAAACTGACATTTTTTACCAGTCACTATATGATTGCACAACTATAGAGGAAACAAAACAAATCTAATAAGCTCTAACCTGTACACTCGCCCCACCTATAAAAAAAAAAACCCATAAAACAACTTTTACCTCAAATTGTAGTGGAACAGGTTTCTTAGTTGGAAAGGGTCTAATAGTCATCCACTTTTTACGTTCATTGGACATAACCAAGACTACTTGACGATCTTTGGTCCACCTTTACAAGGAAAGAAATGCAAAGGGGGGGGGGGGGGGGTATAAATAAATACATAACTCAAATTTCACTGAATTTACAAGATTGTTTCATAGAAGGTTACTCACGGGTGCCTTGCTTTTGCACTACAATATTTTCTGTTTTTATCTGCCTCCATCACTTGACCATTTCTCCAGCATTGTCCACAAACAAACTTTATTTTGGCAATTGGATACCCAGGATTTGGAGTATTGAGCAGCTTGAAATAAAAGGTTTCAGTTTAGTATCAAATAAAAATCTACATATGCATGAATATACACTGCATCATCTTAAATTACTTGGCATGCTAGGGTTTTAAAAATAATAAGCTTAAAAATACAAATACCTGTTGTCTACTGACACTAGATGGAACACCAGAGTATTTTGTAGATTCCTGCACAATAGCATTAAGGGATATACCTGAAAGACAAATAATGTGTTAACATTTCATGCCATGGGCACTTTTTTGCTTTTCAGACTAGGAGGAAAAAATAAAAGTTTAGTATTTTACATGATATGTGGACACATGATGCCTTCATTCATATAATAGGTTTGTATTGGGGGGGGGGGGGGGGGGGGGGGCGATATTGGTGGGAGTAGATAATCCCCTTTAATGGGGCACTAGATAATCCCCTGACACTGCGCCCCCTGCTGGAGTGACCTGTGCTGCCTTTTTAGCGTTGTGATGAACATATGGCTCGTTTGCCAGCAGATACCTGTGTGTATTGTGGCATGCAGGCTAATGCTTTTATAGGGTAGCAAACATAGTATGTATGGGAACACTTGATGAATAAAAAAGAAACTCGATTACACTAAAAGAATTTTTTCAAGCTGAGCAAACAGTAAATGGCATTGCCTTAATCTTTATTTTATCCCGTGAAACCAATATCAAAGACCAAGTTCAAAGGTTATTAAAAAAAAATTTTTTTGTAAATGGTCATTGAAAAAAACTGTACAGTTTTTTGGGAGGACGTTTATCATAAAGGTGATATTTTTAGGCTTCTATAATGATTACGTTTTAGAAAATTTCAGGGTTTACATCCCACTCCTTGTATCTTAACCATTTTATACTTTTGAAGGAACAAGGGGCTACAACAGGTGTCACAAAATGTAGTTGAATAAAGCTTAAACAAACCATTTAAAAGATAGTATAGAGGTTAGAGGGAAAAAAAAAAAATGGATAAGCACCAGTTTCTTTTTGCATCACCCAGACCCGGAGTTCCACTAAACTGTGCGCATAAAAACACTCATCTTCTCTCATACATCCATAGCGAACTTCATGACGACACAAGTCGAACAACAAATTACTATTATATGGACGGATCTTGAAATATTTTACAGCAGTATCCTTGAAGATGTGAACAAGGCACCTACAATGAAATTAGAGACAGATCTGCACAATACTTTACACTTTTAATATAATATATATTTTTTTATTTTTATTATTTATTTTTTTACACAAAAAATATAAAAGATTAACTCTGAAAGACAGTACCATAAAAAATGTAAATGATTTGTGAAGACAAAAATACTTTTGAGTTCCCTTTTCAATAAAAAGGATGTTTAAAGCAAGTCCACAACATCCTTAGTGACATTTTCACTTTTTAAAGAATTACTCCAACCAGCATAAGTACTACAGCCTGCTGTAAGTCATGTGACTAGTACCCTTGCCACGTTTCCTGGTAATGAGCATCATTTGATCTTTCTCCACCAATAAATCCAACTCTGCATAGCGTTTATATTAAAAATTATACTAACAAATTTTCAGTCGAAAAGCGTTTTAATATTTAAAAACATTAATATCAAATAAATACCTCATGAAGCATAAAGTCGCTGTTAACAACCTGAAGCCAGAATTGGCACCCTGAAGCTTAATATCGAGCCCGAGTGTTACCCATACTGTCACTGTGTTTAATACACACACACTGCACTGTTTCTCTGCATTTTATAGATTCTCGCTGAACACAACACATCACAGTTGTATATCCAATACTCTTAAGTATACAATTTAATAACCACTGGCTGGTGTATGATATTGGTTTTAACTTTTTTTTTATCTTAAGTGCAATTTTAAGGTGGTTGTGGATACACCTAATTAGTGTTTTGAGGAAGTGGCGATACACCGGCTGTTTACAGTCATTATCTTTATAGAATTTACATTAGCCAGCCCGTAACTCTCGTTCCGGGCCGGCTAATGGCATCCCAATAATGCAGCTGGTGTTGGAGTTAGATCCTGTCAAAGGGGTTAAACTATGTGCAGCAATAGGGAAATGCTGCACACATGAAGTCCAGGCACCATGACCACTTCAAAACTCTGTAGTGGTCATGGTGCAACCATATAATATTTCAGTTAATCACTTTAGCTACATTGAGGAATGTGCACCATTTTACTACACGGATATTGGAGGAGTCCTTTTCACTCCAAGATTGGACTAAGGAATTTATTTGGTTAATACTTACTTGTTATCATTGAAATCATGTCTGAAAGCAGGATGAGAACAATACTGTGGTGAATCTTTGTTTTCTTTGCTAATAATTCTGGGTTTGTGCTCAAAACATTTCTGGAATACAAGAGAACATTACCAAATTAAAATAAAATGCAAAAACCAAGATTTATTAAGTTCACATTTACTATACTATCATTTGTAGTTTAAGGAAAAGATGCAATTGGTTCTACAGGTTTGTCAATTTTCACATTCTGTTTTCCATAGCCCCAAGCCTCTGCAATTATAGGTCATTACTTTCTCAAAACCGTTGATCTGGTTTTAAAACCTACCTTCGAATAATTTGTTAGAGAGACAGTCTGGTTCATACATAGAAATGCATGCAGTGACTTAGGGAAGTATAACCCCTTTGCTGCTGCATAAAATAACTCCTTAGAGTCTAAATTTTAAAGGGGATTGTCATTCAAGAGGAATGGAACCAAACCAAAAATTAAAAAGATCAGATTAGATTTAAAGGTAGTAGAAACATCCATATACGTGTTTATATTGTTGTGGTTTACTAGAACAAAGGTGCTACAAAGCACATGTATACACTTATCTTCATAATGACAGCAAAATCAGAAATGTTTCTCTATTTAAAAGTTGCGTGAATCACCATACGAAAAAGGATAAGTATGTATGCATGCCTTCCTAACTATAAAACCTTACATGTCACCTTGATTTTTATCAAGTTGTATGATAAGTGTAGAAAACGTAGCCAAGTTAAAATTAATTAAAATTAATGCCCTGGCTGCACCTTTTAGGGAAGCATTATATAAAATCATTTGTTCTACTCTAAATGCACAAAAAAGAAACCTTGATTTATAAAAACTACAAGGTACACTTGAAAGGCTCAGAAGCAAACCTGCAACATTTCTATTTAACTACCTCACAGAGAAACATAAAATTTCCAGGGTATTCCTGCAATAAGTATGGGATTGTAAGGCGGACTTTGCCATCTCCTCCAAAAAGTGTTTCTCTGCAAAACGTCCCCTTTCTCTCAAGCGTCCACACATCAATTTCTTCTTGCGAGTAGGCAAATGTGCAGTGTCCTGGGTATGTGCACTCACCTCCTTGAGCAACATCTAAAACACAGGGGGGAAATGAAAACCTAAAAGGTTCATTCTACAACAATTTGAGAAGGCAAAAGAGGGCAAAGTAAATGGCATTTTAAATCGCACTGAAACGGAGGTTTATATATTTTTTCCAGTTTTTACACCTGCATAGAACAGTTTTCAAACTTGAAAATATTGTTTTGCTACAATTTTAGAACAGCTTTGTTTTATCATCTCAAACAGACAGGATGAGGAGTCAACCTCCCACATAATTAATAGTTTGTTGAGGCAAGTTAATATGTTGGTGGAAAGAGTTATACGAAGGCAAGAGATGTAGTGGGAATTCAAATGGGGTAATTTAAAATGACTGTACCTTTACATATATAGAAGGGTCCCACGTATTGATTCTTTGTTGGTCTTGGTCTTATTCTTTTCCATGAACTGTCCATAGAGTTTCTTATTCTTCCAATAAAAATGTCCTTTTTGCATTTATGATCCAAGTTTAAATTAACATTGACACATTGAAATTTTAAGCCTAAAAACAGAACACAATCTTGACATAAAATACAAAAAACGCACTTGAAATAAGATTTCCTTGTTTTTGTAATGTCTACTGAAAAAAAAACACTGCACTGAAGAGATCTGTTTTATTAAAATGCCAATGAATAGCCCTCCATTAACAGGGGGGGGGGGGGGGCATTCTCATCCATATGGTGGTCTGCCTGCTGTCACAGCAACTGCAGTGCAAGCAATGCAGTTGCTGTGATATTTCTTTGGTGAGCACATCTTGCATTTGCTGGATTCATTGTTCTTTATTTCTGTAAAATGTCAGCATCGGGGAAAAGGTGCGCCCTGCTTACAGAAGTGTTTCCAAGTAGAACTAGTAGTGTAATAAAGTGGACTGCAGATAGGACAAACCAAAAATTTAATATTTAACAGTAAATAATGTTTCAAGAATATTTGATTATTACATACTTTAATCCAAACTCACCTGCATTGGACAAGCACAACTGACAAGCTTGTCTGAACTCATGTGTATCCTCTAGTGGATTGTGGACTGAGTGAGTGCTAAAGTATGTAACAGATGACATTCCATTGCCCAAGCCTTCTAGCATAGAGGTTTTCATCATGTTCTCTGAAGCTCTGGGAGGACTTTCAGGTAGAGAGAAATAGGATGAGGTGACCTGGAATAAAACCAAGGAGTGATATCAAATCTCTAGGTAGCAGTTTGTGAAGGAACCTTACTGATTTAATAACATTCTGTGAAGTGACATTCCAGAAATGAATGCATTTCCAGCATCCGTTTTAAAACTATAAAACAACAACAGCACAAGGTTTTCAGCCATTTCTTTTCAAGCAGCTAAGTAGTTACAATAATGGCTCTTTTGTGAGGACAAAGCACAAACTACAATAACTATGTTTAATGGGAACTTGTATGGAATGTGGTGACAGTACATCGGGCTGGGGATTACAGCTGCAAGAATCAGTAACAGAAGGGAGGTTTTTTTTTTGGTTTTTTTTAAGCGATGGTTTATAAAAGAAGTGGTTATGGTGCTTAGTGTTCCTTTAATTTCACACATTTTATATGTTTTTATAATGAAAAATCACTCACTGTAAAACTAGAAGGATCAACCAAACATGAATTCAATGCTCCATTCAGGTGACCTAAAAAAAGGCATTTAAAACAGAAATACATTTTATAATAGGAAACTGAAAGCCATATTGAATATGCAAAGTGAGAAATCAGCACTTGGCTATTAACCAGACAGCTGTGAGGGTGGTATTTGTTTCCCATAGAAAAACTGTTTAAATGCTCATCTAAGTGGATTGTGGTGATTGTCGCACAGGTTCCCTGTATCCCAAAGCTTCTTTAGGAGAAGCACTGCAATAGCCCAGAGAATATTACTAGCGATTGTCTCCTGGGATGGAGCAGAGATGTGTTGAGAAGATGGTCTTGAAATTGCATTAGAGGCAAGTAAATGTTTCTAACATTTAAAAACCTAAAACATAAAAAGGGAGTTTATGGAAACTTTTCCATCATATTAAAAGCCAACATTTTAATACAGAGTATGGGCATTTCAAAGTGAATCAAGAGAGAAAATCATGTTAACATGTAACCACGACTATATTCTTAACAAAATAAAAAAATTAAAATTCTCAAAGCCCTAGATAAAAACACAAAGCAAATACATAAATATTAAAATCACAATAATTTACCAAATCTCAGATTAGTCAAGCCCAAAATTTGGTCACATGGTTCTTTTAAATTACTTGGTCTAGAGTCCAACTGTAAGGATGGATGTGAGAACAAGCTTTTTAATAAGTTGTAAATCATGAAAAATCATACTGACTGGTTGAATGCCATTACCTCCTTGGGAGTCCACTGAAGACAAGGAATTAAGGGAAAAGCTGTCAAATGCTGAGGTCAGAGAATGGGAGTATATATCGGATAATGAAAACCTGTGAAAACCCGGCATTAGATCAGGCAGGTCACTGGAAAAGCTGGATAGTGGTGCTGGCACTAAACCACTGGACTGAAAAAAAGAATGAGTTGCATTCATAAGATTACAATGGGCTCTGCTTTAACATCCAGCATAAAATACCTCATCTTCAATTAACCTACCATTATTATATTTTGGAATAAATAATAAATAGTATAATAAAAAGTAATGCAGCTACATTTGCATAGAGGGGTGGATGAATATGTAGACTACAGATGTAACATGTTCTTCCTGGGTGCAAATAACTTGACACAGATTTTACTTTTATCACACTGGGAAACGTGTACTTTAAGGTCAATTATATTTATCATTGTTACACCTACACTCAAAAGTGTAAACAAAACAGGTGCAAGTCTGCGACTGAAGATGTCCAAGCCTATCGTGGGCCTTGAGGCACTTTTAGGATTCTTTGTTACATTGCATTTATATTTTCTATGACCCTGTACTATACTTCTACATGTGAAGGGGAATATAGATTATATTTACAGGTTGCATAAACATTCTGTAATATATTGGAAATTTCTCCAATGCACAATCACATCAATCTTACCATGTTTAGATTGTGAGAATCTGGCACAGAATCAAGGATGTGATCCAACTCATCACCAATTATATCTCCATCACGCATATATGACATTGAAAAGGAAGATGAAGCTCCATTAGAGGCAAGTGCAGATGGGAAAGTCATTGAATCAGAGTGGACGTTGGGTGAAATAGAGGTTGGATTTGAAACAAAATCACTCAAGGAGTCAGAAGCAACAGTCAGTGGTTGAAAGGACGAAAAAGGAGCCTCATAAGCAAGTTCAGTTATGTCTGCAAGAGCAAATTTATGATAAAATAAATTCAGTTACAGTCATTCAAAAACAGGCAACTATGAAGCTATACCCAGAAGCCATAATAAAAGTGCAGCATAATTGCAGGCCTTCCGTTACAAGCCAAGTCTTCTTTTAACGTTTTTGTTGCATGTTATATGCATTATCATATGCTCACAAATTTGCCCAGCAAAGACCAGTGTCTCAGTCAGCTGTGGAAGTGGTCCAACAATTTTAAAATCAACCCAGTAGGGGGCGGAGCCTAGCAGCAGGACGAGACGGTCACACATTCGATGGGCTCAGCGCCCAATTTGATTAAACTTACGGCTCCTGACAGAAAACACAGGAGTGACAGTCCCCAACTGGACCACAAAAGACATGGGGAGAAAAACCAAAAAGCAGACAACCCCAAGCCGGGAGTCAACATTGGCGATTTGTTCCGCCAGGCGCAAAGCGTACATGGAGCCAAAACGGCCGCCGAATTAGAAGAATATACAGACTCCTCAGAAGATCTCAGCCAAGACGACTATGCAGGTAGCATGTTTGCTCCGTTGGCACAACAAGCTCCCACAATAGGGGACTCCAGGCCTGTCACGGCAAAGGTGCTCAAAGACATGCTGGGGGACCTACAGAAAATAATCCAGGCCGATGTGGCCCAGCTATGTACAGACCTCACGGGCCTAGTGGGTCGTATAGGGAAGGTGGAGGCCTCCACTGAAACCCAGGCCCAAAACAGAGCTTCAACAAGAGGTGAAGACGCTTAAAGCGCAACAATCCAAGACGGAACAGCGGTTTGCGGTGCTGGAAGATCAAAGGCGCTGCAACAACGTGAAGGTCCGTGGAGTCCCCGAGGACATCCCGGCAGAAGAACTCTACCCAGGCAAGCCAAAAACACCCAGGTAGAGGCAGTTTTCCGGGTCCCTAAACCCCGCAGAGCCCCAGCGACAGCGCCAAGAGACCTTGTGATCAAGTTCCGCACATATACAGAAAAAACGGCAATGCTAGCTGCCCTTAAAGGGTCCACACCATATCAGTTTGAAAACATGACACTACAGTTCTATGCAGACCTGTCCGGGGACACCTTACAATGGCAGGGATCGCTACAACCATTCACGGCCTTACTCAGAAAGAGCAACATACCGTACCGCTGGCGCACACTGCAAGTTACACACCACAACATGACCCACTCCATCACAAACCTGGAGGAGGCTACTGCACTGCTCCAGCCACTGGGCCTGCCAGGACTCCCTAACTCACATCACGCCACCAGAGAACAACCTACCCGCACACAGATGGAACCTGGCATCAACCAAACTGTTTGTGCCCCAGAGTGAGAGACCGGAGTCACATGTTGCCACCGCCACCTGAATCACAGGACTCCGGGCCCCAATATGCCACCTACAAGCAAAAGTACACTTACCCATTGCAGCCCGCAGCTCCTTACATGCCATCAGGACTACCTCCCTCAGCCTTACTCCGACCATATGACACCAGGACCTACAAGAGGACACCCACAACCTCCCACAGAGCTCTCCCATCCTAAAGCGGCCCACACAGGACCACGAGACATCAAATCAAGGGGGCTTGAAATTGAGAACTTTTGGCGGGCTAAACCGGACTGTGATAATGTTTTTTTTGTTTGTTTTTTGTTTTTATTATTTATTTAATTTATTTTTATTTTTTTTCTCAAACTTGGTTGACATCAGACCCTTCGCAGGGAATACCAATCCAACGGACACTCTGGACTTTAATACCCAACCCAGGTCTCCCTCACCCTCCCCCCCACCCCCTCACCCACACCGCAGCAAGGCACTAGACACCTTCCTCTCTGTATTACAGACCTCTCGGCCCAACACCCTAAGGATCCCATGAGCAGGAAAGCAACATACCCCACATAAAGTAGAACCCACAGAACAGAACTAGCTTATTCCACGAATAGCCTACCTCGGAGGACCCATGGTATATAGACCGGGCCCGAACCACCTCATGTGAAGCGGGTCATACTATCAGAAGACCTATCCAATCACTGAACGTGGCCAAAACGCTGAGTATCCATTTAATTTAAATCCCCACGGAACAAAGGGTTAACCTACAGCTCAGGGACAACGTAATTTTTTTTCTAAAAGCCCCGTCTGACGACCACTCTCCGACCATATTAAGCTTACTTAACCGAGAGAGTAATCTACCAACATGGGAGACACATCCACTGACAATCCTCCTATTACCAGAGACCCTCTGCTGTAACTGCTATATAGCCTAGCTCTCGTTTTACACACCTTGTTTAAATTTGTGTAGTTCACTAGCGTTAACCACTAGAATTTCTTTAAACAAAATATTGTGCTGTTATCATATGCCATGCTGTTGCCTTACACTATTGTCATTATTGTACCTACCCATGCTGTTGAGCTGTGCGGGATCTTTTGTTACAACATGCACAACAAAAATAAAGAATTTAAAAAAAAAAAATCAAAAAAAAAATCAACCCAGTATCCAGTGCACAGAGGAACACTTTAAAAAGTTATGCAACTTATTTTTGATTCTTGGCAACTTTTTCCATACTTCCATACCCATATAATGCATAAAAATAAAGTTTATTTTTTCCCACACTAGACTAACCCTTTAAAATTACAAAACAAATTCAAACACGTGAATTTTCATGGCCAATAGAATACATCACACAGTTCAAAATGCTCACCTGGCTCAATTTGTTCTGCTAGGGTATTTGGGATCTGCAAATAAAAATAAAATTGATACCCTGAAGTAATTAAGGAATACCAACATTTAGAAAAACAAGGGGTTATGTACAAGCTCTAGAACTGCTAATATGAAAGTGTTTTAAGTACAAGGAAGAGAAGAAAAAAAAATAAAGTCACAACTGATTTCTAGAAAATTTATAGATCGCCATACCTGACAATTTGCATACTACACGCTTGGCAACAGTACCTTTGATACAAAACAATACAGAAAATTCAAAATTATGAGCAGTTTTTAATGCTCTTGCAGAAAGGGGAGGAGGAATATTTCTCAATACAACTACTTTGATAACCACAAATTGTTTCAATATTGATCAGGGAGCAAAAGAGTACAGCAGACGCAACACTAACGGCACTGAAAAGATTAGGATTAAAAATTGAACAAGACTACATGAAATGCAGGGAAGGGAAGCAAACTACAAGCTGTGCAGGCGGCATAAAATGAGAGTTTGGAAAACACACCATTAAATTTGCTATTGTAGCATGCCATACAATAGCCTTCCATCCAACAACTCGGATTTATGTTAATATACTTCTAAATAAATTTCCTGTACAGCTTTCAGGTTCTTTACTTTATCCAGATGCACTAAGATCACAATGCAACCAAATTTGGATTATTCTTGCCAAAGAATATCAAAGCTAAAGCACATACACTACCTTACTTGTTACATCAATAGCACACATTTGCAGATCCGGCTGGAAGACATGATGCATAAGAGTTATTAAAACTAAAAAAAATTATTAACTCTTACTATTCGTTATGAAGACATACTACCACTAAAGTCTGTACCTGGGCTCTGACATACGCTTTTCTGATTTTCAGATTCAACTTCGCTGCTAGTTCTTGGGTCAACTTCACCACACTTTCATCCTGAAAATATATATTATATTTAACCCCTTAAGGACACATGACGTGTGTGACACGTCATGATTCCCTTTTATTCCAGAAGTTTGGTCATTAAGGGGTTAATCATTATGCACCTCCACGTTTATTACAATACATGAGCTTCCAAGGACACAGCATGAGGTTACTAGCAGATGCCAGATAAGTTCTCAAATGGGTTGACCATTAACCATGGCAGGACACAATTGGCAGGTCTATAAATTTGTTTTTAACCTCAAAAATCTGGCAAAGTTTTACAAGGTGGCTATTGCTGTATTCTGGGGGTCTTTCCAGTAGTGGAACACCAAAGTCTTAAAGAGACACTAGTCACCAGAACAACTACAGCTTATTGTATTTGTTCTGGTGAGTAATTATTCCCTTCAGGCTTTTTGCAGTAAACACCACCTTTTCAGAGAAAAGGCAGTGTTTACATTACATTCTAGTGACACATCTATTGGCCACTCCTCAGATGGCTGCTACAGGTGCTACCTAGGGACATTCAGTGTCTCTACCGTCTGCATGGAGAAACTTAAAAACGTCCTCAGAGAGATCATTGATTCAATGCATCTCTGATGACCTACTGATTGGCCAGGGAATGTCATTGGAGAACACAAAGGGTAGATAACCCTGTGTGTTGTCCAATAACATTGAAATGCATGTGGGGGAAAAAAATAAAAAAAATATATATAAAAATAAACTAGATGTCTAAAGTGTCAAAACGCTATTCGTTACAACCCTATACAATATACAGATACAAAACCACTATACACAAGTGCGTATTTGTAGCTTATTACAATTACAGTCTCAGCTGCCCAAACTTTGCAAAGGTTAAAACTAATTTATTTACAATATCTGTTTCATAACTTCTTAAAATATATTGAAATCCTGAACTAATCAGGCATATTAACTACCAGTAGTAAACAGATTTATTTTGAGAGGTTTTGTTTAGTTGCAGTACTTGTGCAGAAATTCTAAGCAAATTTATGTTAAATTTTAGTAATTTTTTTTCCCATAAGCACCATGTGACTTTGGCACACCGTATCCTGCACTTTTTCCTCTAGGAATGTCTTAATATTGATAGCAGCTGCTTTTTGGATGCAATTTGATCATATAAAAACAGTTCCACTCAACTTTTTCTATGAGTGGAACAGATGGGTGAAAAACTACTTATAAACATTAACTTCTGATAAAGAGTGGATTATGGGATAGTATCAGACATCATAGATGAGATAAGCTTCCAATTGGTGGAGCCTCTTCCTGGTGAACAAGGGATGTGTCTGAATATGGTTCTCTAAGATGTGCAGCTTTGGGACTGTTCAGGTTTGTAAGACTCAACCTGTCATTGTGTTTGCATAGAATGACGACATTTTCAGTCACTTTCAAACTTCCTAGAAAAAAGGGTTTTCCTTTTATTCTCAACTCACTTCATTCTGATAAGTATTTTTGCCTTTTGATAAACAGATTGATTACACATAGCTGCCTGAATAAGACAATGTGCTAAGACCTGGTAGTGCAAAAGGTAAAAATGGAAGTAAAGACTCACTAGGATTACGGTAAAATACTGCTTTTTTGGATATACTATAACCTACCTCTGTGTCTGAAACCTTTTCCTAAAACATGTCAGACGCTTTCCTAGGGACCCACAAAAGTGTTGCTACAAAAAGTTATTTCCACATATTAAATAAAATTAAGGTTGCGGAGCTACACTATGTCCTTTAAAGACTTAAGGGAGACAAAGTGATTAGTCTTACAACGCATTGAACTGCAAGGTTTACTTAACTCTGAATAGTGAAAGAATTTACTTAGACCGTCTGGATTTTTTAAAAAAAATTTTGGCGCCCAAATGGAGTCACATGACTGATTCTGATTGGTCCAACAGGTATTAGCAGCTACTAGCACACATTTAAAAGGAGACTTGTTTATTTTTCACCTCATCACACTGGACATGTTGCCTGGGAGCAGTTAACTATATTCTCTTAGACTTAGTACTACAGTCCTGCAAGCTGTTCCAATTTCCCCCCCGTTTTTTTCACATAATATGGGTAAGATATACTGAGAGCCTTAGACAGTACAAGTAGGTCTCATTACAGTTATCTAGCCCTTATATGTGTGGGTTTGTTTGCAGTTTTGAACTGTTGATTATTTGCAAGACTACTGTTTAATCCTGTTGGCTCTATTTAGACAATTCCACAGACGCTAGCTGTGGACTATAGAGCTTTACAACTAAGTCTGCTCCCAGCCTTAAGACCAGTGTTTCTAGTCAATACTTTACTTAGCAACTTGGAGCTAATGCTTATGAGGTGAGCCACTGTGGCGAGATTTTTTACCCAATTCGGGTATTTGACCACTCATTTTGTTATTTTTGCTAAAGACTCTTTATGGTCCTATCATTAATTTGGTATCAAGACGGTCTAAGTAAATTCTTTCACTATTCTCTATTTAGGGGTTAAGCCCCAGGACGCTTCTGGAGTGTCCAAACTAGGTGAATCTCTGCCAGTGTTAAGGAGTTCCATCAGTTGGACCCACCAACAAGGGCAGGGATACATTTCGTTATTCTTTACTTAACTCTGACATTTAACCAGTTTAACAAAGAAGTAACCAGGAAACAAATATTCTGCTTTGCATGTCCTACCTGCGGGGCAGTGAGGGAGCAGCTGGCTATTGCATCATAAGCTTCCTTGTATTTCTCCAACATGTACAGAACATTTGATTTCCGGTACAGGGCTCTGAGGTTGCCAGGATTCAAGCTTAAGGCAGCTTCACAATCTTTTAATGCATTTTCATGAAAACCCTAAAGCAAAGAAGAAAACAAGTTAATATACAATGCTTGTTAAACATGGTGTGTAATAGTAAAATATTTAGAGCAGAGGCATAACTAGAAACCATGGGGCCCGGTGCAAAAACAGCCCTGGGGCTCCCCAACGTCTACCCCCTGCCACACCCCCCCGCCCCATACGTCTACCCTACCCCTCCCATATGTTGCCTCCTCCCACACACGCAGACAGATACACAGACACTCATACAAATACATATACAAAATGTTTAAGTCACCCTCCTGTTTCCTACCTTTTAGGTGCAAATGGGTGACTTCCCGGGGGGCCAGTGGTGGCTCAGCCTAAAGGGAGTCAGAGTTCCCACTCTGACTCCCTCATCTTCCTCCCGAGCGAGGAGTGACAGAGGCAGTCACTTCCGCCCAGCTGTGAAGTCATCTCAGGGGGCTCGGTTGAGCTGTTAAAGCGCCACAGTGCTGACTGGGCCCCCTGGAAATTAATTTTTATAGGATGGCCCTAAGAGCATGGGCCACCCAATGTGCCCCTTAAAGGACCACTATAGTGCCAGGAAAACACTCTTTCCTGGCTCTATAGGGTCCTTGGGTCCCCCTCCCGCCAGGCTCTAGGGTGAGGAAGGGGTTAAATTCCTACCTTTTGTTTAAGCTAGATAAGTGCTCTGAGTGACCCTTAAAAAGGAAAGAATAGCTCAAAGTTTGAGTTTATTCCCATCTCTGGATTATGTTAAATTTAGATTTATTTTAGTAGGAACACATACTATACAAATTGTAAAGATTGTGAAAGAAGAGAAATTTGGCTCATCTAGGGTGCTTATGAAACTGCAGACTAATTTTTGGCAAGCATTTCTGAATTTAAAATAGTTACCCTTTTAATATTTCATTAGGTAAAAGTCTGTTTAATAAATAGACTACAAAATATCCTGGTTGACAACTAATGACAGAGACATACATTTGCATTGTAATAGACAAGCAGGTTTATGCTGGAGATAGTGTGTCCTCTATACAGAAGAAACAGAAGTACCATGTCTAAGTAGGATGCTGCCCGGTTTGAATACAGTCTTTCCAATGTCTTTTTTGGGATTGAGATGTCCTCTGAAGTTGCGTAATCAGCAATGCTCAGTGCTTCAGAGTACTGGTTTACAGAGTCATTTGTACGACCTTCTCTGAACAAGTCATTTCCTTCATTGAAGAGGTTTATGACAAGTTTTTTCAAGAAAATCTAGAAGAGAACAATTTGAAACAAACATGCAAGATAATAGGTTCACCATACTTGGGTCCATCATTTATGCCTTGTGTTCTATTATTTTCTTAATTAAATTTACCTGGGTAGCAATTTAATATTGTTTTCACCCAATGCTATATGGTACAAGTATCATGTGTATATGTGTGTAGTGATCCTTCAACCTATTAGAGAATCCACAAAGTTCTTTAGCTCTTCAGTTTGGCAAAGTGCTTTATGCGTAGAGATCATCCCATTTCAATGCAGTTAATAAGGGTTCCTATTTCCATGAGAAATCTGCACTTTTAATAATCAATCCAGAAACATTTGTCTTCCCTACATTAGCTCCATTGAGTAAACTGTAGTGGCATGCTTTCTCTGCAAGAGCACGACGGCCTTCTCTCAGAAGTAAAAGCATGCCTGACAATGGCATGGCTTGCTTCAAGGTCTCCAGTGCCTACCCCCAGCTTTTTTATTTATTTTTAAATACTACCCATGACTAAATGTATTCATTTGGGTAGATCTACTAAAGAGCAAATTTGTGATTTGTACTGTGGAGCGTTTGTTTGGACAAGGGGTGTCCAATAGGTAGATATCCATGCCTTTAGAATAATTTAGCAGGACAAAGCATCATGGAAGCCGTAGTTTTTAAAAACATCTGGGGGATCTACCTTTTGGGCACCCTGCCATTAGACTATATAGCTATAACCATTTTACCTCGTATTCACAATCCGATCCAAAGAAGGGCAAAGAAGATCTGGAAATAAAGAAATCATTAAATAAAGTTGTAAAAAACACACAAACTTACAGATTATTCATTGTTCTACTTTAGTTTTGGGTAAAAACAGTGTTACACAGCATGCTTCATTTTTACCCATAGGTTTGCTTTAGCTCACCTAACCAACTATGTGTTAACTTAGACATGCAACAAAACAACTTTATAGTTTAATAAGGCAGTTGTGGTGTAAAGGAGTTAGATCACGTTTGTTTATGCAGCCCCAGCCAACAAAAAAAAAAATATGGTTTGCTGTTCAATCTGGTCTTACAGCACAGTGTGTTTACGTTAAAAGTTTGTATCTCCTGCTCTATGAATATAAATTTTACAGGGTTATTTAGCAAGGTGAGAATTCAAAGAGTTCAAAATTTAAAGAAACACTATAGTCACCAGAACAACTACAGCTTATTGCATTTGTTCTGGTGAGTAGAATCATTACTTTCAGGCTTTTTGCTGTAAACACGGTCTTTTCAGAGAAAATGCAGTGTTTACATTACAGCCTAGTGAACTTCAATGGCCACTCCTCAGATGGCTGTTAGAGATCCTTCCTGGGTCATGGCTGCCTAAAATGCATCCAAACATTCAATGTCTCCACCCCCTGCATGCAGATACTGAACTTTCCTCATAGAGATTCATTGATTCAATTCATCTCTATGAGCTGATTGGCCAGGGCTGTGTTTGAATCATTCGGGTTCTTTCCCTGATCTGCCTCCTTGTCAGTCTCAGCCAATCCTCTGGGGAAGCATTGTGATTGGATCAGGCTACCACTTCTGATGAGGTCAGCAGACAGTTTGTTTTTGTGAGTCTAACAGCATGCAGAGTTACAGCTACAGGCTTGAATACAGTAAGATTTTTACTATATTTATGGAGGCATGAGGGGCTAGATGGCGGTGTTAACACTATAGGGTCAGGAATACATGTTGGTGTTCCTGACCCTATAGTGATCCTTTAACCCCTTAAGGACACATGACATGTGTGACATGTCATGATTCCCTTTTATTCCAGAAGTTTGGTCCTTAAGGGGTTAAGGCCAGAGTTGTGAAAACATAGCTGACTTAGAGAATTACAGCCATTTTGACCTTAAATTGTGATATTCACTTTGAATTCAACTTTATTTCTCACTTAATAAATGACCCCTGCATATTACACATGAAACTCCTGCAGGCTATTAATAGGGTATGAGATCAACTAAATTAAAGGAAATGTGGAACGGTGACAGTCCGCTAGGAGAGGTGTTGCTGGAGCTGTTCTATACATCAAACATAATAAAACTAAATTATTATTTTGGTGCCCTTTAAACCCTTAAGGACACATGACATGTGTGACATGTCATGATTCCCTTTTATTCCATAAGTTTGGTCCTTAAGGGGTTAAGTACCAAAACAACTTTTGCTTATAGTACACTTTTAAGTAATAAACCAGTCTGACTTTTCATTTGCCACTATCAGTAGCAGCTCATCTAATGCAGTGCAAAGTTCTCCCCTGGCTACTGTACTTAAGGTCTTTTAGCACTTTTTCTTTTAAATACTGTTTGACAACTTACCTGCTTACAGTCCTCTCCAACAGGAGAATCGATATGTATACATTAATACTTACTGGATGAACTGTAATGCTTTCTTTATGTCGTCCTGCCTGGTTGGTCTGTCACTCGGAACATAGGACATGTTCTCCACAACAACTTTTGAAAAGGAGCCCAGATTCTACGAGCAAAACACATTCAGATTACAACAGAACATCTGAATACGGGTTTAAAATCGGATATTCTTGGTCGGTAATGTCTAAGATTTGCTGCAGAAGAGAGTCTTTCAAAACTTGAAACTTATTATCCACAACATTAAAACCACTGACCGGTGAAATAAAGGACATTGATCATTACAAATGAACAGCCAGTTTTTTGTTTTAGTTTTAGATCATGTGTTGGAAGCAAAAAAAATGTTTTTAAAGATTTTTGATAAGGGGTAAATACGGATGATAGTACGATAGAAGAGGTAGAGCCAGAGTGAAGCAGTCCAGATGAAAAAACAATTGCATTTCTTAGAAAAGCACTATATATGGGCCATTAAGTGTACAAGTACCATAGCTTTAAGCAGAATTTCATATAAAAAGACTTTATTTTTCCCCTTTGGCTAACCCATTAATCTACCATAGGTTTATGACTGAATGGTAATTATAAAAACAAAGCCATACTTTTGTCCATGTGAGGATTACAGTCAGAAAATCATAAAATAGGGAAACTAGATATTTGGATAGAATAGTTCCAATTCAGTCCAGGACACAAAGTATTTTCAGAACAAACAAAGGGTGTTTCCATGTATGTAGAATGCATTGCAAATAAAGTTATTTTATTATGGCTGAAATGTGTTGCCAATTTAGAAGACACTGTAGCTTAAGCCAGCACTCAAAGTGATGTTTTGCTTTACATAAAGTCTATGGCCTTGCACTTTATACTTGAATAGAAGTGGGGGGAGGGTGGGTGGATGCTAAAGCATAAATTATTTCAGTAACCATCAAATGTTAACAATTAATATTAATACAATTTTATATTAAAAATAGTAGATTTGCTCCAGGGCCTTAAATTGAATGTGTGTTTAACCCCTTAAGGACACATGTCTGACATGTCATGATTCCCTTTTATTCCAGATGTTTGGTCCTTAAGGGATTAAAGGGAAAACACTCCCAAGGAGGGTTTTTACTATTGTGTTTACTTATTTCTATAAATAACATACATCTTTGCAAGGTGTGAAAGATAAAAAAAACAAAAACATGTAATTATCCTGCAAATGGACGCCTTCCACAGGACCTCTGAATAATCACTATTAGTTTGACTCCATATATAAAACAAAACTACCTGAAAATAAAAAAGGGAACACTAGGCATGATAACCACTTCATTGAAGTAGTTATGGTGCCTAGAGGCGCACTGTCCCAAGCTCCTGTGTTGAACTATTTTCATAACAGTGCAAGCTCATTGGTTAAGCATCAGTTGATTGCCTTACGAGATAAGCACTGCACCACCAGAAAGAAGGCTGCAGTAAAGGTAGGGATCTGCCAAAGGTTTGCTTTTCAATCAGATCTTACAGCACATTGTGTTTAGACGTTCTTATATCCTTCTCTATTAATAGACATTTAACAGTGTTATAAGTCAAAATGTTCTAAGACAGTTTACTTACGTGGGGAGGATGGGGGGCAGAGGATTCATTTACTCCTGGCATTATGAAAACTACAGTGTGCTGCAGAAGTTATGGTGCTTGCTAGCTTTCTCCATCCTGCTTATAATGGCTGCAGTAATTTGCAAAATGATGGAAGGATAACTCCAACTTGTTTGCATTTGATGCAAAATACTTAAGGTAATGTTTACATTAAAAATCCAGCAGGGACATGCTATACTCACCTGAACAACTACATTAAGTTTTAGCCAGAGAGATCACCAGAACAGCTACATTAAGCAGAGGCAGTTGGGAGGTCCTTCGATATCACCAATCTGTGCAGCTGCAGGACATGCCAGCAAACAATCCGCTCTAATAGAAGTGTCCTCTCTTCTGCTCGAGACTCCACATGGCACAAATTGCATATGAAAACTACATCTATTTTGCAATATTGAAAAGCATGTATACACACCCGATTCTAGAGTATATTACATGCCCTCTAAATGGAGTATACACAATTCCAGCAGTGAAGCGGTTAATCAGCAGAAAAATTTAGTTCTGGATGCCAGGCAGTGTTTTGTTTTTCTTGTGTAGCCCTGCCAGAGACAAGCAGTGTTGCTTGATCACTATGCCCACTGTATGGTGATGCCGACTAGCGGCTGCATAAAGTGAGTTTTGTTGCACAGCGTGTAGGGACACCACTAGCAGTGGGGAGGAGCAGAGAGCAGCATTAGCCATCCATGTCTCACAATGTGGACAGAGTTGAATGCCGTTGGAAAACAGATTCTGAGACAGAAGGGGGAACACCTGCATTCCCCTTTAGATGTAGTGATTTTAGTGCTTTGGATGTTATGGTTTATTTTTTTTCTATTTAATCATCTTGTTTTCCTAAAACCCCCAAGTGATTTTTACAGGGATGACCTGAAAAAGATGCAACACTTAATTATACATTGCCTGTAGTACCAAATTTGCAAAGCCTTTGTGTCATTTTCATAATTAACCTGAAGTGAAGGTCAGATATAACAAATTTCAGTTGCTTGTGCAAAATTACACATGCAGTTCTAGCTAAACTCCTATTTATAGCTATGAACCCATGAAGCTTTGTTTAGCTTACAACAGGCCAAAATACTTTCCCCTGTTGCCGATCTACAACTTTCATGTTGCTATACCAGCTGGAAGGCTGTCAAAGAATAATAGAAGTTGTAGTTTTGCCACGTTTGTTAGTATTTGGGAAGATATCACACCATGATGGGGTGTGCAGGGATAAAGACACTTCTGGCATGTCTGCCAGACCACCACTAAAGGAGATTCCGCAATGGAAACAAAGTCTAATTCAATTATGTAACATTTGCACCACCAATAGCTGATCATAGGGAAGCATGGGATTCAATTCTTCACTATGAAAACATTTGATTGGACGGGCACAGCTCTTACCAAGCACCTTGTCCCCAATGCTGCCCTATAAGAAATATGGGGGGGGGGGGGGGTGGGAAGCAAAGTTTAGAAGAAACACTTCCAAGAAGGCGAGTTGGCAGAGACACCAAGATGGAAAGTTAAAGCATCACTGCCACCTCCCTCTGAAAAAAAATAAATAAAAGTGTATTTCATAAAGATGGAACTTAAAAAAAGGGTAGGGACTCCTTTGTCTCAGTATTTTTCCTACTCCTGACACTGCAAGACACTGGGCATAGCCATTGTCATCTAGAAGTGTCAATCCATCAGCTGTCACCAGTGATGGCTGCAGGGAATTGGCTTTATCTATGGAGGATTCTGCAGTCACCATAGACCTCAATACTGTACTCTCATACAGCAGTGATAGCCAGGAACTGAAGAGGATCCGGAGGAAGAAGACGGCAGAGCCCGCAAGGGACAGGTTCAGGTAAGTATAACTCATCTTTTCCCTAGCCACCAGACCCCCAGCTGCAGTGTCACGGTTGGGGTTTTGCAAATTATGCCAAGTCCCCCAGACGGTGACAGCGCCACATTAATTAATAATAATAAATTTTTTTAAAAAAAAAACAAAAACACGTTTTTATTTAATTTAGAGGGGCGCTGCATTCAATTAGTGCTAAATAACTACATCTCTGAATTCCTAACATTATAATATCCATTTAAATTCCCACATTAATGAAGAACAGTTGTTTACAAGCAAAGTATTTATTTGCATTTGTAGACCTTGTAAGTGACATATTGCATCACTTTTCCAATACCTACATACTTTTAACACAGCTTTCCTCCTTCCATTAGACCACAGTTGCAGAACTAGGTTTAAAATTAAAATTAAGACTTTTGTCTTTCCATATTCCTTGGATCAACAATCTGTTACCTCCACCAATTAACTAGTAAAGCCTTATATATTGTGGTTTTAGACCCCTTCTCTCCTGAATGGTCACCAGCTCTATAATTAGACAGGAAGGGGCACCCCACACCCCACCTGCCCCACCAGGAGCCTGGCATCCCTCCTTCCCACCTTAAAATGGGACCACTTTAACCCATTACATGCCAGGGGCGGCAAAACTAACTATTTTAAAGAATTAGCCCATAGCTCCTCATGATAAGCCCAACAGGGCAATAACCTGCCAAATAAGCATTTCTCCCCTGCCGGAGAGCCATTATAGGGCGGGAAGCAGCAATGCCCAGACACATAAAATAATAGAATAGAAAAGACTGGCAGAGAGAACTCGCTCATTACCTGGCGGGTCAGACGCCGCTTCCTTAGTCTGCCTCTCCGAGTGAGCTGGAAGCCGGTACCGCTCACAGCGCCATCTAGCGGCTGAAGGACCGCAGCGCACCAGATGGACCCGGAATCCATTGAATTACTCTGATTATTATTGTAATTATTATTAGTTTGCCAAGCTGGCAAGCCACAGGGTCAGGAATGGCAGGAGTTCTGGGCTGTTATATCACAGTACTGTGTATTAGGGGGTATATATAATGTACTGAAAGAGTCCACAGCTTAATAGGGAGCTGCACTCCAGCTGGGGTAAATTTATATATTATTACCTGCCTGCCCTTTAAGAGCACTCAGGTCTGAGAAAATAACTTTAAATGCTGGAGCTCCTTAACCCCTTAAGGACCGGACTTTTTTTGCGATGTTGTACATTTGCGACCAGGCATCTTTTTGACACTTTTGTGGTGTTTGTGTTTAGCTGTAATTTTCCGCTCTCTCATTTACTGTTCCCATATAAATTATATATTGTTTTTTTCAGGACAAAAGGGGCTTTCTTTAAATACCATTATTTATATAATCTCATGTAATTTAATTTTAAAAAAATGAAAAAATATGATGAAAAATTGAAAAAATACAAGTTTTTTGAATTTTATGTGAAAAATCTTTTACTCATCTACAAAAGCGAATGAAAAAAACTGCTAAAAAGATTTAAAATGTTGTCCTGAGTTCAAAAATACCCAGTGTTTACATGCTTTTTGCTATTTTTTTGCATGTTATAGGGCTATAAGTACAAGTAGGATATTGAGGTTTCAAAACATACATTTTTAAAATGTATCAATAGTGACATTGTAACACTATTATCTGTCATGAATTGCTAAATAACACCCCACATGTACATATTTTTTTAAAAGTAGACAACCCAGGGTATTCAATATGGGGTATGTCCAGACTTTTTTAGTAGCCACTTAGTCGCAAACACTGGCCAAAGTTAGCGTTCATATTTGTTTGTGTGTGAAAAAACTAAAAAACTAAATTGAACGCTAATTTTGGCCAGTGTTTGTGACTAAGTGGTTACTAAAAAAGACTGGACATACCCCATTTGCAATACCTTGGGTTGTCTTCTTTTGCAAATGGTATGCTATCATGGGGGTAATTCTCATTCCTGGGCTACCATACGCTCTCAAAGGCAACGTAACCAACCTGGTCATTTTCAATGTAAAAATATTTGACCCATATATTTGACCCTGTAACTTTCAAAAACGCTATAAAACCTGTACATGGGGGGTCCTGTTCTACTCAGGAGACTTTGCTGAACACAAATATTAGTGTTTCAAAACTGGAAAATGTATCACTGTGGTGGAATCTCGGTAAAAATAAATTTAGTAGGCCGAGATTACCACGTGGCATGTGTACGTGCATATGCTGACGTATCGATCAGTTGGTTGCACGAGGCAAGATACGATCAGTAGTGTACGGAGCATGTGCAAGAATACAGGATGTAGTATTCCCCTCCTCCATTGTGCTGGACAAGCCATGCGGTCAAGCAGGAAGTTAATTCTTATTTGTATTGATTGGTCAAGAGAATGTGCGGGTGGAGCTTAATATGGGAGGAGTTATGTGCCTATATAAGGAGCCTGCACTATTGTCCGGGGCTCAGAACTTGTTGTATTTTGGTGACGTTAGTCCCTCTGAGTCCCGATCGGTGATCCAATAAAGAATCTCTTCCTTCCTGAAGAAACCTGTGTCCATCTCTCTGTGCTTCGCTTCCGTCAGTTTCTCCGGTATCATTTGGTGCATTGGCCGGGAAGCTCATCGTTCAACGGTAGCTGAGAGGCAGAGGCGTGAGACGGTCTATCTTTGCCCACGTTCTCTACGGCTGCACCCCTGAACTTCTGCGTGGACCTCCCTTCGTCTCGGCGCCACTGGTCTGTTGTCCAGGAGATCATCGGCCTCTACGTAAGAAGTGCTGGGGTGTCCCCGTCGATGAGTGTGAACTCAGGTTCAGGAACGAGGAGGTAAGACAACTGCTGTTTTAGACGGCAGACCCACTAGGGGTATACCAATTGTGCGGTAGGCCCATAAGGGGTTATTTGTGTATGGAATCTGCCCCCTCTGTCGGAGGGAAGGAGCGAAGGCGCACCGCTCGATCGAACGCTCTTTAGTCAGACCGTTTGATTTTGTTAGTCAGGCGGGGCTCTGGTGTAAATAGCCCTAGCCGGACACCGGTGTCTTGTCTAGACTAGCGTTCTAGGGTGTATATTTTGTTCGCTAGGTCGGAGGGACCGGGAGACTAAGCGGCGTCTGTGTAAATTCGGTTCGCTAGCTCTCAACCTATCTTGGCTAAGTGGGAAGGCGTGTAAATTTGGAACCCACTAGATTTTTGATAGTAATCGACAAAGAGGCGTCGGTGTAAATTCGGTCCTCTAGCTCTCTATATGTGGAGCTTGGGCAGTGTGGCTAACCAAAACGTATGTAGATTGTTTTTGGTAGTCCATTCAAGGAACTGGCCAATAGTTTAGTTGGGAATTGTAAATGTGATAAAGATTGTTTAGTAAAGTGTATATCTTGTTAGATAGCGCGAGCTCAGCCGTCTAGCGAGAGTGTTAATAGTGTGTTGCTGTATTATAGTGCACGGTACCATAACCCTGTATATTTACTGACACAGTATATAAGTACTAATCATTGTCGTCTATTGCATGTTTAACACCATAACCACTAATAATTGTATTGTGACCTTAAATTGTGCTTTGACCTATGCTAACCGTACTGTAACCGCTATTTGTAAAAGACAATGTTACTGGGGTGTGTTATAGACGGGTAATTCGTATATAGAGAATTATAGCGTGGGTGACTGTATAGTTTCGCCAAAGGGCATAATATTGATTATCTAGTGACTGGTGTAACAGCTGTGTGTGTACGGGAATTCCCTGAGTGTTTTATTGTGTTATTGTATACGTTTCACTTGGTAACTGTACCACGTGGTGCTGTTGCCAGAGGAAACGGGTGTGACTGTTGAATAGTACGCGTGCATAGTATTCGTTGTCAACGACGTTCCATTGATAAGTATGGGCGCGTCGCAGTCAACGATTCCGGATCCCTTAGGTTGTATGGTGAAGAATTTTAAAAAGGGATTCAAAACTTGTGATTTTGGGGTTAAAATGTCTCCTGTACGTTTGGTCACTTTGTGTACTAGGGAGTGGCCTACTTTGGTTGCGGCATGGCCGCCATGTGGCAGTTTGGATCCAACTCTGGTACAGCGCTTACACGTGGCTGTATCGGGTAGGCCTGAACTTTACGGGCAGTTTCCTTATATTGATTGTTGGAGACAGGCCGTAAATGACTCGCCAGACATGCCACGAGGAGCAATGTCGCCTCATGGTGGCTAGGACTTGTTTGTCCACTAGGACTGGTGTTAGGCCCATTTTGGACACGCCCCCTGAGTCCGAGATCCCTTTGCCGCCCCCTTACTTTCCGTTAAGAGGAAGTGACGCAAATGCAGGAAGTCCTGCACCCCCTCCCTCATTGCCCTCATCCACTTCCGCTTCCTCCTCCAGTACAGAATCCACCCCCTCTCGTACTAAATCTCCCCTTCCGGAACCAGAGCCAACCCCCATTAGATCCGAATATCCTGATTTGGCGCCACTTCAGACTTCCGGTCAAGCTTCTTCTAGCTCGGCTCGAAGTGTTTTATTTACTACCTTTTCCCAAAACCAAGCTCCCACATCCTCATGTTCTAATACCCCCCGACCGGAACCTCTAACTGACGCCCCTCTACGTAGCCCCATACTAACCCGACAACTGACCGGTACCCAACAATTAAAACATTATCAGATGCCTCTTCGTCTGAATCCCGGGTCAGCCTATATCGATGCCGCAGGTCAAATGGCACATGCTGACCCAGTCTTCGTATATGTCCCGTTCACGACAACCGATCTCTTGAATTGGAAGACCCACAATTCCTCGTCTACTGAGAAACCACAAGCTATGACTGATCTGTTCACCTCAATAGTACAGACACATAACCTGACATGGGCTGATTGCCAGCAGTTATTAATGACTTTGTTTAACAATGAGGAAAGGACAAGAATTAATCAAGCGGCCATTAAAGCGCTAGAGGATAAAGCCCGTACTTTGAATCAAGCCAATCCATCAGCATGGGCCGCAACACATTATCCTAACACCGATCCCGATTGGAATGTAAATGGTGCTGATATGGTTCAACTCAGAGCCTATAGAGACGCTATAATTGCTGGCATGAAAGCTGGAGGAAAGAAAGCCATTAATATGTCGAAGACAGTTGAGGTGATTCAGAAAAGTGATGAAGCGCCCAGTGTCTTTTATGACCGATTATTGGAGGCATACCGCTTGTATACCCCCTTTAATCCGGAAGACGCAGATAATTCCCGAATGGTGAACTCCGCCTTTGTCAGCCAAGCTTACGGAGACATTAAGCGCAAGCTACAGAAGTTAGAAGGGTTTGCAGGTATGTCCATCACCCAACTAATGGAGGTAGCGAATAAAGTATATATGAACAGGGAAACAGAAAGTAAGAAAGAGGAAGAGCGCAAGATGCGTAGAAAGGCAGATATGTTAGCGGTATCGATCGCAGGCGTAGATAGACGGGGCCCAGATAGAGGCGATAGTAAGTGGAATGAGGAACCTCTAAGTAGAAATCAGTGCGCATACTGTAGGGAAGAAGGGCATTGGAGAAATGAGTGTCCTCGAAGAGAACAGTGTGAGAGAGACAGACCTAGGACAGGTTATGGAAACTTTAGAGGCAGAGCGAGAGGTAGAGGAGGCCCCGGAGGGAGCAATGGTAATAGAGGGAGCAATGGGAACAGAGGAAGTGTTAGGGAAGATAGGTATTTCCCAGCAGCGCAAAGGTCCCGCGATAGAGAAGGCAGGGACTTTGTAGGATTGGCTGACACGGTCATGGAGGACTATTGATACCGACCGGGCTCCATCCCCCTTGGTCGAGCGGAGCCTATGGTCGATGTATCAATAGGGGGAAAAAGGAGTGCGTTCATGATCGACACTGGTGCTGAACATTCAGTGGTGACTAATCTAGTTGCTCCTCCATCTGGAAGGACTATTACTGTATTAGGAGCAACTGGAAGAAGTGCTGAAAAACCGGTTCTTAAAAGTCGACTCTGTACATTGGGAGGCCACGTAGTAAAACATCAATTCCTTTATATGCCTGAATGTCCAGTCCAATTGCTGGGACGTGATATGCTATCCAAATTACAAGCGCAGATTACGTTCCTACCAAATGGAACAACATCCTTAAAGTTTAATGGACCTTCAGGTATTATGACATTATCCGTACCAAAGGAAGAAGAGTGGCGACTTTATACAGCGTTGACTAGCCAAAACCCTAGGAGTGATGAGTCCTTATTCAACATACCAGGAGTTTGGGCAGAGAACAACCCACCAGGACTGGCCGGCAATATTCCACCTATTAAAATTGAACTAAAACTTGGGGTTTATCCAGTGAGCCTAAGACAATATCACATCCCGCAGAAGGCTAAGAAGAACATCAAATCTTATCTGGATAAGTTCATACGGTATGGTATCCTAAAATTCTGTACTTCCCCCTGGAACACCCCATTGCTGCCTGTTCAAAAGCCCGGTACAGATGAGTATCGACCTGTGCAGGACTTGAGAGCAGTCAATGATGCGGTTGTTAGTATACATCCAGTTGTACCCAATCCATATAACCTGCTTGCTTTAATTCCGGGCGGGGCTACTTACTTTACAGTCTTAGACCTCAAAGATGCCTTCTTTTGCCTCCGAATTGCCGCAGAAAGTCAATGTATTTTCGCTTTCCAATGGGAAAATGCTGTAACGGGCTCAAAACGCCAAATGACCTGGACAAGACTGCCCCAAGGGTTTAAAAATTCACCTACCCTATTTGGTTCAGCTCTAAGTCAAGATCTACTGGATTTCGAGTCCATCCCAGGAGAGTGTGTATTGTTACAATATGTAGATGACTTGTTGATAGCAGCAGTTACAAAGGAAATCTGTCAGCAAGCAACGCACGATCTACTACACATTCTCTGGAAGGCAGGATACAAGGTGTCTAGAAAGAAGGCTCAGTTGTGTTTGCCAACTGTCAAATATCTGGGATTCCATATCTCTGAAGGTCAAAGAATTATGGGGCCAGAGAGAAAAGAAGCTGTGTGCCAAATACCGATACCCAAGAATAGAAGACAAGTGCGAGAATTCTTGGGGGCAGCAGGCTTCTGTAGGATATGGATTCCCAGCTACGCGATACTGGCAAAACCTCTGTACGCAGCTATCAAAGGTACAGAGCACGACCCCTTCTTATGGACCCAAGAACAGCAAACGGCATTTGAAGATGTGAAGAAGGCTTTGATGAGTGCCCCAGCATTAGGTCTACCTGATCACACACGACCATTCTACCTGTAAAGAAGAATGGCTGTGGGAGTATTGACACAGTACTTGGGATCATGGCAAAGACCTGTTGCCTACATGTCTAAGCAACTGGATGCAGTGGCCAGCGGACTTCCACCTTGTCTAAGAGCCGTAGCTGCAGCCGCCCTGCTAGTAGCTGAAGCCGATAAACTCACTCTGGGTCAAGAACTTTATGTACGAGTCCCACATGCAGTACAGACGTTGTTGGATTACAAAGGAAATCATTGGTTTAGTAACAGCCGTATGACCAAGTATCAAGCAATGTTGTGTGAAAACCCAAGAGTGCATTTAGAGACTGTAAACACCTTAAATCCAGCTACCCTTTTGCCACAACCTACTGAAAGTCAACATGATTGTTTGGAAGTAATGGATGAAGTATTTTCAAGTAGACCAGATCTTCGTGATTTTCCTATCCAGAACCCCGATGTTCAATATTATACCGACGGCAGTAGTTATGTGAAAGAAGGGATCCGCTATGCAGGATATGCAGTAACAACAATAGACAAGGTGATAGAAGCTCGGCCACTGGCGAAAGGAACATCAGCACAAAAGGCAGAATTGATAGCACTGACACGAGCGTTACAATTGGCTGAAGGTTTAAGAGTGAACATCTATACGGACTCCAAGTATGCGTTTTTAACCACTCATGCCCACGGAGCTTTGTATAAAGAAAGAGGACTACTGAATTCAGAAGGCAAAGAAATCAAGTACGCAGCTGAAATCCTACAACTATTGGAAGCAGTGTGGGAGCCGAAAGAAGTCGGTATCATACATTGTCGAGCGCATCTGAGAGGAGATGGTGATGTAACCAAGGGAAATCGGATGGCAGATAGTGCAGCTAAGCGTGCTGCTGAATCGGGAAGACAGGAATATGTGGGGCATATAGCTGCTCTTATACCAACTCCACTGTCTCAATGGACTCCAGTTCATACAGCTCAAGAAGAGGAGTGGTTAAAGACTGAACCTGGAAAGTATTTGGAGAACAAATGGTATCAGCTAGAAGATGGAAGAATAGTCATACCAGCATCACTAGCGGTAGAAATTGTCCAAAACTATCACAACGGGACACATTCTGGGAGAGACAGCACAGAAGAATCTCTCAGAAAACATTTCTACATACCAAGATTGTCCAACTTGACTCAGGCCATTGTACGAAGATGTGTAACGTGTGCTAAAAATAATGCAAGGCAAGGACCAGTAAAGCCACCAGGAGTCCAGTTTATGGGGGGACTCCCCATGTCCGATTTACAAATTGACTTTACAGTGATGCCTAAATCGGGTGGACATCGTTACCTGCTGGTAATTGTGTGCACCTATTCAGGCTGGGTAGAAGCATGTCCTACTCGTACAGAGAACGCAGGAGAAGTTGTGAGATTCCTGCTACGAGAAATAATACCCCGATATGGACTACCCTGCTCTATAGGATCGGACAATGGTCCAGCTTTTGTTCATCAGTGCCTACAACAACTGACTCATATGCTTGGTATAAAGTGGAGGCTTCATACGGCATATAGACCCCCGAGTTCTGGTAAGGTAGAGAGAATGAATAGAACTATTAAGAATCAGTTGGCTAAAATGTGTCAGGAAACCCAACTTAAATGGAACGTTCTCTTACCCATAGCTTTATTGTGAATCCGCAGTACCCCTACCAGAAGGATGGGCCTCTTTCCTTTTGAAATCATGTATGGGCGACCACCTCCCGTACTTGGTAACTTAAGGGGGGATTTGAGTCAGTTGGGAGAAGGAATTACCCGGCAGCAGGTTGTAGAATTGGGTAAGACTATGGAGGAGGTACAGAAATGGGTACAAGATAGATTACCTGTGAATATTTATCCCCCTGTTCATAGTTACCATCCAGGAGACCAAGTGTGGATTAAAGAGTGGAATAATGTACCGTTAGGGCCCAAGTGGAGAGGTCCTTATGTTGTTCTTTTGTCTACCCCTACAGCGATAAAAGTAGCCGAAGTGACTCCGTGGATACATCACTCCAGGGTTAAACCAGCAGCAGTCGATTCTTGGCAAGTTACAGCAGATCCAGAGAATCCCTGCAAGATCCGGTTAAAACGCACGACTCAGTCGGAGTAACGAGGAACTTTGTGGATTACAACATTTTATTGTTTCAGGGATTTGGTGCGTGAGTGAGAGGGCCATAATAAAGCCTGTCCGCCCACCGACGTATAGTATATAAGCCAGGGAAAGTCTCGAAGGGACTCCTGTGAAGACGAGCAGAACTCCATTCCCTGCAGCCCTTACATCCTGGAAGCTGAGGTGCCTTCGCACGGACGAAGACTGAGGATGACGGCGAAAGATGTGTTCTTGATAATGTTTATTTATGTGTATTTTTATATTCAGGAAGGTAGAGGTACCGACACTCCTAGCTGTGAGGTATGCATTAAGACTACAAGAACAGGTAACCATATTTCCCAAACCCTAATTTGGCATTCACAATACGAGTGTAAAGGAGATGTATCAAGATGTAGATACCTAAATATAGAATATAGTGTGTGCCATTTAGGAGTAGGAGAACCTAAGTGCTTCAGTCCGGAGTATCAACCTCGTACAATTTGGTTGACTCTCAGGAATGGAGATCCTCAGGGGACCCTAATTAACAAGACAGTATTAGAATCCGTACATTCTTCGGGTGTTCTGCTATTTGATGCGTGTAAGGCGATATCAAGTGGTAGAAAGCCGTGGAATGTATGTGGGGATCTTAGATGGGAGAGGACGTATGGGTCTAACGATAAATATATTTGTCCCAGTAGTAAAAATAAATATGTGAGTCCTAGATGCCCAAATAGAGATTATAACTTTTGCCCATATTGGTCTTGTGTGGGGTGGGCAACTTGGGGACAGACAGTAGACAAAGACATGATAGTGACTAAGTTGCCTACCAGCCCATATTGTAAGTCTATGGAATGCAATCCAGTCCATATACTTATAAATAACCCCGACAAGTTCTTAGACAAATATGGCAATTTATTTGGGTTTCAAATATATGGGATGGGTTTAGATCCTGGGACAGTATTGTTTATAGGGATAGAGACTGATACGGTATCCTCCCAAACTCATCAAGTATACCATTCCTTTTATGAAGAGATGAGCATAGATAATAAGATCCCCCATAATGCTAAAAACCTGTTCATTGATTTAGCTGAAAGTATTGCCGGTAGTCTTAATGTTACCAACTGCTATGTGTGTGGAGGTACTAACATGGGAGACCAATGGCCTTGGGAAGCAAAGGAGGTAATGTCCGGTTCTGAGGCAGTTGACCAATTAATATCTACACAAGCCGATTATCATATGAGTGTTAGAGGTAAATCTGAGTGGAGATTAAAGACCTCCATCATAGGTTATGTTTGCATAGCAAGGAAAGGAATAATGTATAATACTTCTGTAGGAGAATTAACTTGTCTAGGGCAAAAAGCTTATGATGATGATACAAAGAATACAACTTGGTGGTCGGCTTCAAATGTCTCAGAACCATCTAACCCGTTTGCTATATACGCCAATTTAAAGGATGTGTGGTTTGATTTATCCATCACATCTACCTGGAGAGCCCCAGCAAATTTGTACTGGATCTGTGGTAAGAAAGCCTATTCGGAGTTGCCACAGGACTGGGAAGGGGCATGTGTGTTGGGTATGCTCAAACCATCCTTCTTCTTGTTACCTATTGAAACAGGTGAGACTTTAGGTGTTAAAGTATATGATGTGAATCATAGGAAGAAAAGGGGACCCATAGAGATAGGCGCCTGGGAAGATAATGAATGGCCTCCCCAGCGTATTATAGATTATTATGGGCCAGCCACGTGGGCAGAAGATGGTACCTTTGGTTATAGAACCCCTATTTATATGCTCAACCGTATTATAAGATTACAGGCGGTGGTTGAGATTATTACTAACGAGACATCACAAGCGCTCAATCTTCTAGCGAAGCATAATACCAGGATGAGGACAGCAGTCTACCAAAATAGATTAGCCTTGGACTACCTTTTGGCAGTAGAGGGAGGTGTATGTGGGAAGTTTAACCTGAGCAATTGCTGTCTTCAAATAGATGACGAAGGGCAAGCAATAGCTGAGCTTACTAGCCATATGGTTAAACTAGCGCATGTGCCTACTCAGGTATGGAAAGGGTACAATCCAAGTAGTTGGTTTGGTAGCTGGTATGAGTGGTTTGGAGGGCTTAAGGCAGTGGTAGGTGGAGTCCTACTGATTTTAATGTTGTGTCTACTCCTGCCGTGTCTTATACCCTTAGTAGTTAGGTCTGTGCAAAGCCTGATAGAAAATATAGCAGAGAGGAAGGCTGCTGCACAGATAATGGCAATTTATAAGTATGAGGCTCTAGATCAGGGAGAACCAATGCAGGAAGATGAGTGTTGAAGATTCACATCATAAGATAAGTCTGGTCTAGTTCAAGGTAACTTGCGGTGTATGCAAACTAAGGTTAAGTGATGCCTCAAGTAATTGTGAAATATCAAGAGGCATCAAAGGGGGGAATGTGGTGGAATCTCGGTAAAAATAAATTTAGTAGGCCGAGATTACCACGTGGCATGTGTACGTGCATATGCTGACGTATCGATCAGTTGGTTGCACGAGGCAAGATACGATCAGTAGTGTACGGAGCATGTGCAAGAATACAGGATGTAGTATTCCCCTCCTCCATTGTGCTGGACAAGCCATGCGGTCAAGCAGGAAGTTAATTCTTATTTGTATTGATTGGTCAAGAGAATGTGCGGGTGGAGCTTAATATGGGAGGAGTTATGTGCCTATATAAGGAGCCTGCACTATTGTCCGGGGCTCAGAACTTGTTGTATTTTGGTGACGTTAGTCCCTCTGAGTCCCGATCGGTGATCCAATAAAGAATCTCTTCCTTCCTGAAGAAACCTGTGTCCATCTCTCTGTGCTTCGCTTCCGTCAGTTTCTCCGGTATCATCACAACAATTATATCATCAGTAAAAGTGCTGTTTGTGTGTGAAAAATGCAAAAAAAGTCACTTTCACTGACAATATCATCGCTGTGATATGTTTTACTGTTTTGAATCACTAATATTTGTGTTCAGCGAAGTCTCCCGAGTAAAACAGTACCCCCCATGTACAGGTTTTAGGGTGTCTTAGAACGTTACAGGGTAAAATACAGTGATAGCAAATTAAATTCTCTGGACTTTCGGCCTGGGTTGGCAGGCAGGACCCTTAAATTGCAATCAATAAAATAACTTCATTATGTAAAAATATTACAGAAATACGCACGTAGAATTTAAATATATATGCATATTTATATATTTGAAGTCTACGTGTATATTTATATAATTATTTATGTAATTTTGTATATGGACATATGAATAGTTCGCATTCTTTTTATTTATTTATATATGCATAGATATATATACAATTTCATTCTAAGTGTATTTTGATATAAATATATATACCGTATATTAATATCAAAATACAGTTAGAATAAAATTTCGTATAGATATATATATTTTTTAAAATTTTTATTATTATTTTTAATTTTTTAAATTTAATTTAAATTATTTATTATTCGTATTTTATAATAATATATATATACACAATATAAATAGTTAGTATATATATTATATATATACGTGTGTAAATTAATTATAAGTGTATTTTTATATTAATATATGTACATATTAACCTCTTAAGACCGCAGGACGTACTATGCCGTCCTTATTTGGGCGGCTCTAAACGCCGCAGGACGGCATAGTACGTCCTGGGCGGTCTTACCCCCCACGTGGCCGGCGGCACATGGCCGCTGCAGATCGCGGTTGGGGGGCATGCCTGGCCCCCCAGGCAGCCCCCCTGTGCCTGGGGACCGCGGTCTGCAGCTTCCGATCGCAGTGACAGGATGTCACTGCGATCGGTATTTACCATGTGTCAGCCGATTTTAAAATCGGCTGACACATGGAGCCGGCCGCATTTTCAATCTGCAGATCGCGGTCGGGGGACATGCCTGGCCCCCCAGGCAGTCCCCCTGCGGTCAGTGACCGCGATCTGCAGAGTCTGATCGCAGTGAGAGGCTGTCACTGCGATCTGAATGCAGAGACAGCCTCTCCCTGCGATCTGATCGCAGTGACAGCCTGTCACTGCGATCAGAGGTTACTATGTGTCAGCCTATTGGCTGACCCATAGTAACTGCAGGCAGGATCCCCCTGCAGATCACGGTGGGGGGCATGCCTGGCCACCCAGGCACTCCCCCTGTGGCCAATTACCGTGATCTGCAGGTGGTGATCACAGTGACAGCCTGTCACTGTGATCACTGATCCTGTGTGTCAGCCAGTGATGTAAAATCACTGGCTGACACTGTCTCTGCCCCTCTGCTCCCCTCTTAACCCCTTAATGTTACAAAATAAAATAGATTACAGTTACACATCAAATATACTTAGATCATTTATATATACACACACACATTTACACATACACTAAGTGTATTTTAATATTTAAATATATAATTATATATATATATTAATATCAAAATACACGTAGAAGTATATTGATTCAATATATACATAATTCCCAGATTTTACTAGTAACATGACGTAAAGTCATGATTTTATTAAAGACACGGAGGCGAGTATTATGCATAACTCTTTCTTTATTTCCTCAGCAGCAAGGATAGAGGAATATAAATATTATCGAAATTGAAAGCAAAAACCTGTACAGGCATAACAGGCAGCCAATCACATAACAGAGGAAGTAGCTATATAAGTCCTGTGTCTCCCACAATCCCCCTCTTTCTTGCGAAACCGAAGACCAGGTAAGACGAACGATGCTCCATTAGATCCAAACAGGAAACGGGAGAAAATGCGAAAACTTCAAGCTACAAAAGATAGAAAAATATGGTAATTTCCAAACTCAAAACTGTAGACTTACCAAACATAACTGTGAGGAGCCATACATAAAACTGGATTCTGAAATATAAAATATATAGAATTAGAAACCAGCAAAAGTGTTCAAAATCATCCAAAACATGATAAAATACATGATACAAACACATGATCTAAACACATGATATAAATACAGACCTGATGGAAAAAACATACCTGAATCGTATCGAAGCATCTCCTATCCCAGATCCACACTGGGAGGGTGGGAGGGAATAATACTCGCCTCCGTGTCTTTAATAAAATCAGGACTTTACGTCATGTTACTAGTAAAATCTGGGAATTTTATTAAAGACACGGAGGCTCATATTATGCAAGTTCAAAGCTGTGCCACCACTCGAGATGCGATGTGTTCAATAGGTCTGAAATAGAAGTCTCGAAAGGTCGATTCTCGGGACCAATCTGCCGCTCGCATAATATCTTCCAGACGGCATCCGACTGAGGAAGCTTTCGAAGCCATCGCGCCTCGCACAGAATGAGGCGTAAATACAGAGGTGTCTATACCCGCAGAGGCTAACAGCCAACGCACCCAACGTGCCAGAGTAGGTGTCGAAACTGGCCGATGAGGAGACTTAAAAGATACAAACAAATCGTGCAGATCGGCTGAGCGAAGAGAGCGCGTAACATCCAGATAAACTTTGATGCAATCCACCGGGCAGAGCGCCGGACACTCAGAAAATATGGGGTATGAAAATGACTTGGATGCAGATTTAGTCCTCCTGGATATGTCAAAAGTAACACCCTCTGGGGTGAATGCAACGGTGTCCCAATCCAGGGCCCTGACGTCCGAGACCCTCTTGCAAGAGATCAAACAGAGTAGCATCACCAACTTGGATGACAATCGTTTTAAAGTCAGTTCTTGGTTAGGGTACCACGATGAGAGGAACTGCAACATCACGTTGACATCCCAAAAGGCCGAGAAACGAGGCCGAGGAGGACGAGCAAGGCGAATACCCTTTAGAAGACGACATACAAAAGGATGTCTGCCTACAGGGGAACCATCCAAACCCTTGTGGCCGGCCGAAATAGCCGAACGGGAGAGATTGATCGTGCGGTATGCCTTGCCCGAGTCAAACAGGGATGTGAGGAATTCCAGGATCAAACAGAGAGGGGCAGATACGGGATCCACTGCCCGTTCCATGCACCAACCAGACCACGATCTCCATGAAGCTCGATAGGCTGTACGGGTGCCTGGGGCCCAGGCGTTATCGAGGAGCAGGAGAGTTGCCTGCGGAACGTCTGGGACAGTCCAAGGTCCCCTGAAAGGAACCACGCTATCAGGGGTAGCTGGTGTTGCAACACCAGCTCGTGTGAGTTCCCATCCGGATCCAGAAGGAGGTCCTGGAAGACAGGTATCAGCCGAGGGTAATCTATCGATAACTCCATCAAGCGAGGGAACCATGGTCGAGATCTCCATAGAGGGGTGACCAACGCCAAACGACAGTCGTGGCGAACCATCTTCGAGATCGTGCGCGCGATCATGTTGAACGGGGGAAAAGCGTACAGATGACCCCGTGGCCATTCCTGGAGAAAGGCATCTGTCGCTACCGCTGCAGGGTCCGGCCTCCAGCTGTAGAACTCCGGCAGCTGAGTGTTCAGCCGAGATGCGAACAGATCCATCTGGAATCTTCCCCACAGCATGTCCAGGCTCTGGAACACCGAAGCGTGTAAACGCCAATCTCCAGAGTCTCTTAAGTGTCTGGAATTCCAATCCGCTCCCGAATTGTCCAGACCCGGAATGTGTTCCGCTGTTACCGAAACGTTGTTGTAGAGGCAGAACTGCCAGAAATCTTTTGCCAGAATCGCCAACATCTTGGACTTCGTACCCCCCAGGTGATTTATGTAGCGGACCGCCGATACGTTGTCCATCTTGAGGAGAACGCAGCAATTCGCCCATCCTGGGGTAAGGCTGCGGATCGCGAACGCCCCTGCCAGGAGTTCCAAGCAGTTGATGTGTAACGACTTCTCCATGTCGGACCATCTGCCTCCTGTGGAAACGTCGCCACAACGAGCACCCCAGCCGTGCAAGCTGGCATCGGACTCGATCACTACGTCTGGGATGGAGCCGAAAATTGCTCTCCCGTTCCAAGCCTCCATGTGTGCCAACCACCACACCAATTCGTCCCTGGACTCCAAACGTATCCGAGACTCGTAGGAGTGACCTGACCGAAGGTGCGACCCTTTGAGCCGTTGGAGGGCCCGGTAATGTAGCGGGCCTGGAAAGATCGCTTGAATAGAGGCCGCGAGAAGGCCAATTATTCTCGCCAGTTGTCTGACGGATAAGTCTGAGACACGAAGAGCCCTTCGAATTTCCTTCTGGATGGCTCTTACCTTTGAACACGGTAGGAACAGAAATTGTTGGACGGAATCCACTCTGAAGCCCAGGAACTCTATGGACTGGGCGGGAACTAGGACCGACTTGTCCCAGTTGATCAGAAAACCCAGCTTCTGTAGCAGGTTGGTAGTCCACTCCAGATGTAGGAGGAGGTCCTCCTTTGATTGGGACAAAATCAGAATGTCGTCCAGGTAAATAATGAGGCGAACCCCGCGGGTTCGGAGGAACTCCACTACAGGCTTCATGAGCTTGGTGAAGCACCAGGGAGCCGATGAGAGACCGAAAGGCAGGCAAGTGAAGCGCCAACGACGCCCGTGCCATGTGAAATGGAGGTAGTCTCTGAACTCCAAAGCAATGGGTACCGTGAAGTAGGCGTCCTTCAGGTCCAGTTTGGCTAGCCAGTCCGACTGGCGTAGAAGGTCTCTGAGGCAGTGTATACCTTCCATCTGGAAGTGTTGGTAACGTAGGAAGGCGTTGAGGGGACGAAGATTTATCACAGGGCGAACTCCGCCCCCTTTCTTGGGCACCAGGAACAGATTGCTCGTAAAGCCTACGGCGTCGAACGGCAATTCCTCTATAGCGCCCTTGGACAGCATTTCCACGACTTCCGTGGAAATCATCTCGTCCTGATCCGGTGGAAGAGACAGTTCTCTGGGGGAACAAAACTGGACAGGCATGGAAACAAACTCTAGGCGATACCCCTTTACACATTGCAGAACCCAAGCATCCGAGGTGATATTTTCCCACTCTCGGTACAATAAAGCCAGCCTCCCTGCCACTTGAATGGGAGGGAAAGAAAGGGTACTCACCGTAAGGACGTCTGCTGGGGGTACCACCGCGGGGGTATCTGGAGCCCCAAGCCCGACCTCTGGCTGGGAAGAAGGGAGGGGTTCTCTGATCCTGAAATCCCCGGGAGGGAAAAAAGGAACCTCTGGTTGCACGGAATGCGCCTCGGAAACCACGGCCGGGTGGATGGTTCCTGCTACGCCCGGCCCCTCCGAAAACCTTAGGCGCGAACACGCGCTTCATGTTCGCCTGCGCCTTGTCAATAGCAGTGAAGGTCTTGACATACGACCCCATGTCCTTAACGAAGGAGGTGCCGAACAGCAAACCCTCATCGGTCAGCTCAGGCTGCGCCACATTCATGGTGACCAGCTTAGGGTCGATCCTTAAGAGAATAGCTTTACGCCTCTCTGTAGACATCGCCGTATTGGCGTTCCCCAGTAAGCATATGGCCCGTTGGACCCAACCTACGGCCACATCAATATCCAAGACCGAGTCGACAGACCTGGCAGAATCGAGAAGCTCGTATAGCTTCGAGAGGGGTCCTAGCGTATCCAGGATCTTGTCCTGGCATCCCTTCAGGGAATGGTCAAGGCCCTTCTTGGGCTTCCAGTCCGACTTATTTAAAAACTGGGCAATCTGCGGGTCAATGTCTGGGGTCTTACAGGCAGCGCCCGGGAGGGTAGGGCGTGGGCATTCGGCGTGCAGTTTATTGCGGCCTTCTCTAGAAAGGGGCGTGCGGATGCGCTTAGCCACATACTGGGCAATATGGTCCGGGGGGACCCATTCAGCGGACCTGGGGTGACGCAGGTCGTCTGGATCAAACAGGGGGTTACCCTGCGGGTCAAGGATTGCTTTGTCGTACCCAGAGAGGTCTAATATCTGACCCCGGGCCTTGGCAGAGGACCCCGAGGGGTTCACGCCCGTAAGGGGCAAATCCTCGCCAGATACCTCATCATCAAAGGAGTCATACTCCATAGCGTCGGATTCTTCCTCCACACTCCGGTCGGTATCCGACCCATCATCAAGGGCTCTAGCCCGTTTCCACAACCTAGCCTTTTTAGCCCGGCCAGGGGCTCTTTTGCGCGTGGGGTGCGCGCCATCTGTGATCGCCTCTAGCGTGTCAGTCATGGCAGGCATAGCCTGCATCGAGGAGTGGGAGCCGACATTTTTAGCCTTGGCCCTAGCCTTACGGGCCCCAGGCACAGTCTGGGCAGGTGAAGGGGACCCCCCACCCTGGGGGGCCGGGGAGGCCATTGCAGGCAAAACCATAGAATGGAGGGAGTGGGTAAAGGAGGAGGAGACAGCCCCCATGGCTGAGGCAATAGCCTTCTGCAATGAAGAAGCCATAGTGGCCTCAAGCAAGGCTTGAAATTCCTGAGAGGCCATAGCACTCCCAGTATTCTCCAAGTTAAATTCCCCAGAGGGACTAGTAGGCCCATCATCCCTATCCTGCATAATGGCAATCTATTGTAAAGACCAGAAATTGAAAACTAGTGAAGTGGGGCAGGAGAGAATTGAAAGGGTTGAGTAACCCACAGCACAGAAGAACAAATATTAGCAATCAGACCGTTAGTGTGCCCAGGAGAGATCGAGGCGACCGACCGCACGGCAGCTAGGATGCAGACCTCGTGGAGGACCGTCCAAGATGGCCGCCGCATGCGAGGGAAGTGCTCGCGGTCGTGCACCCGTGGGGGAAGGGGCGCGTGCACTCAGCCCGCGCGGGAGTCCGTGAGCGGGTAGGGGAGTGCACGGAGCCGCGGCCGCGAAGAAAAGAACGGCCGCGGCAAAAGAACCACTGCAGGTACCCGCGGAAGACGCGGGGAGCAGGGGAGGGTAGGGAGGCAAACTCCCGGCAAAGGGGGAAAAACCCCGGTGTCCCCAAGGCACACTAAGGTGTGAAAACGAACAAGTTATGACAAGAACAAAAACAAATAACAGTCAATAATAAATAATAATAATAATGATAAAGGCAAAATTCAGTAAAATAACAATAATCACAAGCACAAACACTATGATAAATTGTAATGAGTAAGAGAGCTAAACAGGATACTTAGCTGTCTGAGGAAGCAGCAAAGAAAGAGGGGGATTGTGGGAGACACAGGACTTATATAGCTACTTCCTCTGTTACGTGATTGGCTGCCTGTTATGCCTGTACAGTTTTTTGCTTTCAATTTCGATAATATTTATATTCCTCTATCTTTGCTGCTGAGGAAATAAAGAAAGAGTTATGCATAATATGAGCCTCCGTGTCTTTAATAAAATTATAATTATATATATATATATATTTTATAATAAAAAAATATAAATACGTTAAAAAAAATAAATTAAAAAATTAAAAAAAATTAATTAAAAATATATATATGTGTGTAATTTCGTTCTAACTGTATTTTGATATTAATATATATATATTGATATCAAAATACACGTAGAGCGAAATAATATATATATGTATATACCTAAGTATATACGTATACATCACTATATGTATACCTATATATAAATAAAAATAATTGTAAAAAAATTATATACATATATATATACATATATATATCCACACACGTGTATATATAATAATTTTACATATATATTTATGTAATAATTTTACATAATTAGGTATCCTAATTAATTACAATTAGCGGGACCTGCCTAACAACCCAGGCCGAAAGTATAGGGAATTTAATTTGCTAGCACTATATTTAACCCTATAACTTTCCAAGACACTATAAAACCTGTACATGGGGGGTACTGTTTTACTCGGGAGACATCGCTGAACACAAATATTTGTGTTTCAAAACCGTAAAATGTATTACAACAATGATATCGTCAGGGAAAGTGAAATTTATTGCATTTTTCGCACACAAACGGCACTTACACTGACGATATTTTTGCTGTAATACTTTTTACTGTTTTGAAACACAAATATTTGTGTTCAGCAAAGTTTCCTGAGTATAACAGTACCCCTCATGTACAGGTTTTAGGGTGTTTTCAAAAGTTACAGAGTCAAACATAAGGCTTGCGTTTCGTTTTTTTCACAATGAAATTCGCCAGATTGGTTACGTTGGCTTTGAGACCGTATAGTAGCCCAGAAATAAGAATTACCTCCATAATGGCATACCATTTGCAAAAGTAGACAACCCAAGGTATTGCAAATGGGGTATGTTCAGTCTTTTTTAGTAGCCACTTAGTCACAAACACTGGCCAAAATTGGCTTTCAAATTAGTTTTTTGCATTTTTCACACACAAACAAATATTAACGTTAACTTTGGCTAGTGTTTGTGACCAAGTGGCTACTAAAAAAGACTGGACATACCCCATTTGCAATACCTTGGGTTGTCTACTTTTGCAAATGGTATGCAATCATGGGGGTAATTCTCATTCCTGGGCTACCATACAGTCTCAAAGGCAACGTAACCGAACTTGCAAATTTCAATGTGAAAAAACTGAAAAGTGTAACATGCTTTATTTGACCCTGTAACTTCCCAAAACACCATAAAACCTGTACATAGGGGGTACTGTTTTACACGTGAGACATCGCTGAATACAAATATGTGTATTTTATTGCAGTAAAAGCAAACAGTATTATGACATTCACAGTTAGAATGTCACATAGAACTAAGAAAATTTAAAAAAATCTTATTTTCTCTCATTTTTTTATATTGTATTCATATTAAGTTATGTTCCATACCTAAATATTTGATGTTAAATGAAAGCCCTGTTTCCCCTGAATAAAATGATATATAATAAGTGTGGGTGCATTTAATATGAAAGAGGTGAATTACGGTTGGACAGACATATAGCGCAAATGCCAGGTTTTGTTTACGTTTTTTTTGGATCACAACTTGTACATTTGGCTGCGGTCTTAAGGGGTTAATATAAAAATACACTTAGTATTACATTATATATATGATATATAGACATATATTATATAGGTATAATATATGTCTATATATCATATATATATACACATATATAATAATATTTTTTTTTTATTAACTATAACTTTAATTATTTTTTTGATTTTACAGTTGCAGGGAGACTGCCTGTCAGCACAGACAGTCCCCCTGCAGGCAGAGACTAGGACACCTATTGTGACCATGTGGTCGCCCTGTTGGGCGATCACATGGTCACAGGGGTCCTAAACCGCCATGGGGAGACTGTCTGGGCTGCAGGCAGTCTCCCCACACCGGGAGCACCGGTGATCGCCGCCGGGGGAACGACGGCGATCGGGTAAGTACATTGGACGGTTAGGACGGTTCAGGACCGTCACTGGTCGGCAACGCAAAAATGCCGATGACGGTCCTGAACCGTCCTCCGTCCTTAAGGGGTTAAAGGGACACTCCAGGCACCCAGACCACTTCTGCTCATTGGAGTGGTCTGGGTGCCAACTCCCACTACCCTTAACCCTGCAAGTGTAATTATTGCAGTTTTTTTTTTTAAACTGCAATAATTACCTTGCAGGGTTAAGTCCTCCCCTAGTGGCTGTCTATTACAGCCACTAGAGGGAACTTCCTGCTCTTTAGCACAGGTTTACTGTGCTAGAGCATCCCTGGAGGTCCTCACGCTGTGTGAGGACCTCCAGCCAGTGGCGGATCCAGAGCCTGATCTCGGGAGGGGCACTTGTAGATTATTTAAAAAAAATAATCCTGGCACAATAACCACTACAGCTCAGTGTAGTAGTTATGGTGCCAGTAGTGCCAGGATCCCACCCCAGAGTAAGTAGTCATACCGTTTAAGAACAGTTTGACAACTTACCTGGGGTCTGCTGGGATGTAGGGCATAGGAGAAGTGGTGTGTGTTAGGGGTGAAGTGTGTGTGAAAGGTGCAGTGTGTGTGTGTGAGCGGTGAAGTGAGTGTGAGTGCGTAAGGGTGACAGTGTGTGTATGGGGGCACTGTATGTATGTGTGGGGCAGTGTGTGTATGGGGGGCACTGTGTGTATGGGGGGGTCGTGTGTGTGTGTTTGGGGCAATGTGTGTATGGGGGCAGCAGTTTGTGTAGGGCACTGTGTGTGTATGGGTGTGCAGTGTGCAGGGCAGTATGTGTATGGGGCAGTGTTTGTGGGGCAGTGTGTGCATGGGGACAGTGTTTGTGGGACAGTGTTGTATGGGGACAGTGTTTGTGGGGCAGTGTGTGTATGGGGGCAGTGTGTGTATGGGGGCAGTGTTTGTATGTGGACAGTGTGTGTATGGGGTCAGTGTGTGTAGTGTTTGTATGTGGGGCAGTGTGTGTATGGGGTCAGTGTGTAAGGGGGAAGTGTGTGTAGTGTGTATGGGGCAGTGTTTGTGGGGCAGTGTGTGTATGGGGACAGTGTGTATATGGGGACAGTGTGTATATGGGGACAGTGTGTGTATGGGGACAGTGTGTGTATGGGGACAGTGTGTGTATGGGGACAGTGTGTGTATGGGGTCAGTGTGTGTATGGGGTCAGTTTGTGTAGTGTCTGTATGGGGTCAGTGTGTGTATGTGGGGCAGTGTGTGTAGTGTTTGTAGTGTGTGTATGGGGGCAGTGTGTGTATGGGGGCCGTGTGTGTATGGGGGCCGTGTGTGTATGGGGTCAGTGTTGTATGGGGTCAGTGTTGTATGGGGACAGTGTTGTATGGGGACAGTGGTTGTGGGGCAGTGTGTGTATGGGGGTAGTGTGTGTATGGGGGCAGTGTTTGTATGTGGACAGTGTGTGTATGGGGTCAGTGTGTGTAGATTTTGTATGTGGGGCAGTGTTTGTGGGGCAGTGTGTGTATGGGGTCAGTGTGTAAGGGGGAAGTGTGTGTAGTGTGTATGGGGCAGTGTTTGTGGGGCAGTGTGTGTATGGGGACAGTGTGTATATGGGGACAGTGTGTATATGGGGACAGTGTGTGTATGGGGACAGTGTGTGTATGGGGTCAGTGTGTGTATGGGGTCAGTGTGTGTATGGGGTCAGTGTGTGTATGGGGTCAGTGTGTGTATGGGGTCAGTGTGTGTAGTGTCTGTATGGGGTCAGTGTGTGTATGTGGGGCAGTGTGTGTAGTGTTTGTAGTGTGTGTATGGGGTCAGTGTGTGTATGGGGTCAGTGTGTGTATGGGGGCAGTGTGTGTATGGGGGCAGTGTGTGTATGGGGGCAGTGTGTGTATGGGGTCAGTGTCTGTATGGGGGCAGTGTGTGTATGGGGTCAGTGTGTATGGGGTCAGTGTGTGTATGGGGTCAGTGTCTGTATGGGGTCAGTGTGTGTATGTGGGGCAGTGTGTGTAGTGTTTGTAGTGTGTGTATGGGGTCAGTGTGTGTATGGGGTCAGTGTGTGTATGGGGTCAGTGTGTGTATGGGGGCAGTGTGTGTATGGGGTCAGTGTGTGTATGGGGTCAGTGTGTGTATGGGGTCAGTGTCTGTATGGGGTCAGTGTGTGTATGTGGGGCAGTGTGTGTAGTGTTTGTAGTGTGTGTATGGGGCAGTGTGTGTATGGGGCAGTGTGTGTATGGGGGCAGTGTGTGTATGGGGGCAGTGTGTGTATGGGGGCAGTGTCTGTATGGGGCAGTGTGTGTATGGGGCAGTGTGTGTATGGGGGCAGTGTGTGTATGAGGCAGTGTGTGTATGGGGGCAGTGTGTGTATGGGGGCAGTGTGTGTATGGGGTCAGTGTGTGTATGGGGGCAGTGTGTGTATGGGGTCAGTGTGTGTAGTGTGTGTATAGTGTGTGTATAGTGTGTGTATGGGGCAGTGTATGTGGGGCAGTGTGTATGGGGGGGAGGGGAGGAGGGAAGGGGGGCTTTTTTAATAAAAAAAAAAAAAAAATATTTAATGAAATATATTTATGTCCCCCCTCCCTTCTTACCTTTATTGAGGAGGAGGGGGGACTGGTGGTCCAGTGGTTCCAGTGAACTCTAGCCCGCACTCCAGGGCTAGAGTTCACTCTCGCGAGATTTGGAGCGTTGCCGTGGTAACCGCGGCAACGCTCCAAATCTCGCGAGAGGAGGACCCGGAGGAGCTGCTGGTAACAGCTCCCGGGTCCTCTCTCCCTCCCCTGCCGGCTGTCAGCACAGTGCCTGCGGACCGGGGAGGGAGATCACTGATCACTCTCCCCGATCCGCAGGCACATTGCAGGGCTTGCGCTTGGGAATGCCAGCCCTGCACTAGCCGGCAGGGGGGAATCTCGGGGGGGGCAATTGCCCCGTTGCCCCCCCCTGGATCCGCCAATGCCTCCAGCGTCGCTCTATTCCCCATAGGGTAGCATTGAAATTCATTTTCAATGCTTTCCTATGGGGTGCGCTAATGCGCATGCGCGGCATTACCGCGCATGCGCATTAGGTCTCCTCGATCAGTCTCGCCCACCGGCCGACGTAAGCAGAAGGAGGAGTGGCGGGGGAGGAGGAAGCAGCGACGTGGGACATGTCGCTGCCTCTGGTAAGTCACTGAAGGGGTTTTCACCCCTTCAGCAACTGGGGATTGGGGGGTGGGAGGGAGAGGGACCCTCCAGTGCCAGGAAAACGGATTGTTTTCCTGGCACTGGAGTTTCCCTTTAAATGACTTGCAGGATTTTGTAAGGTTAAAATAGTCAAACTAGGAAACTAGAACCTGTTAGCTATGCTTTCCATCGTCTATTCTGGCCTTAAATTTGAAATTCACTGTAACGGATCACCTGGCACCCCGACTTGGTACCTCCGTTAATGGATGCTCCTAGCGCTTCCTGAGGACTCCAGGCACTCTGGCAGACACCACAATCACCGAATCCGAGAAACCTTTAAATTTCTCCCAAGCATATGAATGCTGTAGACCATTGAATAGGAATCATATGAATAGGCTTGTACTCCTAGCAGTCAACTGGAACAGCATGCAATAAATCCTTCCCCCCAATAATGAGACGACACATCACTTTGAGGGTAAAACAGGAACTCTGGACTGGCTCATCCAGCCTGGCTTTTATTACACTAATCCACATACAGGCCACACCCAGGGGGAGGCATAAAATAACCAATCACATACATGGTTCAGCCCACACATCCCCTCCCCTCAGATAACATTAAACTCAATTATCCGGTACACTTTTTCAGCCAAGTTCTGGATGTACCCCCAAAACCCGGGGGTACACCTTTAAATCCAGCATCGCTGGATAGCCCTTATTCAGGGGGACAACATATCCAAAATTCAAGTAATTCGGATGAATGGTTCGTGAGATATGGGGTTCCAAAGATTTGACCGACCGCATGGGTAAAGTATCCGAAAACAGTTCCATGCATTTTGGCCCTGCGGTCGGTCACAAACAAGGGAATGAAAACAGGCGAATTGCCTGTGTTATAGAGCCTGGAGAGGGTTTGAATGAATTCCCTTGTTTATGGGGTTCTTTCTACCGAACGGCGGGTCATTCGGTAGTTTCCATACGAATTTCTGGAAGTATGGAGGTCTCAGCGGTGTTTGCCTAGTCAAGTGTCCGATTTTAGTTCCAGACACTCAACGGCAAAACACCGCTGTTCGGTAGTTTAAGATGGCCGCCGCCACGTGTTTGTTTCCCGAATGGCGGCCACCCAGAGGACAAAGAATACATTACACTGATTGCCAATTACCCGTTTGCAACATTGTTGCAAACTGTAATTGGAGGCACACTTATTCCTGGGTGGTCTGGTTGTTCGGTAGTTTCACTCAATATAATAAATGGAGTGATTCTACCGAACAATCAGATGAATGCTGCATACATATCACCCAGGCTAAACTTAACACATGAATACATATACAATATTACAGGCAGCACACTAGAACATGCTTCACAGTCTTAAAGGGACAGTAGTCCCAAAAGTCCCAATGTGTCCATAGATGCTGTTAAAAGGGCCAGTAGCAGCAATATACAGTACAATATGCCCAAATATAAATCTTTAAGTGTACCAATTTTCCAGGGGCCATAGTCAGCAGGTAAGAGGCAGGCAGCCAGGCCCCTCCAATGTCCAGTGGCGAGGTGGGTTCCGCCACATTCACTTTAACCCATTAAGGACAGAGGCAATTGTACAAGTTCTGAACTAAAACAAAACCTGGGATTTGACTATATGTCTGTTCGACCATGTTTGTAACTCTTTCATAATTATATTATATTATATTGTGGTGGAATCTCGGTAAAAATAAATTTAGTAGGCCGAGATTACCACGTGGCATGTGTACGTGCATATGCTGACGTATCGATCAGTTGGTTGCACGAGGCAAGATACGATCAGTAGTGTACGGAGCATGTGCAAGAATACAGGATGTAGTATTCCCCTCCTCCATTGTGCTGGACAGGCCATGCGGTCAAGCAGGAAGTTAATTCTTATTTGTATTGATTGGTCAAGAGAATGTGCGGGTGGAGCTTAATATGGGAGGAGTTATGTGCCTATATAAGGAGCCTGCACTATTGTCCGGGGCTCAGAACTTGTTGTATTTTGGTGACGTTAGTCCCTCTGAGTCCCGATCGGTGATCCAATAAAGAATCTCTTCCTTCCTGAAGAAACCTGTGTCCATCTCTCTGTGCTTCGCTTCCGTCAGTTTCTCCGGTATCATTTGGTGCATTGGCCGGGAAGCTCATCGTTCAACGGTAGCTGAGAGGCAGAGGCGTGAGACGGTCTATCTTTGCCCACGTTCTCTACGGCTGCACCCCTGAACTTCTGCGTGGACCTCCCTTCGTCTCGGCGCCACTGGTCTGTTGTCCAGGAGATCATCGGCCTCTACGTAAGAAGTGCTGGGGTGTCCCCGTCGATGAGTGTGAACTCAGGTTCAGGAACGAGGAGGTAAGACAACTGCTGTTTTAGACGGCAGACCCACTAGGGGTATACCGATTGTGCGGTAGGCCCATAAGGGGTTATTTGTGTATGGAATCTGCCCCCTCTGTCGGAGGGAAGGAGCGAAGGCGCACCGCTCAATCGAACGCTCTTTAGTCAGACCGTTTGATTTGGTTAGTCAGGCGGGGTCCTGTGTAAATAGCCCTAGCCGGACACCGGTGTCTTGTCTAGACTAGCGTTCTAGGGTGTATATTACGTTCGCTAGGTCGGAGGGACCGGGAGACTAAGCGGCGCCTGTGTAAATTCGGTTCGCTAGCTGTCACCTATCTTGGCTAAGTGGGAAGGCGTGTAAATTTGGAACCCACTAGATTTTTGATAGTAATCGACTAAGAGGCGCCTGTGTAAATTCGGTCCTCTAGCTCGCTATATGTGGTGCTTGGGCAGTGTGGCTAACCAAAACGGGTGTACATAGTTTTAGGTAGTCCATTCAAGGTACTGGCCAATAGTTTAGTTGGGAATTGTAAATGTGATAAAGATTGTTTAGTAAAGTGTATATCTTGTTAGATAGCGCGAGCTCAGCCGTCTAGCGAGAGTGTTAATAGTGTGTTGCTGTATTATAGTGCACGGTACCATAACCCTGTATATTTACTGACACTGTATATAAGTACTAATAATTGTCGTCCATTGCATGTTTAACACCATAACCACTAATAATTGTATTGTGACCTTAACTTGTGCTTTGACCTATGCTAACCGTACTGTAACCGCTATTTGTAAAAGACGATGTTACTGGGGTGTGTTATAGACGGGTAATTCGTATATAGAGAATTATAGCGTGGGTGACTGTATAGTTTCGCCAAAGGGCATAATATTGATTATCTAGTGACTGGTGTAACAGCTGTGTGTGTACGGGAATTCCCTGAGTGTTTTATTGTGTTATTGTATACGTTTCACTTGGTAACCGTACCACGTGGTGCTGTTGCCAGAGGAAACGGGTGTGATTGTCGAATAGTACGCGTGCATAGTATTCGTTGTCAGCGACGTTCCATTGATAAGTATGGGCGCGTCGCAGTCAACGATTCCGGATCCCTTAGGTTGTATGGTGAAGAATTTTAAAAAGGGATTCAAGACTTGTGATTTTGGGGTTAAAATGTCTCCTGTACGGGGGGCGGCGCCTGGCCGGCAAGCAGAACGGTCGCATGCTGAGAGTGCTCCTGCCACACAAGCTACAAAATAAGCACCACAACCCCAATCGAATCCTGAAACCATGCCAGGGCACAATATTCGAGAAGGGGGCACCCTGGCAATCAGTCTGATATCAGACACAAGCGACTTTGACGACCGTAACCCGAAGAAGGCACTCTGCGGGCTATGGGGGATGGTGACGGGGAGGGACGGCCGCTCTCTCCGACCCAGCACCAGGGCAGCAGTGAAGCCCTACCCCCCCCCCAGGACCGGCGGGGGTCATCCCGGTCCACCACCCTGAAGCAACCGGGTCAGAGCAGGACCAAACTGCACACCCACAGGAACGGCACCTAGCTACACTAAATAGCACCATGGCAGACGCCACGTGCACAGCGGAGCACAACACAGAAGTGCTGGACTACTCGGCCAGGCTCAATGCCATCTTCAAAGCCTTTTGGGCGAGGATAGAGAGCCGAGCACAAAAGGTCAATGGAAACAATCGACCACGGAGGGACATACTACCCCGCCGTAAGCGAGATACTCCTCAACCTGACAATGCCCCAAAATGGCGCCGCAGAGGAAAAAGCCACTCGCCCACAAGACACCTCACGAAAAGATATCAAGCACGTCGGCGGAGATACAAGACACTGCAAACCCTGCATACATCCAGCAACCGACCGGGTCAAGTAGGTCAGTCGCGAAAGACGCGATGCACTACACACGAGACGCAGACACGACGGAACCAGCGGACCTCCACAAAGGCAACACTACCCAGTCCCCTACTTGCAGACTCCCGCCGGAGCGGAGGAGCGGACACGGATCTAGCCACCTGGGACCGGAGGGATATACAAACAAAATATGTGATCACAACCCCAGTGAGAAACAGTGATAATATACAAAAAACGGAGCTTCCCTGTATAAGGTGAAGTTTCCTGGAAAAGATCCCCAAAGACTTCCTCTTGTCTTCAGCATACATACAAAATAGAGTAGGGGATTATCTGCTAAACACAGATAAAATGGAAAAACATAGCGTTTAACTGTGTGGGAAAAATAAGGATGTATAATAAGCAATTGGCCACTCACAAATTTTCAGATGTAAAAAAGCCTTGAGTGTAATCTTTTTCCTCCAGATTTTCTATGTTCATCCTCACACTCCCATCAGTAGTTTAGAGATATTTGCTCCAAAAGAGAAAATATATACAGAAAAATAAGGTGCAAATCCAGAGTGTAGTAAAAAAGATTTAATAACTTACATGTATATTTAAAACAATCAGCATATCACCACTGGGCGTCCTACGCGTTTCGTCCTAAAATAGGACTTCCTCAGGGACTTGGTGCATCAAATGACAGCAGAAAGACAAATAAAAAACATTCCCCCCCCCCCCCTGAGTTCTTATATATCCCCTCCGGACATTCATTATTCCATCATTCTCGGCCGGTGTTCTTTCGCCGTTCAGGCGGCACTTCCGGTTTTGACGGGATGTTGTCATCACGCACGTCATCTGCGTTCCAGGCGTGCGTTCCACATACCCGGAAGTGGGTGGCGATCGGCAATTATGCAATGTTTTCTCGGAGGCATGGAAACAAATAAGAGCACATGAGGGGGAAAAAGCATTAAAAAAACTCTGGATCGCTCTACAATGTATTACTCTTATTTCTCTTGCTCTAAACCACACAAAAGTGGATGTATCTATTATACTTAAGTATATATATATATACTATATGAACCCTGAAACATACATAAATCATATATATAAGTCCCATATGTACATATATGATCCCAAAATAAAATTATATACAATTTTTACAACAGGTATGTACAATAAGACAGATACATTCCAGATGGGGAAGGAGATTTATATTAAAGAACATGATACTTCATGTAAATCAATTGTTTCGTTTCCCATCCTAAGAATGTGTACAGAACATATAAATCCGACTAGCAATTTTAGTGCCTTACTTTATATAAGTGATTTAGGTGAGGTGGAAACCCTTATGTACCAAGTACTTCTCCTCTTTCATCTCACCCTCCACAATAATTCGGTTTCTTCCATCAATTGAATTCTCTTTTCAAAAATTCCTTTTAATTTATTTTAGGCTTTTTGGTACGTAAGCCCCCCAGTTTTTGATGGTAATGTCAGTATTTATTTCTGTTTTAGTGGAAGGGGTTATATTATGTAAGAATTTTCTTATGGCCTTTCCCAATTAGTACCCCCATACAAAATAAAAAAATGCATATAAAATGTATATACCTGAAAAATGATAATATACAAAAATAATAAAGTGGAAGGATGAAATAGAAAAGGAGAAGTGCAACTTTTATGAAAATATTGCTTATGTAATCTCAATTAATCCTCAAAAAAACTCCACAGATCAATATCTATATTCAGACCCCAAGGTTGGAGTGTTTTTAGTTTATTTATCCAGAATGTTTCTCTTTGCGAGAGTTTTTTGGTCAGGTCTCCTCCCCTCCAATAGGGATCTACACGCTCAATGCCCATAAAGGAAAAATTTTGCTCACCAAATTGGTTACAAGAGTTACAATGCAGTGGTACTACATGTTTAATTGATTTTTTTCTTACATTATTTTGATGTTCTAATATTCTTTCTTTAAGTTTTCTGCAAGTTCTTCCCACGTATTGTTTCCCGCATGGGCATTGAAGCATGTACACTACATTTTTAGTATTGCAGTTTATGTTATATTTTACTTTAAATTTTTCTCCTGTTGTGAAGCTAACGAATTCTCTCTTTTGTATAAATTTTTGATTTTTGCATGCTTTGCAGGTATTGCACGGGTTAAAACCACTGATATTCAATGGTCTACCTTTTCGTTCCATTTTTAATGCATAGCTGGGTGCCAATATGTTTTTTAGATTTCTTGTTCGCCTAAAGATCATTGGTGTTTTCTTTGGTAGTATTTTGCCTAATATGGGATCCCTACATAGAATGTTCCAATGTTTATTGAATATCTTTTTTATTTTCCAATGTTGCGTGTTATATTGTGTGATGAAGGAGAAATTATAATCTTTTTTGGGAATTCTTTTTGGTTTAGGTATCATTAGATCTTTCCTATTCTTTTTTTCTATTTCCTCAATTTCTTTATCTAACAGGGTGGATTCATATTTCTTAGCTATAAATTTGTTTTTTAGGTGCCCGGCTTGCTCCCTATAATCTGATTTCCTTGTACAATTCCTCCTCACCCGTATTAATTGGCTCTTTGGGATTGTTTCTAACCATCTCTCCTGGTGACAACTCTTTCTATGTATATAGCTGTTGCCCTCAGTTTTTTTAAAAAAGCATTTTGATTCAATTTTGTTGTTCTCCACGAAAAAGGATATGTCCAAAAAGTTAATAGTGGTCACATCCATCTCGTGTGTAAATTTTAGACCGTATTCATTGTGGTGAATATAGTCCAAAAAGGATAACAGCTCCTCTCGTGAGCCTCGCCAGATCATTATGATATCATCAATAAAACGTTTCCAGAGGACCAGGTTCGCTGCCCAGCCATGCCCACTCCATATGTGGTTGGATTCCCAATCCCGCATATATATGTTTGCATAGCTGGGGGCGAACCTGGTCCCCATGGCCGTGCCTGTTGTCTGTAAGTAAAATGAGTCATTGAAAAAGAAAAAATTATGTTTGAGAATGTAATGAATGCTCTTCAGGATGAAGTTTCGAAAATCTGGTGCTACATTTTCGTCTCCCTTCATAACTTGTTCTACTGCAATCAGGCCTTTATTGTGCCTGATAACAGTATACAATGAGGCAACATCAATAGTTACCCAGATGTAATCTGGTTCCCAAGTTATGTGTTCCATGATTCTTAAAATATGTGCTGTGTCTTTCAAATAGGAAGGTGCTTCCTGTGCATATTTTTGGAGGTGATGGTCCACAAATTCCGACAAGTGGGCGGATATAGAATTTATGCCACTAATAATTGGCCTGCCTGGGGGTGTGATTGGATTTTTGTGCAATTTCGGAAGGAAATAAAAAATAGGGATAATTGGAAACCTATTATACAGATATTCTTTATTATTCTTTGAAATTATACCTTCCCTATATGCCTGATCCAGCAAAATTCCCAATATGGTATTAAATTTTTTTGTGGGGTCTCCTGTGAGTTTTATATAGGTGTTAATATCGCCCAGAATTCTATTGGCCTCCTGCATGTAATATTCCTTTGTCATAATGACTATGGCCCCCCCTTTGCCTGCTTCCTTTAAGACTATATTATCCATTTTTTGGAGCTTGGTGATACTAGCTGCTTCCTCTTTGCTCATATTGTATTTGTTTCCCTGTTGGTTTTTTTCTTTTTCTAATTTTTCTAAATCGTGGCAAACCATGTTGTTGAAAGTTTCCAGAAAAGGACCTCTATCTCCCACCGGATAAAAATGAGACTTTCTTTTAAATTTATTCCTCTCGGTATCCATTGTTTCATTTATATCTTTTAGGGGTGTATTATCTTCTCTCTCTCTTTTTAGAAAAAACCTCTTGAGTGTCATTTTTCGTATATATTTTTGTACATCAATGTATGTATCGAAAAAATTCATTTTTCGATTTGGGGCAAATTTTAAGCCTTTATTTAAAGCCTTTAAATCTATGTCACTAAGTTCTATATTCGTTAAGTTATACACTCCGTGTTGTTTTTCTAATATCTTTTTCTCAAGAAGTCCTCTCTCCGAGGATTCTCCTCCGTTCTTTTTCTCTTTGGGGGAGTGAGGTGTGTATCTAATGGGGTTCCTTGGCGATTGTATCGGGGTTTGAAAAATTGGGTAATTCTTCCGTCCTTGTGACGGGATTCCCCTTCTAAAAAAAGGTTCTCTCTTTCGTTTGACTGTTCTGGGCTAATACTTGCCACTTGTGCATATGATTTTTTGGGGGAGGGGTTATTGTAATTGGGAGAAATAAATTCCTTCCTTTCTCTTTGTTTAAATTGATAATGTTGTGTTTGTGAATTATTTTGGAATCTTTTTGGGGTAAAAGTTTTTCGTCTAGTGGTTGGTGGGCTGTACGTGACGTGTTTCAAAGTTTCTCTAGTTTTAATAGGTGAATAGTGAATATGGTTTCTAGAAATGTTTCTATTTTCCATAGGGGAGATGACGTGCGTGATGACAACATCCCGTCAAAACCGGAAGTGCCGCCTGAACGGCGAAAGAACACCGGCCGAGAATGATGGAATAATGAATGTCCGGAGGGGATATATAAGAACTCGGGGGGGGGGGGGGGAATGTTTTATATTTGTCTTTCTGCTGTCATTTGATGCACCAAGTCCCTGAGGAAGTCCTATTTTAGGACGAAACGCGTAGGACGCCCAGTGGTGATATGCTGATTGTTTTAAATATACATGTAAGTTATTAAATCTTTTTTACTACACTCTGGATTTGCACCTTATTTTTCTGTATATATTTTCTCTTTTGGAGCAAATATCTCTAAACTACTGATGGGAGTGTGAGGATGAACATAGAAAATCTGGAGGAAAAAGATTACACTCAAGGCTTTTTTACATCTGAAAATTTGTGAGTGGCCAATTGCTTATTATACATCCTTATTTTTCCCACACAGTTAAACGCTATGTTTTTCCATTTTATCTGTGTTTAGCAGATAATCCCCTACTCTATTTTGTATGTGGGACCGGAGGGTCCTGAACATGAAGCCAGCGGGACTTTGGCAATTAAGCTGCGGCAGCCTCCCATCAAGAGGCATCGGTTGAACAGCCCACTGGGACACACACTAAACAGGCAAGATTCTCCGGCATACACAGTTTGGATTCGGACTACTTACCTCGTGACTCAATTTCTGTATTTTAAGCGCAACATTATATGTTTAAGCATGACCTAGTTCAGGGGTAGGCAACCTACGGCACTAGTGCCATGCACGGCACTCAAGGTGTCTTTCCACGGCACTCAAGGCTGCTAGAGCCAAACAGGGTCTGGCCTCTCAGGAGTCTCAGTGAAACTTCAGATATCTGCTAATACAAAGAGGTAGTTAAGGACAATCTTCAATTTATGTATTGCAGCATATAGAGTAAGTGATCTCAGATCACTTCCTCCCAGCACTTGTGAATGGGAATCCACACTGTAGTAGAGCAGCCCACAGCTGATGTTGCAGCTCCTGTCCTTGACCTGTACCTGCCCAGGCTGGTCCCCACTGGAACCCAGGGAAGCCACCTACACTGCTAGATATACACAGACCTGCAGAATAAGCCTCCCCTCATACAAATAATACGAACAGCCCACACACAAACATACACACAATCCCCACAAACGCAACACCACTAACAATCCACATACATGCACACAATCCCACATGCAGCCTCTCACATGCCAAACCCCAAACAGCCCCCATACACTACCAAACACACAATGTGACATATCCACCCACACACAATTCCACAAGCAGCCCTCATACACAGCCCACATTCATATGTATCATACACGATACCATAAACTACTAATGAACATATACAATATAATAGCTCATACACGCACATGTTCTCCTCATCTCCCCTTCTCCTCACCTCCCCCTCCCTGTGTTCTCCTCATCTCCCCTTCTCCTCACCTCCCCCTCCCTGTGTTCTCCTCATCTCCCCTTCTCCTCACCTCCCCCTCCCTGTGTTCTCCTCATCTCCCCTTCTCCTCACCTCCCCCTCCCTGTGTTCTCCTCATCTCCCCTTCTCCTCACCTCCCCCTCCCTGTGTTCTCCTCATGTCCCCTTCTCCTCACCTCCCCCTCCCTGTGTTCTCCTCATCTCCCCTTCTCCTCACCCCCTCCCTGTGTTCTCCTCATCTCCCCTTCTCCTCACCCCCTCCCTGTGTTCTCCTCATCTCCCCTTTACTCACCTCCCCCTCCCTGTGTTCTCCTCATCTCCCCTTCTCCTCACCTCCCCCTCCCTGTGTTCTCCTCATCTCCCCTTCTCCTCACCCCCCTCCGTGTTCTCCTAATCTCCCTTTTCCTCACCCTCTCCTTGTTCTCCTCACCTCCCCTTCTCCTCACCCGCTCCCTGTGTTCTCCTCACCTCCCCTTCTCCTCACCCCCTCCCTGTGTTCTCCTCACCTCCCCTTCTCCTCACCCCCTCCCTGTGTTCTCCTCACCTCCCCTTCTCCTCACCCCCCCCGTGTTCTCCTCACCCCCCGTGTTCTCCTCATCTCCCCTTCTCCTCACCTCCCACTCCGTGTTCTCCTAATCTCCCCTTCTCCTCATCTCCCCTTCTCCTCACCTCCCACTCCCTGTGTTCTCCTAATCTCCCCTTCTCCTCACCCCCCCCCCCCTCCACGTGTTCTCCTCATCTCCCCTTCTCCTCAGGCAGCTGCAGCCTTATAGGAAGCGCCGGCCCTGCTTTGGGGCCCAGGCCAGCTCGGGGCCCCAAGCAATTGCTTGGTTTGCTTGCCTGGTAGCGACGGGCCTGAGGATCGGCACGCTACGGGACATCACAATCCTATATCGGCACAGTGCTTCTAAAAGGTTGCCTACCCCTGACCTAGTTAATACTAGTTAAATATAATGCATTACTCAGACTAGCATAGTTACACTGCAGCCTCACAATTGATATGGTTTCATGTATAAGCATAGTCTACAGTTTACTTAAAATAACCAGTTTGGTTGCAGAGCTAAATCTGTATCTGCCTGTCATGTCTAATCTTAGATATTAAAATGTGCAGCTTAAAAATATATTGTTATTTAATAGTGGAGCAGAAGCAACTTGCATACTACCAGTACAGTATCCTTTGAAGTGCAGTGTAGTTTTTAGCATACTGCAGTTTACATGCAGCTAGACACCTTAGACGAGCATAGATGAGCATATGAGACACCTGCAGAGTGTGTTCTAAGACATTCCACGTTCCTGAGAGCTATAGAAGCGTATACCTAAGCTTGTATATATAAAATATAAAAATGTGCAGCTCTTTCCATGCCATACATACTAAAATTGTGTTTATCTCTTGATTGCATACGCTGATGTGGCATTATTACACAAATGTTAACTTCTGCATACAAAAATAAAGAATTAAAAAAAAAAAAAAAAAATGTCTCCTGTACGTTTGGTCACTTTGTGTACTAGGGAGTGGCCTACTTTGCTTGCGGCATGGCCGCCACGTGGCAGTTTGGATCCAACTCTGGTACAGCGCTTACACGTGGCTGTATCAGGTAGGCCTGAACTTTACGGGCAGTTTCCTTATATTGATTGTTGGAGACAGGCCGTAAATGACTGGCCAAAATGGATTCAGACATGCCACGAGGAGCAATGTCGCCTCATGGTGGCTAGGACTTGTTTGTCCACTAGGACTGGTGTTAGGCCCATTTTTTGGACACGCCCCCTGAGTCCGAGATCCCTTTGCCGCCCCCTTACTTTCCTTTAAGAGGAAGTGACGCAAATGCAGGAAGTCCTGCAACCCTTCCCTCATTGCCCTCATCCACTTCCGCTTCCTCCTCCAGTACAGAATCCACCCCCTCTCGTACTAAATCTCCCCTTCCGGAACCAGAGCCAACCCCCATTAGATCTGAATATCCTGATTTGGCGCCACTTCAGACTTCCGGTCAAGCTTCTTCTAGCTCGGCTCGAAGTGTTTTATTTACTACCTTTTCCCAAAACCAAGCTCCCACATCCTCATGTTTTATTACCCCCCGACCGGAACCTCTAACTGACGCCCCTCCACGTAGCCCCATACTAACCCGACAACTGACTGGTACCCAACAATTAAAACATTATCAGATGCCTCTTCGCCTGAATCCCGGGTCAGCCTATATCGATGCCGCAGGTCAAATGGCACATGCTGACCCAGTCTTCGTATATGTCCTGTTCACGACAACCGATCTCTTGAATTGGAAGACCCACAATTCCTCGTATACTGAGAAACCACAAGCTATGACCGATCTGTTCACCTCAATAGTACAGACACATAACCCGACATGGGCTGATTGCCAGCAGTTATTAATGACTTTGTTTAACAATGAGGAAAGGACAAGAATTAATCAAGCGGCCATTAAAGCGCTAGAGGATAAAGCCCGTACTTTGAATCAAGCCAATTGTCACGACTAGTAATGTGGTCCAGCACGCAGAAACTATGTAAACATATACATAAGTAAGAAAAGGAAAATAATAGGAAAGAGCGTAAACCGGTCCTTAGAATGGCCGGACTAATACGCTAGAGACAGAGAATGGTCAAAGGGAAAGCCGAGGTCAAGGAAGCCAGAAAATACTCAATACCGATTAAACAAGCCAAGTCAGGGAAACCAGAGATCAGAATAACCAGGGAAACGCCAAGGATCAGGATACCAGGAAATCAGAAACACGAGAATAGCACTTTCAGGAAACCAGGAAACTGAAACCACGACATGGCAAAGTAATGGGGAAAGCTAGGGGTTTAAATACCCCTCTCTAGGCTATGATTGGTCAGAGGGCGACCTCTGACCCCAAAACGTGCGTGTGCGTTGACGTCGTGACGTCACGCACACGTTGGTATAATTCTCGGGGGCGGGGCTAGCAATAGACGCGACCACGCGGTCGGCGCCATCTTGGATCTGGGCGCGATGCCCGGAAGAACTATGTGCGCGGTTCCCGGCTCGCCGACGAGCAGGTAAGCTCGTGTAGTCGGAGCGGTCGTGCCGGTCGGGCACGACCGTGAGGCTCGGCGGGCCGGTGACCGCAACAGTACCCCCCACTCGAAGACCGCGCACCGGGCGGGAAGGACCCGGCTTAAGAGGAAAGCGGTTGTGAAACGACCGGATAAGACGGGGCGCATGGACCCGGTTAGCAGGAACCCAACAACGTTCCTCGGGACCATAACCCTTCCAGTCAACGAGATAGGACAAGACACCTCTGGATAATTTGGAGTCCATGATAGAATGGACTTCGTATTCTTCTTGATCACCCACTACCAAGGGCGGAGGAGGAGTGGATACCCTGGTGTAGCGATTGCAAGTAAGGGGCTTGAGCAGAGACACATGGAAAGTATTCGCTATTCTCATATGAGCCGGTAGTGCCAAAGAATAGGTCACTGGATTAATACGTTGGGTAACTCGAAAGGGACCAATGTACCGAGGGGCAAATTTCATGGATGGGACCTTAAGCTTGATATGTCTCGTGGAGAGCCACACCCTGTCACCTGGAAGATAGACAGGATTAGCGCCCCGTTTCTTGTCAGCTTGGACCTTTGCTCGGAATGAGGCTTTTTGCAGAGCTGAATGGACGGAATCCCAGGTATCATGAATTGATTCTAAACGGGTGTCCAAAGCGGGGATTTCTGTGTCTGAGAATGCAGAAGGCAAAACAGCGGGGTGATAACCCTGATTAACAAAGAATGGACTGTGATTAGAAGATTCATGAGTGGCGTTGTTTCTGGCGAACTCAGCCATGGGTAAGAGCTCATACCAGTTAGATTGATTGGCATTTATAAAGCAACGTAAATAAGCTTCTAAAGACTGATTCGCCCTCTCTGCTGCTCCATTTGTTTGAGGGTGATATGCTGATGAAAAGGAGAGTTCGACGCCCAATTGTTTGCAAAAGGAACGCCAAAACCTAGAAACAAACTGGGTACCTCTGTCAGATACTATGTTTTTGGGTACACCGTGCAACCGAAAGATCTCTCTCAAGAATATTTGAACAAGATCTTGAGCAGATGGTAATTTCTTAAGTGGGACGAAATGTGCCATCTTCGTGAATCTATCAATAACCATAAGGACTGTATTAAACCCGTTTGAACTGGGTAGATCCACAATGAAATCCATGGCCAAGTGGGTCCATGGAGCACTAGATATGGGCAGTGGTTGTAACAGTCCAGGAGGTGACCTAGGAGGAACTTTAGAAACTGCACATATTTGACATGCCCCAACATAATCTTTGATATCGTTTCTAAGAGCAGGCCACCAAAATCTCCTGGAGACGGCTGAGAGAGTTTTATGGACTCCAGGATGGCCCGCTGTGAGGTTGTCATGGAACAAATCTAGTACCTTCTTTCGAAACTGAGGTGACACATACAGTTTGTCCGGAGGTTTTCCCACAGGTGCCTGAGTTTGATCTGCTATTATGGCACAGAAGAGTGGAGAAGACACTTCGGAAACAGTAGTGGCAATGAGGCATTCAGGAGGTACAATAGGATATATCTCCTGTTCTGGTACTTCATTTGTCTCAAACTGCCGAGAAAGTGCATCTGCCTTGGTGTTTTTAGTACCAGGCCGGTACGTAATTACGAAATTGAATCGGGAGAGGAACAATGACCACCTAGCCTGACGAGAGGACAGTCTCTTAGCGTCCCCAATATAAGCCAAATTCTTATGATCAGTAAAGATCAAAAGTGGCTCTTTGGAACCTTCTAAGAGATGCCTCCATTCCTTAAGGGCAAGTACAATGGCCAAAAGTTCCCTATTCCCTATGTCGTAATTCCTCTCTGCAGGTGTGAGTTTGCGAGAGTAAAATCCACAGGGATGTAAAGGCGTATCAGGACTTTCTCTTTGAGACAGAATGGCTCCAACTCCTGTTTCTGATGCATCCACCTCTAGGATAAATGGTTTGGATGGATCAGGATGGGTCAGGACAGGTGCTGAGGAAAATAAAAATTTTAATTGTTCAAATGCCTCTCTTGCTTCTTTGGGCCAAGATATACAATTTGTTCCTTTTTTTGTTAAATTGGTTATAGGGGAAATCACGGAGGAAAATCCCCTTATGAATTTGCGGTAGTAATTTGCAAAACCTATAAAGCGTTGAGTAGCTTTAAGGCCCTTGGGTAATGGCCACTGTAAGACTGCCTCCAGTTTACGAGGATCCATCTGGAAACCAGACGGAGATATAACGTATCCAAGGAATTGTATCTCCGTTTGGTCAAACTGGCATTTCTCCAGTTTACAGTAAAGGCCGTTTTGTAACAGGGTTTTCAGTACAATTCTCACATGTTCGTGATGTGTCTCTAGGTCTGGGGAATAGATGAGAATGTCGTCCAAATACACTAGAACGAACATGTGAAGGTACTCTCTTAGGACATCGTTAATAAAATCCTGGAATACCGCTGGAGCGTTACATAATCCAAACGGCATAACCAGGTATTCGTAATGTCCCATTCTGGTGTTAAATGCGGTCTTCCATTCGTGACCGTCCTTAATCCTGACTAGATTGTATGCACTTCGGAGATCGAGCTTGGTAAAGACTCGAGCTCCCTTCAATCTGTCAAATAGCTCTGATATAAGGGGAATAGGGTAGGCGTTTTTAATGGTAATCCTATTCAAACCCCTATAATCAATACAAGGGCGTAGGTCTCCTTCTTTTTTAGAGACAAAGAAGAATCCAGCCCCGGCTGGTGAGGAGGACCTACGGATATGACCCTTTCTGAGAGCCTCCTTAATGTATTCCTCTAAACAAAGATTTTCCTGGGGGGGACAAGGCATAGATTCCTCCCTTGGGAGGCATAGTCCCTGGTAATAAGTTTATAGTACAGTCATAAGGTCTATGAGGAGGTAACCCTTCTGACTGGACCTTGTTAAATACCTCTTTCAAATCCATATACTGCTGTGGAATATGTGTGGTCAAGGGAGGTGTAACAGAAACATTAATGGTGCCAATAGGTTGTGGGATTTGCTTAAAGCAGACACCTTTGCATCTCTCACCCCAACTCACAATCTCTCCTTCAATCCAATCCAAACGTGGATTGTGTTTAAGGAGCCAAGGGAAACCGAGTATTATCGGAACTGTAGGTGAAGAGATAATTTGAAAGGTCATTTCTTCAGAATGGAGAACACCCACTGAAACAGTGATTGGCAGAGTTTCGTGTGTGATGAAAGGCTGGGTAAGAGGCCTCCCATCAATGGCCTCGACTGCTATAGGTTTCTCTTTATGTCTTAAGGGCAGGAGATGTTTTGCAGAGAATTCTTTGTCTAGGAAATTCTCCGCTGCCCCAGAGTCAATCATAGCCTCACATTGAACAGTAGTGTTCTCGAAAGATAAGGTTACTTTGATAAGGAAACGGTTCTTAGTCAATTTAGGGGACATATACATCACACCTAAGGTCGGTCCCCGTACGTGCCTTAGGTGTGCAAGTTTTCCGGCCGAACCGGGCATGACGACCTTAGATGCCCCTTCTTGCCACAATACATACATAACCCCTCGTTACGTCTGTGTTGTCTCTCTGCCTCAGTGAGTTTAGCACTACCCAATTGCATGGGTTCAGGTTCTGGAAGAGGCGTTTGGCTACTCACCACTGGGTTAGAGAAACGAGGGGCTATGGACAAATTAGAGCGTCTGTTACGTTGTTTGTTTTTCTCTCTCTCTCTGAGCCGGTTGTCAATGTCTATCATGTAGGCAATAAACTCGTTAAGACTAACCGGAAGGTCTCTAGCTGCAGTCTCATCGTGTATATTCTCAGCTAAACCTTCAGAGAAAGCAGCCACCAGACCGCTATTGGTCCAATCAACCTCAGACGCTAATGTCCTGAACTCTATAGCATAATCGGCTACAGAACGACTGCCTTGCTTGATTCGCATAAGGGCTTTGGCAGCGTTCTTCTCCCTGCCTTTAGGTTCAAATGTAGCTTTAAAGGCCGTAAGAAAAGTATTGTAATCACGGGCTACTGCGTCACCACTTTCCCATAAGGGGTTAGCCCAGGTCAAAGCCTTTCCAGTTAATTGGTTCATCAGATAGCCTATTTTTGATCTATCTGTTGGGAATGAACCTGGGGAGGCCTCAAAGTGGTATTCAATTTGGTTTAAAAAACCTCTGAATTCCTTAGAATCACCTCCATAGCGGGGGGGCGGTGACAAGGTTATGGACGGTGGTTTATGTGGTACGGGAACCACTACAGGTGGCGGAACCACAGGTGGTACCGGAGGGACCTCTAAATAGGCAGTCCTCTGGAGCAAGGTCTGAAATGCCTGGGCAAATTGGTCTAACCTGTGGTCCATATCCTCCACCCTACTCTCACATGCGATCATATGCTTGCATAGTTCTGCAGGATCCATGGCCATGTCGTAATGTCACGACTAGTAATGTGGTCCAGCACGCAGAAACTATGTAAACATATACATAAGTAAGAAAAGGAAAATAATAGGAAAGAGCGTAAACCGGTCCTTAGAATGGCCGGACTAATACGCTAGAGACAGAGAATGGTCAAAGGGAAAGCCGAGGTCAAGGAAGCCAGAAAATACTCAATACCGATTAAACAAGCCAAGTCAGGGAAACCAGAGATCAGAATAACCAGGGAAACGCCAAGGATCAGGATACCAGGAAATCAGAAACACGAGAATAGCACTTTCAGGAAACCAGGAAACTGAAACCACGACATGGCAAAGTAATGGGGAAAGCTAGGGGTTTAAATACCCCTCTCTAGGCTATGATTGGTCAGAGGGCGACCTCTGACCCCAAAACGTGCGTGTGCGTTGACGTCGTGACGTCACGCACACGTTGGTATAATTCTCGGGGGCGGGGCTAGCATCTTGGATCTGGGCGCGATGCCCGGAAGAACTATGTGCGCGGTTCCCGGCTCGCCGACGAGCAGGTAAGCTCGTGTAGTCGGAGCGGTCGTGCCGGTCGGGCACGACCGTGAGGCTCGGCGGGCCGGTGACCGCAACACCAATCCATCAGCATGGGCCGCAACACATTATCCCAACACCGATCCCGATTGGAATGTAAATGGTGCTGATATGGTTCAACTCAGAGCCTATAGAGACGCTATAATTGCTGGCATGAAAGCTGGAGGAAAGAAAGCCATTAATATGTCGAAGACAGTCGAGGTGATTCAGAAAAGTGATGAAGCGCCCAGTGTCTTTTATGACCGATTATTGGAGGCATACCGCTTGTATACCCCCTTTAATCCGGAAGACGCAGATAATTCCCGAATGGTGAACTCCGCCTTTGTCAGCCAAGCTTACGGAGATATTAAGCGCAAGCTACAGAAGTTAGAAGGGTTTGCAGGTATGTCCATCACCCAACTAATGGAGGTAGCGAATAAGGTGTATATGAATAGGGAAACAGAAAGTAAGAAAGAGGAAGAGCGCAAGATGCGTAAAAAGGCAGATATGCTAGCGGTAGCGATCGCAGGCGTAGATAGACGGGGCCCAGATAGAGGCGATAGTAGATGGAGTAGGGAGCCTTTGAGTAGGAATCAGTGCGCGTATTGCAAGGAAGAAGGGCATTGGAGGAATGAATGTCCACAAAGAGAGCAGTACGAGAGAGACCAACCCAGGGCAGGTTACGGAAACTTTAGAGGCAGAGCGAGAGGTAGAGGAGGCCCCGGAGGGAGTAATGGTAATAGAGGGAGCAATGGGAACAGAGGAAGTGTTAGGGAAGATAGGTATTTCCCAGCAGCGCAAAGGTCCCGCGATAGAGAAGGTAGGGACTTTGTAGGATTGGCTGACACGGTCATGGAGGACTATTGATACCGACCGGGCTCCATCCCCCTTGGTCGAGCGGAGCCTATGGTCGATGTATCAATAGGGGGAAAAAGGAGTGCGTTCATGATCGACACTGGTGCTGAACATTCAGTGGTGACTAATCTAGTTGCTCCTCCATCTGGAAGGACTATTACTGTAATAGGAGCAACTGGAAGAAGTGCTGAAAAACCGGTTCTTAAAAGTCGACTCTGTACATTGGGAGGCCACGTAGTAAAACATCAATTCCTTTATATGCCTGAATGTCCAGTCCAATTGCTGGGACGTGATATGCTATCTAAATTACAAGCGCAGATTACGTTCCTACCAAATGGAACAACATCCTTAAAGTTTAATGGACCTTCAGGTATTATGACATTATCCGTACCAAAGGAAGAAGAGTGGCGACTTTATACAGCGTTGACTAGCCAAAACCCTAGGAGTGATGAGTCCTTATTCAACATACCAGGAGTTTGGGCAGAGAACAACCCACCAGGACTGGCCCGCAATATTCCACCTATTAAAATTGAACTAAAACTTGGGGTTTATCCAGTAAGCCTAAGACAATACCACATCCCGCAGAAGGCTAAGAAGAACATCCAATCTTATCTGGATAAGTTCATACGGTATGGTATCCTAAAATTCTGTACTTCCCCCTGGAACACCCCATTGCTGCCTGTTCAAAAGCCCGGTACAGATGAGTATCGACCTGTGCAGGACTTGAGAGCAGTCAATGATGCGGTTGTTAGTATACATCCAGTTGTACCCAATCCATATAACCTGCTTGCTTTAATTCCGGGCGGGGCTACTTACTTTACAGTCTTAGACCTCAAAGATGCCTTCTTTTGCCTCCGAATTGCCGCAGAAAGTCAATGTATTTTCGCTTTCCAATGTCAGAACGCTGTAACGGGCTCAAAACGCCAAATGACCTGGACAAGACTGCCCCAAGGGTTTAAAAATTCACCTACCCTATTTGGTTCAGCTCTAAGTCAAGATCTACTGGATTTCGAGTCCATCCCAGGAGAGTGTGTATTGTTACAGTATGTAGATGACTTGTTGATAGCAGCAGTTACAAAAGAAATATGTCAGCAAGCAACGCACAATCTACTACACATTCTCTGGAAGGCAGGATACAAGGTGTCTAGAAAGAAGGCTCAGTTGTGTTTGCCAACTGTCAAATATCTGGGATTCCATATCTCTGAAGGTCAAAGAATTATGGGGCCAGAGAGAAAAGAAGCTGTGTGCCAAATACCGATACCCAAGAATAGAAGACAAGTGCGAGAATTCTTGGGGGCAGCAGGCTTCTGTAGGATATGGATTCCCAGCTACGCGATACTGGCAAAACCTCTGTATGCAGCTATCAAAGGTACAGAGCACGACCCCTTCTTATGGACTCAAGAACAGCAAACGGCATTTGAAGATGTGAAGAAGGCTTTGATGAGTGCCCCAGCATTAGGTCTACCTGATCACACACATTCTACCTGTATGTACATGAGCAAAGAAGAATGGCTGTGGGAGTATTGACACAGTACCTGGGATCATGGCAAAGACCTGTTGCCTACATGTCTAAGCAACTGGATGCAGTGGCCAGCGGACTTCCAACTTGTCTAAGAGCCGTAGCTGCAGCCGCCCTGCTAGTAGCTGAAGCCGATAAACTCACTCTGGGTCAAGAACTTTATGTACGAGTCCCACATGCAGTACAGACGTTGTTGGATTACAAAGGAAATCATTGGTTTAGTAACAGCCGTATGACCAAGTATCAAGCAATGTTGTGTGAAAACCCAAGAGTGCATTTAGAGACTGTAAACACCTTAAATCCAGCTACCCTTTTGCCACAACCTACTGAAAGTCAACATGATTGTTTGGAAGTAATGGATGAAGTATTCTCAAGTAGACCAGATCTTCGTGATTTTCCCATCCAGAACCCCGATGTTCAATATTATACCGACGGCAGTAGTTATGTGAAAGAAGGGATCCGCTATGCAGGATATGCAGTAACAACAATAGACAAGGTGATAGAAGCTCGGCCACTGGCGAAAGGAACATCAGCACAAAAGGCAGAATTGATAGCACTGACACGAGCGTTACAATTGGCTGAAGGTTTGAGAGTGAACATCTACACGGACTCCAAATATGCGTTTTTAACCACTCATGCCCACGGAGCTTTGTATAAAGAAAGAGGACTACTGAATTCAGAAGGCAAACAAATCAAGTACGCAGCTGAAATCCTACAACTATTGGAAGCAGTGTGGGAGCCGAAAGAAGTCGGTATCATACATTGTCGAGCGCATCTGAGAGGAGATGGTGATGTAACCAAAGGAAATCGGATGGCAGATAGTGCAGCTAAGCGTGCTGCTGAATCAGGAAGACAGGAATATGTGGGGCATATAGCTGCTCTTATACCAACTCCACTGTCTCAATGGACTCCAGTTTATACAGCTCAAGAAGAGGAGTGGTTAAAGACTGAACCAGGAAAGTATTTGGAGAACAAGTGGTATCAGCTAGAAGATGGAAGAATAGTCATACCAGCATCACTAGCGGTAGAAATTGTCCAAAATTATCACATCGGGAAACATTCTGGGAGAGACAGCACAGAAGAATCTCTCAGAAAACATTTCTACATACCAAGATTGTCCAACTTGACTCAGGCCATTGTACGAAGACGTGTAACGTGTGCTAAAAATAATGCAAGACAAGGACCAGTAAAGCCACCAGGAGTCCAGTTTATGGGGGGACTCCCCATGTCCGATTTACAAATTGACTTTACAGTGATGCCTAAATCGGGTGGACATCGTTACCTGCTGGTAATTGTGTGCACCTATTCAGGCTGGGTAGAAGCATGTCCTACTCGTACAGAGAAAGCAGGAGAAGTTTTGAGATTCCTGCTACGAGAAATAATACCCCGATATGGACTACCCTGTTCTATAGGATCGGACAATGGTCCAGCTTTTGTTCATCAGTGCCTACAACAACTGACTCATATGCTTGGTATAAAGTGGAGGCTTCATACGGCATATAGACCCCAGAGTTCTGGTAAGGTAGAGAGAATGAATAGAACTATTAAGAATCAGTTGGCCAAAATGTGTCAGGAAACCCCACTTAAGTGGAACGTTCTCTTACCCATAGCTCTATTGCGAATCCGCAGTACCCCTACCAGAAGGATGGGCCTCTCTCCTTTTGAAATCATGTATGGACGACCACCTCCCGTACTTGGTAACTTAAGGGGGGACTTGAGTCAGTTGGGAGAAGGAATTACCCGGCAGCAGGTTGTAGAGTTGGGTAAGACTATGGAGGAGGTACAGAAATGGGTACAAGATAGATTACCTGTGAATATTTATCCCCCTGTTCATAGTTACCATCCAGGAGACCAAGTGTGGATTAAAGAGTGGAATAATGTACCGTTAGGGCCCAAGTGGAGAGGTCCTTATGTTGTTCTTTTGTCTACCCCTACAGCAATAAAAGTAGCCGAAGTGACTCCGTGGATACATCACTCCAGGGTTAAACCAGCAGCAGTCGATTCTTGGCAAGTTACAGCAGATCCAGAGAATCCCTGCAAGATCCGGTTAAAACGCACGACTCAGTCGGAGTAACGAGGAACTTGTGTGGATTACAAAATTTTATTATTTTAGGGATTTGGTGCGTGAGTGAGAAGGCCATAATAAAGCCTGTCCGCCCACCGACGTATAGTGTATAAGCCAGGGAAAGTCTCGAAGGGACTCCTGTGAAGACGAGCAGAACTCCATTCCCTGCAGCCCTTACATCCTGGAAGCTGAGGTGCCTTCGCACGGACGAAGACTGAGGATGACGGCGAAAGATGTGTTGATGATAATGTTTATTTATGTGTATTTTTATATTCAGGAAGGTAGAGGTACCGACACTCCTAGCTGTGAGGTATGCATTAAGACTACAAGAACAGGTAACCATATTTCCCAAACCCTAATTTGGCATTCACAATATGAGTGTAAAGGAGATGTATCGAGATGTAGATACCTAAATATAGAATATAGTGTGTGCCATTTAGGAGTAGGAGAACCAAAGTGCTTCAGTCCGGAGTATCAACCTCGTACAATTTGGTTGACTCTCAGGAATGGAGATCCTCAGGGGACCCTAATTAATAAGACGGTGTTAGAATCCGTACATTCTTCGGGTGTTCTGCTATTTGATGCGTGTAAAGCGATATCAAGTGGTAGAAAGCCGTGGAATGTATGTGGGGATCTTAGATGGGAGAGGACGTATGGGTCTAATGATAAATATATTTGTCCCAGTAGTAAAAATAAATATGTGAGTCCTAGATGCCCAAATAGAGACTATAACTTTTGCCCATATTGGTCTTGTGTGGGGTGGGCAACTTGGGGACAGACAGTAGACAAAGACATGATAGTGACTAAGTTGCCTACCAGCCCATATTGTAAGTCTATGGAATGCAATCCAGTCCATATACTTATAAATAACCCCGACAAGTTCTTAGACAAGTATGGCAATTTATTTGGGTTTCAAATATACGGGACGGGTTTAGATCCTGGGACAGTATTGTTTATAGGGATAGAGACTGATACGGTATCCTCCCAAACTCATCAAGTATACCATTCCTTTTATGAAGAGATGAGTATAGATAATAAAATCCCCCATAATGCTAAAAACCTGTTCATTGATTTAGCTGAAAGTATTGCCGGTAGTCTTAATGTTACCAACTGCTATGTGTGTGGAGGTACTAACATGGGAGACCAATGGCCTTGGGAAGCAAAGGAGGTAATGTCCGGTTCTGAGGCAGTTGACCAATTAATATCTACACAAGCCGATTATCATATGAGCGTTAGAGGTAAATCTGAGTGGAGATTAAAGACCTCCATCATAGGTTATGTTTGCATAGCAAGGAAAGGAATAATGTATAATACTCATGTTGGAGAATTAACTTGTCTAGGGCAAAAAGCTTATGATGATGATACAAAGAATACAACTTGGTGGTCGGCTTCAAATGTCTCAGAACCATCTAACCCGTTTGCTAGATACGCCAATTTAAAGGATGTGTGGTTTGATTTATCCATCACATCTACCTGGAGAGCCCCAGCAAATTTGTACTGGATCTGTGGTAAGAAAGCCTATTCGGAGTTGCCACAGGACTGGGAAGGGGCATGTGTGTTGGGTATGCTCAAACCATCCTTCTTCTTGTTACCTATTGAAACAGGTGAGACTTTAGGTGTTAAAGTGTATGATGTGAATCATAGGAAGAAAAGGGGACCCATAGAGATAGGTGCCTGGGAAGATAATGAATGGCCTCCCCAGCGTATTATAGATTATTATGGGCCAGCCACGTGGGCAGAAGATGGTACCTTTGGTTATAGAACCCCTATTTATATGCTCAACCGTATTATAAGATTACAGGCGGTGGTTGAGATTATTACTAATGAGACATCACAAGCGCTCAATCTTCTAGCGAAGCATAATACCAGGATGAGGACAGCAGTCTACCAAAATAGATTAGCCTTGGATTACCTTTTGGCAGTAGAGGGAGGTGTATGTGGGAAGTTTAACCTGAGCAATTGCTGTCTTCAAATAGATGACGAAGGGCAAGCAATAGCTGAGCTTATTAGCCATATGGTTAAACTAGCGCATGTGCCTACTCAGGTATGGAAAGGGTACAATCCAAGTAGTTGGTTTGGTAGCTGGTATGAGTGGTTTGGAGGGCTTAAGGCAGTGGTAGGTGGAGTCCTACTGATTTTAATGTTGTGTCTACTCCTGCCGTGTCTTATACCCTTAGTAGTTAGGTCTGTGCAAAGCCTGATAGAAAATATAGCAGAGAGGAAGGCTGCTGCACAGATAATGGCAATTTATAAATATGAGGCTCTAGATTAAGGAGAACCAATGCAGGAAGATGAGTGTTGAAGATTCACATCATAAGTTAAGTCTGGTCTGGTTCAGGGTAACTTGCGGTGTATGCAAACTAAGGTTAAGTGATGCCTCAAGTAATTGTGAAATATCAAGAGGCATCAAAGGGGGGAATGTGGTGGAATCTCGGTAAAAATAAATTTAGTAGGCCGAGATTACCACGTGGCATGTGTACGTGCATATGCTGACGTATCGATCAGTTGGTTGCACGAGGCAAGATACGATCAGTAGTGTACGGAGCATGTGCAAGAATACAGGATGTAGTATTCCCCTCCTCCATTGTGCTGGACAGGCCATGCGGTCAAGCAGGAAGTTAATTCTTATTTGTATTGATTGGTCAAGAGAATGTGCGGGTGGAGCTTAATATGGGAGGAGTTATGTGCCTATATAAGGAGCCTGCACTATTGTCCGGGGCTCAGAACTTGTTGTATTTTGGTGACGTTAGTCCCTCTGAGTCCCGATCGGTGATCCAATAGAAGAAGAAGAATCTCTTCCTTCCTGAAGAAACCTGTGTCCATCTCTCTGTGCTTCGCTTCCGTCAGTTTCTCCGGTATCAATATATTTTATTTTTTTTAAATTTCAGGAGAATCAGGGCTTTCATTTCGCATGAAATATTTATTTTTTTCCCCCACAATCTTTATTTATATATTTTTTTCTGTTTTGGTTAACAAAGAAAGTTTGTTTTAACAAGATAACTTACAAAAATAAAATGCCGTCTGCTCCACAGTTTCTAAATAATAATGGATTGTTATGACATCAGCTATTAACACTTTTGGTTGAAAAAGTCTGAACTTTCTAAAAAGACACGCACGAAAATATATAGATACAAGGTGTGAAGGAATGAACAGTGATTTCCAGTCACTCACACTCCGCTGGCTTTACTAGCTGGGGGGGTAGATAAGCCATCTCCACGTGAGATACTTTTCTGTGACAATGTAGAAGCACCCTCTCTGTTCTCAACACCTGCCCCGGGTGTCCGTCTCAATTGTTTTGGTACATAAAGAAGCGTGTGTGGGTGTTATTATTATTATGATATTTATATAGCGCCATCAAATTCTGCAGCGCTTTACAATGGGTGGACGAACATACATGTAGTTGTAACCAGACAAGTTGGACACACAGGAACAGAGGGGTTGAGGGCCCTGCTCAATGAGCTTACATGCTAGAGGGAGTGGGGTAAAGTGACACAAAAAGGTAAGGATAGTATTAGACTAATGACAGTTACAGAAAAGGAATCAGTCAGGAGCTATTAACAGTTTAATTGATACGCTTTTATGAAGACGTGGGTTTTTTAACGATTTTTTTAAGGAGTGGAGACTGGGTGAGCATCTAACGGAGGAGGGAAGCGAGTTCCACAGGAACGGTGCAGCCCTCGAGAAATCTTGAAGGCGAGCATCAGAGGTGGAAGTACGGACAGAGGATAGACATAAGTCTTCAGCAGATCGTAAGGGCCTAGACGGGATATACTTGTGTATAAGGGAGGATAGATAGGTGGGAGCAGCATTATGTAGAGATTTGAAAGCAAGAACCAGAATTTTAAATTGAGCCCTATATCTAACTGGAAGCCAATGTAGGGACTGACAGGAGGGTGAGGCATGGGAGGTGCGAGCGGACAGGAAGATGAGCCTCGCCGCCGCATTCATTATGGACTGTAACGGCGCAAGTTGGGAGCACGTAAGACCACTGAGAAGCAGATTACAGTAGTCAAGGGGAGAAAGGACAGTGAAATGGACCAGGACCTTAGTCGCATCTGGCGTTAAGTAGGGGCGGATGCGCGCAATGTTTTTGAGATGGAAATGACAGGATTTGGCGATAGATTAAACATGAGGCTTGAAGGAGAGGTCGGAGTCAAAGAGAACACCTAGGCAGCGAGCCTGCGTGGTGGAGCTGATGGTAGCACCATTGACTTGGAGGGAGTAACAACATTTGATGAGGAAAGACCAGATTTTCAGTTTTGGTCAAGTTTAGTTTAAGGAAGTGGGCAGCCATCCAGTTAGAAATAGCAGAGAGGCAGTCAGATACAGTAGTCTAGAGGGACGGGGAGAGATCAGGAGAGGACAGGTAGATTTGCATGTCATCTGCATAGAAATGATATTGGAAGCCAAAGGAGCTAATGAGTTTACCAAGGAAAGCAGTATAGATGGAGAACAGTAGGGGACCAAGGACTGAACCTTGGGGGACACCAACAGAGAGGAGTTGGGGAGAAGAAGCAGAGCCAGAGAAAGATGAGCATTATAGATAAAAGTGAGAATGAGTAAGAGACCACGTGGTGAATATGCGAGGGATGAGGGAGAGAGAGGGGGGATGGGGGGTAAGAAGGGGGTCATGGGTGGTTGTTTATGTTAGGTTGCATAATTGTGCCATTTTAGCCATAACTGTGTTGCGTTACCTTTACTAGATTTTGTTTTAGTTTACCTCTTCTTTCCCAGGAGAGTTCAGCCTCTCTCTCCTGAAAATTCTAACATCTGTGAGCTTTTTAACGTGACAGAATATATAAAGCCATATATCCTTACTATTTGAAGAATTCCGCAGGGATCTTTTAATAGCGGTAATCAGGGCCGCCATCAGGGGGTGACAACCATAACGGTTGTCACGATCCCGGCGGTCCTGGGTGGCCCGGACTGCTTTGGCAGTCCAGGGCCCCACAATTACTCTCTATATATATGTGCAGCCGCGGGCCCCCCCCGGCTCCCTGTACTTGCAGAGGGGGCCCAGCGGACTGCAATTGTACTTACAAGCTCTTCCCTCTCTGTAACTCCCGCGAACACGGTGTGCGTGCCGCGCGGAGCGTTGCCATGGTAACCCATGGCAATACTCTAACGGGCCGCACGCCGTGCTCGCGGGAGTTACAGAGAGGGAAGAGCTTGTAAGTACAATTGCAGTCCGCTGGGCCCCCTCTGCAAGTACAGGGAGCCGGGAGGGCCACAATGCCACCGGACCACCAGGGATCTTGAAATCTATCCCCTCCATTTACACTGCACTAACACTCACTACACTGCATACACACACTACACTAACACACACTACACTGCATACACACACTACACTAACACACCCACACTACACCAACACACACACACACTGCATTCTCTACACTAACACACACTCTGCATTCACTACACTAACACACACACACTGCATTCACTACACTAACACACACTCTGCATTCACTACACTAACACACACACACTGCATGCATTCACTACAATAACACACACTCTGCATTCACTACACTACACTAACACACACACACACTGCATTCTCTACACTAACACACACTCTGCATTCACTACACTAACACACACACACACTGCATACACACATTACACTAACACACACACACACACTGCATTCACTACACTAACACACACTCTGCATTCACTACACTAACACACACACACTGCATGCATTCACTACAATAACACACACTCTGCATTCACTCCACTAACACACACACTGCATTCACACACTACACTAACACACACACACACTGCATTCACTACACTAACACACACCCTGCATTCACTACACTGACACACACACACTGCATACACACATTACACTAACACACACACACACTCTGCATTCACTACACTGACACACACTCTGCATTCATTACACTAACACACACACACACTCTGCATTCACTACACTGACACACACACTCTGCATTCATTACACTAACACACACTTTGCATTCACTACACTAACACACACACACTGCATTCACTACACTAACACACACACTCTGCATTCACTACACTAACACACACACACACACTGCATACACTACACTCACACTCTGCATTCACTACACTGACACACACTCTGCATTCACTACACTAACACACACACTCTGCATTCACTGCACTAACACACACACTCTGCATACACTACACTAACACACATTCTGCATTCACTACACTAACACACACTCTGCATTCACTACACTAACACACACACACACACTCTGCATACACTACACTAACACACACACACTCTGTATTCACTACACTAACACACACTCTGCATTCACTACACTAAAACACACACACACACTCTGCATCCACTACACTAACACACACTCTGCATTCACTACACTGACACACACTCTGCATTCATTACACTGACACACACTCTGCATCCACTACACTGACACACACTCTGCATTAACAATACACACAGCATCCACTACACAAACATCCTGTATTCACAGTACACACACTACATTCACCACACATTCAAACACTCTGCATTCACTATACAGAGACACTGCGTCTAATACACACACTATATCCACTACAGACACTGCATCCACTAAACACATTGCATCTAGTACACACAAACACTACATCCACTACACAAACACACACAACATCCACTACTCACACACTGCGTTCACTATACACACTGCATCCGCTTCACAAACACACACTCTGCATTCACTGCACAAACAGTATCTAATACACACAAACACTACATCCATTACACACATTCTAATTCACTTCTACTATACACACCACATTCAGTCCTGCATCATTTGCAGCGGACTAGGTAGGAGTCCTGTGGGCGGGGGGCCCAGACCTTGTGCTTTGTCAGGGGCCCCAAAATTTCTGGTGGCGGCCCTGGCGGTAATATAAGGGGTATATTGGGATGACAAACTGTCTCCACTGTGATCCTAAGGGTAGCGGTTATTTATGTGTGACTCATGCATTAAAACTTTACCGCAGTGATCCTATAGGTAGCGGTGCGTGATGTATACACTTTTTAACTATGCTAATTCCGCAGTGATCCTCTGGGTAGCGGTTATTATGTGTGACACATGCATTATATCATTCAGCTTATTGCCGCAGCGATCCTATCCAACGGTGCATGGTGTATACATGGTGTATACACATACTTCATATGAATTAAATCCGCAGCGATCCTATGGGTAGCGGTATAACCTGCAGTGTACATATATGTATAGTATTGTATATTAGCCGCAGTGATCCTTTGGGTAGCAGTATAATAATGGTACCTGCAACCATTTTGGAAATATACATTACTGTATAATTAGTTATTTATATGGGGGACCTCCTTAACCTTAACCTTAAGGACACATGGCATGTGTGACATGTCATGATTCCCTTTTATTCCAGAAGTTTGGTCCTTAAGGGGTTAAAGGCATTGCCTATGGTTCTTGCACTCACCTTTATCGGTAGTTTCGCGCCATTTCGCCATCTTGGTCTGCGTTCTCTTTTATGTGCTCTGGTCCTCTTCGTCAAGTTTAGACAATTTGTGTTTGTATGAATTTCCATTCGTCTAAATTTTCTTTGACAGCAGAATACTAATTCCTTTCGTGGTACAAACGATCCGTTCGTTTTCTTTTCATGAATTAATGTTTGATTTCACTTTTCATTTCGGTGCAAAATTCGGCTACCGTATTTGGGCATGCGCATTTGAATGGTTGTCTGTGTGTGGTCCTGTCTTATCAGGTTTACTATTTAAAGATACAGTTTTCTCCTCTCCTTTGGAGTGATTGATGTCCCTTTGCTCTGGCAATTATTCCTGTTAGTGCAGGTAAGTATTTTTTTTCCCTTTTTCTCCTTTCCCCTTCTTTAAGGGTGTATACATTTCTTTCATTTTTAATTCTTGCCGTTTTTCTTTCTATTAAGGTAGCTGCCCTTATGTCAGCGTCTAGATCTTCAAGGGGGTTACCTTCTAGGCATTCAAGGTAAACTTGGATTTTCTCTTGTTTGTAATTACAAAAAATGCATTTATTTGGCTGCTTCAAGTCCTCTTCTTTCCGCTTCTTTCAGTGTCTGTGAATTTGACACATTTGAGAGATCGGGTGGAAAAAGACATCTCATAAGTCTGACCAATGTATAGCCTGTGATGCTAAAGCTTTGGAAGGAAATAAATTATGTAGTTCCTGTCTGTCTGAAGTAGCTGGTTTTCCTAAGGATCCTTCTCCAGATGTGATTAAGTGGATTCAGATGGCTGTGGATAAATCTATGGGACAGCACAGCTCTCATAAACGCTCAAGATTCTCTTCTCAAAGAGACCGGGAAGATTTTGATTCTGACGCATCATTTGTAGAGGTACAATCTGAAGAAGGTGAAGGAATGTATTCCTCAGAAGACTCAGACTCGGTGGAGGAACATATGGATGTCAAGACCATTGAGAAACTGATAAAGGCTGTTAGATATAGCCTGAAGCTTAAAGACCCAGACATTTCTAAGCCATCCTCTTCAAGTATCTTTCCAGAACTTGCAAAAAATGAGGTCTTCCTTTCTGATCCATGACGCCATTAAAAAATAGTTTGTGAATGAATGGAAAAGACCCCAAAAGAGGATTTCGACTCAAAGGAAAATGTCAAAACTGTATCCCTTTTCTGAAGAAGAATCTGCAGCTTGGGATAATGCACCCAAGATTGATGCAGCTATTATTAGATTGTGGAGAAACACAGCTCTGCCTCTGGATGAGGTAGCATCTTTTAAAGATGCCATGGATAGAAGAATTGATAATAGCCTATGTAAGAATTATGTTTCAGCTGGAGTGGCCTGTAGACCAGCAGTTGCTATGACCTCGGTCGCTAAAACCCTTATGAAATGGCTATGTCTTTTGGAGGATGATATTGAGAAGGGTGAAAGTAGACCATCTTTATTGCAATCTTTATCCGAGATTAAATGGGCGACTGAATTTGTCTTGTTTGCCTCTCTGGATATAGTTAGATCTCTAGCCATTGCCTTATCTGTATCAGCACGTAGTGAACCCTGGTTGATATCCGGAAATGCTGATTTATTCTCAAAAAATAATTTATGTAGTATCCCATTTCAAGGGCAATTATTGTTTGGCAAACAATTGGAGGAGGCCATTAAACGTGCAGCTGAAGGCAAGAAGGTATTTCTTCCTCATAGTTACATAGTTACATAGTTACATAGTTGCATAGCTGAAAAGAGACTTGCGTCCATCAAGTTCAGCCTTCCTCACATATGTTTTTTGCTGTTGATCCAAAAGAAGGCAAAAAAAAACCCCCCCAAAAAAACCCAGTTTGAAGCACTTCCAATTTTGCAACAAGCTAGGAAAAAAAAATCCTTCTTGACCCCAGAATGGCAGTCAGATTTATCCTTGGATCAAGCAGTTATTACCCTACATTGAAAGATTATATCCTTGAATATTCTGTTTTTGCAAGTATGCATCTAGTAGCTGTTTGAACATCTGTATGGACTCTGATAAAACCACTTCTTCAGGCAGAGAATTCCACATCCTGATTGTTCTTACAGTAAAAAAACCTTTCCTTTGCCTTAGACAAAATCTTCTTTCTTCTAGTCTAAACGCATGACCTCGTGTCCTATGTAAAGTCCGGTTTGTGAATAGATTTTCACACAATGGTTTGTATTGGCCTCGAATATATTTGTATAATGTTATCATATCCACTCTCAGGCGACGTTTTTCTAAACTAAATAGGTTTAAATTTGTTAACCTTTCTTCATAGCTGATATGTTCCATTCCTTTTATTAATTTTGTAGCCCGCCTCTGCACTTTTTCTAGTGCTATAATATCCTTCTTTAGAACAGGTGCCCAAAATTGCACAGCATATTCAATGTGTGGTCTTACCAGTGATTTATAAAGAGGCAAAATGATATTCTCATCCCGAGAATGAATGCCCTTTTTCATGCATGACAATACCCTACTGGCCTTGGCCACTGCTGATTGACATTGCACATTGTTGCATAGTTTGTTGTCTATAACAATTCCCAAGTCCTTTTCGTGTGTTGTTATCCCTAATTCGCTTCCATTAAGGGTATACGTTGCTTGTGTATTCTTTACGCCGAAGTGCATAACTTTGCATTTTTCAACATTAAATTTCATCTGCCATTTGAGTGCTCAGTCCTCCAGTCTATCTAAATCCCTCTGCAGCAAAGTAATATCTTGCTCACATTGTATTATTTTACAAAGTTTTGTGTCATCTGCAAACACTGAAACATGACTTTCAATGCTGTCTTCAAGATCATTTATAAACATGTTAAATAGAAGGGGTCCCAGAACAGACCCCTGAGGGACACCACTTGCCACCTCTGTCCAGCTTGAAAATTTACCATTAACGACAACTCTTTGTACTCTGTTTTTAAGCCAATGTTCTACCCAAGAACAAGCATTTTCAGCTAGACCGATTTCCTTGAGTTTGAACACTAATCTGTGTGGAACTGTATCAAATGCCTTGGCAAAGTCCAAATAGATCACATCCACTGCAACACCCTGATCTATACTTCTACTTACTTCTTCGTAGAATGCAATCAATTTTGTAGAGAGTTTTTCCCAGGATTGGCAAGACAGGAGATCATTTTGTGATAGACCTTCCTTTCGGGAATCAAGGTCATATAAACCTGGAAGAGAATTTGCCAGAGGATCAACTTGGAGAGGAGGCCAGTTTGGAAGAGGTACCAGAGGTAGAACTGCAAACAGATCCTTCTGAAAGTTTGGGACCCCGGGTCTCAGGGGTAGGAGCACGCCTCCACCTCGTTTGGGGAACCTGGGCTCAAGCAAGTTTGGATCCCTGGGTTGTTTCAGTTCTCAAAGAAGAGTACAGACTGGAATTCCGAGAATTTCACTGTCACAATGTGTTCATGGCTTCGAAAACGCCAGGTGTTCCAGAAATAGGAAGGCTCTCATCAGAGACATTTCAAATCTTCTTCAAGGGGTGTGATCTCAAGAGTTCCTCATCAAGAGAGATTTCAAGGCATCTATTTAAATCTTCTCCTGATCGCAAAACCTTCTGGAGATTGGCGTCCGATCCTAGATCTCCACAATCTGAATCTATCTCTCAATGTCCAAAGGTTCAGAATGAAGTCTTTGTCATCTATAATCTTGGTGATTCACCCAGGAGACTGGATGATCTTGATTGATTTAAAAGACGCCTATTTTCACATCCCAATAGCAGATTACCTTCAAAAGTTTCTGAGGTTTGCAATTCTAGGAGAACATTTTCAATTCAGAACGGCTCCCTTCGGCCTAAGTACAGCTCCAAGGACCTTCTCAAAGGTCCTTTTGGCTCTGATAGCGATGATGAGACTGCAGGGCCTCAATATTTATCATTACTTGGACGACATTCTGCTTGTAGAAGAAACAAGAACAAAACTTATAGTTCAAAGGGACTGGGCAATAAGAATTTTGTAAGAGTTTGGATGGATCATCTATTACCAGAAGAGCCAGCTGCCCCCTTCCCAGAGTATTTGCTTTCTAGGAGCATGGTTCGACACAAAGCTAGAAATGGTGTTTCTTTCAAAAGAATGAAGAGATTGCGTTATGTCAAAGGCACAGAAGGTGATCAACTCAGAATGGGTCACTGCCAAAGTTTTTATGAGCAATTCTTCATCAACCATTGGCCTTGTAAAGTGGGTTCAGTGGCACCTGCGCTACCCCAGATGGATTTTTTAAGAAGGTTCAACCAAGACAAAGACAACTGGTGAAAAAAGATCTTCATTACAGAATTTCTTCGGAAGTGCTTGGACTGGTGGCAAGAACCTGCAAACCTCCGCATAGGTTTTCCTCTAGGGGAGATAGATTGGATATCTTTAACTACGGACGCCAGTAGTCTAGGTTGGGGTGCTTAACTTCTTCAGTGGAATGCCCAAGGCAAATGGGTAAACAGGGCCTCTCACATTCCAGCCAACCTCCTAAAACTGCGTTCGGTTTTCTTAGGTTTGATTCACTTTCAAGGTGTTTTAATGGGAAAATGGGTGAAGATTTCTCATGGACAATCAAATGGTGGTTTCCTATCTAAACAGACAAGGAGGTACCAGAAGCCGGAAACCTTCTTCAGGAGTTGGAACCCATTATTCTGTGGGCTCAGAAGAATGTATTGGGTCTGTCTGCAATTTATATTTAAAGCCGACTTCCTCAGCAGGACTTATCTGGATGCCAAGGAATTGCAGTTGAACCCCAATATATTCCATCAACTGGTTTTGCATTGGGGGTTGCTGAAAGTGGATCTAATGGCTTCAGCCAAAAACACCCAACTTCTAGCGTTTTTCTCAAGTATGTTCCATCCCAGGGCACTGAACACAGATGCCCTTTCCAGCACTTGGCCTTTGTATTCCCCCATTTCTTCTCATATGGAAAAGGATCAAGAAGGAACGACTACTGGTGTTGGCAATCATCCCATTTTGGCCTCATAGACCATGGTTCCCTCTCCTCAGGTCTCTAGCGATTGCCAACCCTTGGAAATTGCCGGACGTTCCAGATCTTCTGATTCGGGGACCAGCGGTTCACCCGTCTCCAAAAACACTCCATTTGATGTCATGGAAACTGAGAGGAGGTGTTTAGCTAATCAAGGCTTTTCTCAAGCAGTGATCAGCACTCTTTTGCAGTATAGAAGGAGATCAACGTCTACTACTTATTACCGCATTTGGACAGTGTTTGCGGATTGAGCCAAAGATAATAATGTTTCATGCCTTTCTCCCACAGTCTCCAACATCTTGGAATTTCTGCAGACCGGTCTGGATAGAGGGCTAAGCCTTAGTTCCCTACGTGTACAGGTTTCAGTTTTGTCTGCTCTTACAGGTTGCAGGTGGACTCTGGACGGCATGGTGGTCCGTTTTCTGACTGCAGTTAAGAAAGCAAAACCATCTGTTAGATCCCTGTCGCCTCCCTGGGACCTTCCTTTAGTTCTAAAGGCTTTGTCTCTTCCTCCTTTTGAACCTCTTTCTGACTCCACGGATTGGCTGCTTACCTTCAAAGTCCTCCTTCTTGTTGCTATTACCTCAGGCAGGAGGGTGTCTGAAATTCAGGCCTTATCTACTGAAGAGTCCTGTATGATGTTCTATCCTGATCGAGTTGTTCTGCGGACTAACACAGATTTCCGGCCTAAGGTGATGTCGGAATTTCATTTTAATGAGGAGATAGTTCTTCCTTCGTTTTTTCAGTCTCCCTCGACCCCAGAGGAAGAGAGATGGCATACTCTGGATGTCTCCAGGTGCCTTTCTATTTATCTGTATAAGACAACTAGCTGGAGAAAATCTTCCAGTCTCTTTCTGAACTTTGCTGGATTTCGGAGAGGCTTGGCTGCATCTAAATCTACTTTAACCCCTTAGGGACACATGACAGTGTGACATGTCATGATTCCCTTTTATTCCAGAAGTTTGGTCCTTAAGGGGTTAAGCCGCTGGATTGTTACTGCCATTTCTTCCGCATATCAGGCTCAAGAAACGCAAGTCCCTTCGGGATTAAAGGCTCATTCTACAAGATTTCTCTCTACTTCATGGGCAGCTGCTACTAACACTCCAATTGAAAGCATTTGCAAAGCAGCTACATGGGCATCCGCCAACACCTTTATTAGGCATTATGCCTTGGATGTGAGGTCCAGAATGGCTACTGAATTTGGAAGAAATGTTCTTTCCTCAGTTTCATGATTCTGAATAAAAATGGAATTTCTTTGTTGCATTATTACGTTTGTCTTAGTTTGGGTATTACCCTATTGTGATGCTGCCATGGATTAGCCAGGAATTCAGAACATTTCCTCATACTTACTTAATCATTTTCTTTTCCTGGATATATCCATGGCAGCATCCATAAATTTCCCTTCCCATGTTTTTAGATCCTTCAAGCGTTTTACATGACTGATGATACCAGGTAAGGAGGGTCTATTTTTTTGTAAAGTGCTTCCTGTCCTAAACAGCCAAGGGGGAGGAGCTAAACCTATCATGATGCTGCCATGGATATATCTAAGAAATGAAAATTACGGTAAGTATGAGGAAATTTTCTTAATTTCTCTCTCTAGAATAGAAGCAGTTTGTTCTTCCATGGATCTTATTGCCTTAACTTGCTCTAACTCCTGAGTATGGGGCCGCACGCTGCCTCCAGAGGACTGCGATTAATGACCGCACCGAGGTCAGTAAGTGTCTATTCAGGGATCTTTGAACTTGGAAATAGGAAGTGTGATGTATGGAGAAGCATTTTCAGGAGGCCATAGTCCACTGCTTTGTCAGTTACCCCTGCCATAGCCTCATGTACCTGACGAGGTACCTGACCTTGTGTACCTGACTCTACACACCATATGTGTATCATTGTTACCCTTTCTTTCTCACAGTGCCAACATCTATCTGTGTGTTCTGGGGATATGTTATGTTCACATCAGATATTTATATATGAAACTAAATTTTATATGAATAGAATCTAAAAAAAGTGATAAACTAAGAAATGTTATTTTCCAAGTTCTGCATGGCATTTTAACTGTGAATGTTATAATACCGTTAACTTTAACTGCAATAAAACACACAATTTTGTATGATATGATGTCCCACGAGTACAATGATGCCCCCTAGTACAGGTTTCATAGAGTTTTGGAAAAGTTACAGGTCAAATAGAAGAGCTTGTCTATTTCAGTTTTTACACATTAAAATTTGCAACAGTTGACAATCCAGGCTATTCAAAATGGGTTATGCCCAGTCTTTTTTTAGTAGCCACTTAGTCACAAACCCTGGCCAAAGTTAGTGTTCATACTTGATTTTTTCATAAAAACGTTCACAGATGATATCATCGACATTATACGTTTTACTGCTCTAAAACGCTCATATTTTTGTTCAGCGATGTCTTATGAGTCTTACAACAGTAACCTCCATGTAACCTCCATGTACAGATTTTCTGGGGTTTTGGAAAGTTACAGGGTCAATTATAGGGTTTGCCCATTTTAATTTTTACACAGTGAAATTTGCCAGCTATGTGGTAGGTCAACACAGTATACAAAGGTGTGAAACCTGTCAATATATGGCAACTTGGTATCTTACGGACCCGTTATGTTGTAATGAAGTATGTAAGATTTGACCCCCACACCTGACTTTGAATCTAGTGCAATCAACTATATCACTGTCTAATTAAATGCCTCAGACCTCAATTTCCTCAGGTGGACTTTCTTACTCTTAAGATGGAAAGCATAAGGAGGGATACATATCCGGAAGGTGAATTAGAAACAAGGAAAGAAAAGAGATTAGAAGAAAAAGATAACAAAGAAGAAGAAGAAAAACAAGCAGAAACTAAAGGGGGGAGGGGAGGTGGCTGGATGTTGGATAATAGTAAGAAGAGGAAAACAAAACAAGAGAAAAGAAAAATAGAGAAAGAGAAGAGAGATAAAAGGGGGGTGGTATTCATGTAATAGGGCAGCAAGGTAGAAGAAAGAATAGCATCTCTGCCCCTCAACCCATCCCGCACCTCACGCGCAAGTGAGTTCTCTCTATGCACAACCATCTACTCTCCGTGACATATAATTGGGCTAATGCGCCCATGTCTGGGTTCAGCGCCCACAGGGAGGCTGTAAGGGTCTCCATTTAATACATTTCATCCACCCTAGCCACCCATTGCTGTAGGGCGGGCAACTCCTTTGAATGCCACCAAGCGGAGATCAGAGACGTGGCTGCATTAAGCAGATGTTTAGTTAGAGATTTTTGTAGAGAGAGAGGAGCATTTTAGTATGATGCAATAGCATCGGCAGGACCCACTGGGATCATGAAAATCATGGCATACTATTTGCAAATGTAGGCAACTCAGATTATTCAAAATTGGGTATGTCCAGTCTTATTTAGTAGCCACTTAGTCACAAACCCTGGTCAAAATTAGTGTTGATTTTCTTATTTTGCATTTTTCAAGTACTGCACTTTCACTGATGATATCACCATCAACACTCATATTTGTGTTCACCAAAGTCTCCCGAGTACAACAATAACTCCCATGCGCAGATTGTGCTCGCATTATGCTGCCTGGAGACCAGCAACATATCTGCATCTTCCAAATCCTGGAAAGTTATCTGTTCTGAGGCAGAGTACTAATTATGGACCAATCACCACCATTTGGAAACAATATAATGTCTCCCAGAACTTTAGCCCTTTTCACCTAGTATAGCACCTGTATTGCTTTGATTAATATATCCTCCAGTGTGGACACCAGGGGCATTGATGGGGAGATAGTTGGGAGAGCCAGGGGTGGGCTTTGAGTAGGCGTAACCAAATGCCCATTGACAGTCCCAATTTAAAAAATACATTTCTAATTTTCAGGTCCGTTCCTGCCTTAGGTCCCTGGAGTTCTGCTTTTGGGGCACCAGTGAATAGTTTCCATCAAGCATAGCACAAGTGTGTCATAAGACGCACTCGCTCTCATGTCTAAAGACTACCCTTGTGTTTGTGTTGTGTTTTTAATGTGCACGCTTCCTTTTGTGCTAAAAGTTGAGGGGGAGGCTGTACTGACATCAGACGTTCAGTATGCACAGAATTAACATTAGTCACCTGAAACACTCCAAGATACCTAAAGACGCTTCAATGATACTGTCAGAGGTGGTCTTACAAGTCCGGCTTTCATAACGAAACTCTGAACATAAAGACTACAGGCACCATGACCACTTCAAATTACTGAAGTGGTCATAGTGCTTGGAGTAACCATTTAAATGCAAATTAAACCAATATGAGTTAAACAAAATTGATCTACATTATGGATCAACTCAAATTATGCCCAATTTCAGGTTTCATAGCTTGTTAATTAACTCCTATCAATTCCTACCAGGTGGTTTCCAGATCTGCTATATTTTTCTGGCCACAAAAATGGCCATGGTGTCCTCAAAGAGTAAGCAGTCAAAACACTTAAGAACAGTTTGACAACTTACCTGGTTCCCATCCTGTGCCCCATGTTGTCCTATTTGGAGCCAGAAGCTCCTCTACGGAGCTGACATTAGCTCCACTAATCTAAGCCCTGCTGTACAGCTTGCTGAGAGTGTCAGCTGAATTCTCTTATGCAATAAGTGCATTCTTGGGGTTAGCTCAGTGCAGACACTTCTATCTGCAGATGCCCAATGTACCCCACATTCTGAAAGGAACACAGTTTTTGTGTGCCTTCCCCAATCGTGAGGGTTTGAAAGGTGAGTATTACTTACCTTTCTTCCCTCGTCTCACTTATCTCAAGGTGAACTCAGCAAATTCTTCTATTGCTTCCAATAGGTATGCGCTGGAAGGCTAGTGTGCACGTGCAACAAATCACCACGTTTGACTCGGTTCTCACATGGAAGGGCATCTAGCTACTGTCAGGAATACAGCCAGTAGCCACACTTTGCCTGGTTAAAACTGGAGGGCCACTGCAACCAGACCAGTTTGTTGAGATGAGGTGGTTGGGGTGCCTTTAGTGATCCTTTAAATGGTTAGACTATTTACACTGGGAGGGTGCCAGGACTCTTCTGGCACCATGACCACTGTAACATGCTGTAGTGGTTATGGTGCTTGGAGTGTTCCTTTAATCATTTCACTATTTGAAAGAAACTGTCTTTAACCAATGTGATTATTTAATTGCTTTCACATCAGGAGCATATACATTCAATGTACGGCCTGGGAATACTTTTTAGCCTAGCATGGCAGAATGAACGAAAGTTCTGCAATAATATGCCAATTTTGCAAGCCAGGATGGACCTCCTAATAACTAGTAAGTAATGATAAGTCATGGGTTTCTTCCTAAGCTCGGTCCAATATGAATAAATTCACTAAAATACAAATACTGTCGAGATAACAAAATTCTGTCAAAAAATAATTATATTTCAAACAAATTTGCAATTCACACATTTAATAAAGGCAACTCTGGTTACATTTCAGCCAAATTAACATAATTAATTCTCATGTCCGCTTTTAAATAATCACTTCTCACGTGTGGATTACACAAAGAATAGGATTGCATATTTATCAAACACAGGATTTATATTGGGTTCAGTCTGAACAAATCTGTTAGGCAGAGCTCAAAGAATAAATTCCCCTGAATTTTGCTATTTGCCTTCAGGGAGCACAATCAGCCAGAAAACATATACATAAAACTAAATTCAATTCATAGAAGAAAGCAAATGGAGGCCCCTCAAATCCCCCATGAACCAGAAAGGATCTAGATATATGGCACTACACATTATAGCTGGTGGTATGAGGGCTAATAAAAGAATGGGTGGTCAACCACTCAATAAACTCTCTAAGAACTGTTTTTTTTTTCAATGTGTTTTATATTTTTAATTAAAATATATTTTAATTGAGATATATTGGATTCCTTTATGGATGAACTTCTTTGCAGATCACTTGTTTATTTCTTATTAAAATATTTTAATTGAGATATATTGGATTCCTTTATGGATGGACTTCTTTGCAGATCACTTGTTTATTTCTTATTAAAATATTTTAATTGAGATATATTGGATTCCTTTATGGATGGACTTCTTTGCAGATCACTTGTATCTCTCCCTCCAGACCCAGGAAGTGATCCAGAATGTTGCGATGCTTTACCATGGCAACACTCTGAGTCAATAAGAAGAGCCAGAGCAGAGGTACTTGTGTGGGGCTGGCTATACAGGCAGTCAGTCAGTCAGTCAGTCAGTCAGCCAGCAATGCTTTCACAACAGGCCATGACTCCTCTTTGGGTGCTCCCTCCCTCCCCTATTCCAAATATGACCTCTCACTTGGGGCATTACCAATGACACCAGATTTGTCCAGATTTCATACTTATGATTAAGGTGCCTAAACAACAAATTTGTATGTGGAGGTGGATCGTTAAGAGGGTTATAATACTGAGTTGCTTAATAGCTGGTAAAGAGTGGCAGAATTGAAGAGTTCTAATTACTTCTAAATACAGAATTGAGGACTTGACCCCCTGAATGATGCAATTAACATCACTGGACCACCTTTTGCCCAATCGCTGTCTCACATCATGTGATGTCGATATTTGGAGGTGTGCTGTTTTAGTGTGACTATTGTATTCTGGTTTTTAGTTCCCCACAATGCAATTAAAATGACAATCTAAGCACCATAGCCACTACATTCCAGTACTGGCACCATAACCTTGTTGTTGGACAAACTTAGATTGATTGGGTACAATAAAACCAGGAGTTTCCAAAGCACCTGCAGCCCAGTATCAAAGAAAGACAAAGTTTAATTAGAAAATAGTTTCGCTCAATCACTCAATTCATGCGAATACACATACATTTATAATGTATACATTAATAAATGTGTGTTTTATTAACCCCATAAGGACCAAACTTCTGGAATAAAAGGGAAACATGACATGTCACACATGTCATGTGTCCTTAAGGGGTTAAAGTGTATATAAAATAAGTATATATATTAAGGATCATTAAATTCCATCTGTACATTGTGCTAGCAGAAATAATTGCAAATGTGTAGATTTTAATTGAAAGCTCTTTAAAAATATGATCCCTATTGATACCGGAGAAACTGACGGAAGCCAAGCACAGAGAGATGGACACAGGTTTCTTCAGGAAGGAAGAGATTCTTTATTCGGTTCACCGATCGGGACTCAGAGGGACTAATGTCACCAAAATACAACAAGTTCTGAGCCCCGGACAATAGTGTAGGCTCCTTATATAAGCATGTAACTCCTCCCATAATAAGCTCCACCCACACATTCTCTTACCCAATCAAACGAACAAGAACTAACTTCCTGTTTGACCGCATGGCTTGCCCAGCACAATGGAGGAGGGGAATACTACATCCGGTATTCTCGCACAGAGGCGGCTCTCTAATTAGGCGGTTTAGGCGGCCGCCTAAGGCCTCGCGCTAGAAGGGGCCTCGCGGCCGCCTAAACCGTGTAATTAGAGAGCCGCTTCAGGGCTCTCTTTCCCAGTAAAAAAAAAAAATTAAATACTTTAATGCCGGTCGGCGGCCGCATAAAGATTGCCGCGGCGCCGGCGCTATTAAAAGATGAAACCCTCTCAAATGGGTTTCCCCGTGCAGGAGTGAGTCCCCTCCTCCTGCACACTTCCTGGTAATCGGCCAATCCGCGATGTCGATGACGTCACGACGCGGCGACGCCACGACGTAACCCCTCCCTGCATTCCCCCGCCTGCGGTACCAAGAAGAAGAGAGAAGAGTAGCTGCTACTGAAGAAAAGAGAGCAGAGGAGAAGAGAGAAAACTGAGAAAACAGAAGGACTCAGGAGAGCAGAGGAGAAGAGAGAAAAAGGTAAGGAGAGCAAAGGAAAATACATTAAAGAGAAGGGAAGGAGTGCAAAGGAAAATAAATGAAAGGGAAGGGAAGGAGAGACAAAGAAAATAAATTAAAGGGGAAGGGAAGGAGAGCAAAATAAAATAAATTAAAGGGGAGGGGAGGGGAAGGAGAGACAAAGAAAATAAATTACAGGGGAGGGGAAGGAGAGCAAAGTAAAATAAATTAAAGGAGAGCAAAATAAAATAAATTAAAGGGGAGGGGAGGGGAAGGAGAGACAAAGAAAATAAATTAAAGGGGAAGGGAAGGAGAGCAAAATAAAATAAATTAAAGGGGAGGGGAGGGGAAGGAGAGCAAAATAAAATAAATTAAAGGGGAGGGGAGGGGAAGGAGAGCAAAATAAAATAAATTAAAGGGGAAGGGAAGGAGAGCAAAATAAAATAAATTAAAGGGGAGGGGAAGGAGAGCAAAATAAATTAAAGGGAAGGGGAAGGAGAGACAAAGAAAATAAATTACAGGGGAGGGGAAGGAGAGCTAAGTAAAATCAATTAAAGGAGAGCAAAATAAAATAAATTAAAGGGGAGGGGAAGGGAAGGAGAGACAAAGAAAATAAATTAAAGGGGAAGGGAAGGAGAGCAAAAGAAAATAAATGAAAGGGGAATGGAAGGAGAGCAAATTAAAATAAATTAAAGGGGAAGGGAAGGAGAGCAAAAGAAAACAAATTAAAGGGGAATGGAAGGAGAGCAAATTAAAATAAATTAAAGGGGAAGGGAAGGAGAGCAAAAGAAAATAAATTAAAGGGGAAGGGAAGGAGAGCAAAAGAAAATAAATTAAAGGGGAAGGGAAGGAGAGCACATGGAAAATAAATTGAAGGGAAAGGGAAAGAGAACAAATGGAAAATAAATTAAAGGGGAAGGGAAGGAGAGCAAAGGAAAATAAAGAAAAGGGAAGGAGAGCAGAGCAGAGCAGAAGAGAGAAAAAAAGCAGGAGAGCTGTACCCCCCATCATTCCACAGAATAATGGTGGTATATCATGACAATATTACTTAACAATATTAAATATTATTAATAATATAATAATTATATTATTTACTATAATTATATATTATCCTAATTATTATATTAATTATTATCATTAAAGGAAAAATCCAGTGCCAGGAAAACAATCGGTTTTCCTGGCACTGGAGGTACCCTCTCCCTCCCACCCCCCAATACCCGGTTACTGAAGGGGTGAAAACCCCTTCAGTCACTTACCTGAGGCAGTGACGATGTCCCTCGTCGCTGTCTCCTCCTCCGCGCCGCTCCTCCTACTGTCTCCGTCGGCCGTTGGGCGAGACTAATCCCGCCCACCGGCCGAGGAGACCTAATGCGCATGCGCGGCATTAGCGCTCCCCATAGGAAAGCATTGAAAAAGATTTTCAATGCAATCCTATGAGGAAATGAGCGACGCTGGAGGTCCTCACACAGCGTGAGGATGTCCAGCGACGCTCTAGCACAGATAATCTGTGCTATGAAGGAGGAAGTGACCTCTAGTGGCTGTCTAGTAGACAGCCACTAGAGGTGGAGCTAACCCTGCAAGGTAATTATTGCAGTTTATAAAAACTGCAATAATTACACTTGCAGGGTTAAGAGTAGTGGGAGTTGGCACCCAGACCACTCCAATGAGCAGAAGTGGTCTGGGTGCCTGGAGTGTCCCTATATTAATTGTTAATATGTTAATATTAACAATAATATTATGATAATATGTAATATGTTATAATCACAGTATAGTATTATAGTATAGTATTGACTCCTTGACTGACATCAAAATTGAAGATCTCAGCCAATCCGATGCTTTCCTATGGGAAAGCATTGTGATTGACTGAGATAATCAGTTTAGATTATGTTAGCCAATTGGGCGGATCCGGCGCTGGCGGACTTGTGCAGCTCTAGAAATTAGGTAAGTTTTTACTACATTGGGGGGGGGGGGGGGGGGGGGCTAAATAGTTAAACACGATAGGGTCAGGAATACACATTTGTGCTCCTAATACTGTAGTGTTCTTTTAATACACTGTTGAACTTTATTTCAACTTTATTTCAGTTTTAGGAGACATCAACAAGAATAACTAAGTAGTCAGCCACAAACCTTTTATCTATACCCAATGTTTGTGTATAGGTATTTTGTAGAATAATTTAAGAACAAAAATAAGTTTGTGAATAGTGAGATTATGAGGTTTATTAATGTTTGCCTTAAAATATATAATTTATACAGTTAATTTTAATATCGGCTGCTTATTTTTTCTTTTTAGCGCGCGTGGCGCGGGGGGGGGGCCTCATATTTGATTTTCGCCTAAGGCCTCAAAAAGTCTAGAGCCGCCTCTGTTCTCGCACATGCTCCGTACACTACTGATCGTATCTTTGCCACGTGCAACCAACCGACCGATACACCAGTATATGCACGTACACATGCCACGTGGTAATCTCGGCCTACTAAATTTATTTTTACCGAGATTCCACCACATTCCCCCCTATTTTCACAATTACGGAGGCATCACTTAACCTTAGTTTGCATATACCTCAGGTTGCCATGAACCAGACCAGACTTTGCGACTAATGACGTGAATCCCTCAACATTCTTCTTCCTGCACTAGTTCTCCCTGATTTAGAGCCTCATATCTATATATGGCCATTATCTGTGCAGCAGCCTTTCTCTCTGCTATATTTTCTATAATGCCCTGCACAGACCTAACTACCAAAGGAACAAGACATGGTAGGAGAAGACACAGCATTAAGATTAGCATGACTCCACCTACCAATGCCTTAAGTCCTCCAAACTGCTCATACCAATTACCAAACCAACTACTTGGATTATACCCTTTCCATACCTGAGTAGGCACATGCGCTAGTTTAACCATATGGCTAGTAAGCTCAGCTATTGCTTGCCCTTCATCATCTATTTGAAGACAGCAATTGCTTAGGTTAAACTTCCCACATACACCTCCCTCTACTGCTAATAGATAATCCAAAGCTAATCTATTTTGATAAACGGCTGTCCTCATCCTAGTATTATGCTTCGCTAGGAGATTGAGCGCTTGTGATGTCTCATTGGTAATTATCTCAACCACTGCCTGTAACCTTATAATGCGGTTGAGCATATATATTGGGGTTCTATATCTGAAAGTACCATCTTCTGCCCAAGTGGCTGGCCCATAATAATCTATGATACGCTGGGGAGGCCACTCATTATCTTCCCAGGTACCTATCTCTAGGGGTCCCCTTTTCTTCCTATGATTCACATCATATACTTTAACTCCCAAAGTCTCTCCTGTTTCAATAGGCAACAAGAAGAAGGATGGTTTGAGCATACCTAACACACATGCCCCTTCCCAGTCCTGTGGTAACTCCGAATAGGCCTTCTTACCACAGATCCAGTACAAACTTGATGGGGCTTTCCAACTAGATGTGATAGATAGATCAAACCACACGTCCTTTAAATTGGCATAATTTGCAAACGGGTTAGGTGGTTCTGAGACATTTGAAGCCGACCACCAGGTTGTATTCTTTGTATTATCATCATAAGCTTTTTGCCCTAGACAAGTTAGTTCTCCTACAGATGTGTTAAACATTATTCATTTTCTTGCTATGCAAACATAACCTATGATGGAGGTCTTTAATCGCCACTCAGATTTACCTCTAACACTCATTTGATAATCGGCTTGAGAAGATATTATTTGTTCAACTGTCTCAGAACCGGACATTACCTCCTTTGCTTCCCAGGGCCATTGGTCTCCCATGTTAGTACCTCCACATACATAGCAGTTGGTCACATTAAGACTACCAGCAATACTTTCAGCTAAATCTATAAACAGTTTTTTAGCATTATGGGGGATCTTATTTTCTACACTCATCTCTTCATAAAAAGAATGGAAAACCTGATGAGTTTGGGATGCTACGGTATCGGTCTCTATCCCTATAAATAATATTGTCCCAGGATCTAAACCCGTCCCATATATCTGGAACCCAAATAAGTTACCAAACCTATCTAAAAATTGTTCAGGATTATTAATAAGTATATGGACTGGGTTACACTTCATAGACTTACAATACGGTTTGGTAGGCAACTTAGTTACAATCATATCCTTATCTACTGTCTGTCCCCAAGTTGCCCACCCCACACAAGACCAGTATGGGCAATAATTATAATCCCTATCTGGGCATTTTGGACTTACGTACTTATTTTTACTACTGGGACAAATATACTTATCGTTAGACCCATACGTTCTCTCCCATTTAAGATCCCCACATACATTCCACGGCTTTCTACCACTTGATATCGCCTTACATGCATCAAATAGCAGAACACCCGAAGAATGTACGGTTTCTAATACTGTTTTATTTATTAGGGTCCCCTGTGGATCTCCATTCCGGAGAGTCAACCAAATCGTACGGGGTTGATACTCTGGATTGAAGCACTTAGGTTCTCCTACTTCTAAATGGCATACACTATAATCTATACCTAAGTATCTACACCTAGATACATATCCTTTCCACTCATATTGTGAATGCCAAATTAGGGTCTGGGAAATATGATTACCTGTTATAGTAGTCTTAATGCAAACCTCACAGCTAGGTGTGACGGTACCGCTACCCTCCTGAATATTTAAAAACACAAAAATGCACATTATCAAAAACACTTCTTTCGACGTCTTCATCCTCAGTCTTCGTCCGTGCGACGGCACCTCAGCTTCCAGGCTGTAAGGGCTGCAAGGAATGGAAGTTCTGCTCTTCTCTTCACAGAGGTCCCTTCGAGACACCCTGGCTATGACACGTAGGTAAGTGGTCAGGCTTTATTATGGCCGTCAAAACACTCACTTACTGATCTCTTTAAATACAATTGTAATCCCAATATCTCCTCGTCACTCCGACTGAGTCGTGCGCTTTAACCGGATCTTGCAGGGATTCTCTGTATCTGGTGTAGCTTGCCAAGAATCTACTGCTGCTGGTTTAACCCTGGAGTGATGAATCCACGGAGTCACTTCAGCCACCTTTATTGCTGTAGGGGTAGACAAAAGAACAACATAAGGACCCCTCCACTTAGGCCCTAACGGTATACTGTTCCACTCTTTAATCCACACTTGATCTCCTGGATGATAGCTATGAACAGGGGGATAAATATTCACAGGTAATCTATCTTGTACCCATTTCTGTACCTCCTCCATAGTTTTACCCAACTCTACAACCTGCTGCCGGGTAATTCCTTCTCCCAACTGACTCAAATCCCCCCTTAAGTTACCAAGTACGGGAGGTGGACGCCCATACATGATTTCAAAAGGTGAGAGACCCATCCTTCTGGTAGGTGTACTACGAATACGTAACAGAGCTATAGGCAAAAGAACATTCCACTTAAGCTGAGTCTCTTGACACATCTTTGCCAACTGGTTCTTAATAGTTCTATTCATTCTTTCTACTTTACCAGAGCTCTGAGGTCTATATGCCGTATGAAGCTTCCACTTAATACCAAGCATATGAGTCAGTTGTTGTAGGCACTGATGGCACTGAAAGGCTGGACCATTATCCGATCCTATAGAGCATGGTAGTCCATATCGGGGTATTATTTCTCTTAACAGGAATCGTACAACTTCTCCTGCTTTCTCTGTACGAGTAGGACATGCTTCTACCCAGCCTGAATAGGTACACACAACTACTAGTAGGTAGCGATGTCCACCGGATTTAGGCATTACTGTATAGTCTATTTGAAGATCGGACATAGGGAGTCCCCCCATATACTGGACTCCTGGTGGTTTCACTGGTCCTTGCCTTGCGTTGTTCTTAGCACATATTACACATCTTCGTACAATGGCTTGAGTCAAGTTGGACAATCTTGGTATGTAGAAATGTTTTCTGAGAGATTCTTCCATACTATCTCTTCCAGAATGTGTCCCATTGTGATAATTCTGGACAATTTCTACAGCTAGTGATGCTGGAATGACTATTCTTCCATCTTCTAACTGATACCATTTGTTCTACAGATACTTCCCAGCTTCAGTCTTTAACCACTCTTCTTCTTGAGCTGTATAAACTGGAGTCCATTGAGACAGTGGAGTCGGTATAAGTGCAGCTATATGTTCCACATATTCCTGTCTTCCTGATTCAGCGACACGCTTAGCTGCATTATCTGCCATACGATTTCCTTTGGTTACATCACCATCTCCTTTCAGATGCGCCCGACAATGTATAATACCAACTTCTTTTGGTTCCCACACGGCTTCCAGTAGTTGTAATATTTCAGCTGCGTACTTAATTTCTTTACCCTCTGAATTCAATAGTCCTCTTTCTTTATACAAAGCTCCGTGGGCATGAGTGGTTAAAAACGCATACTTGGAGTCCGTGTAGATGTTCACTCTTAAACCTTCAGCCAATTGTAACGCTCGTGTTAGTGCAATTAGTTCTGCCTTCTGTGCCGATGTTCCTTTTGACAATGCCCGTGCTTCTATCACCTTGTCTATGGTTGTTACTGCATATCCTGCATAGCGAATCCCTTCTTTCACATAACTACTGCCGTCCGTATAGTACTGGACATCAGGGTTCTGGATGGGAAAATCACGAAGATCTGGTCTACTTGAGAATACTTCATCCATCACCTCCAGGCAATCATGTTGACTTTCAGTAGGTTGTGGCAAAAGGGTAGCTGGATTTAAAGTGTTAACAGTCTCTAAATGCACTCTTGGGTTTTCACACAACATAGCTTGATACTTAGTCATGCGGCTGTTACTAAACCAATGATTGCCTTTATAGTCTAGCAACGTCTGTACTGCGTGCGGGACTCGCACATAGAGTTCTTGACCCAGAGTGAGTTTATCGGCTTCAGCTACCAGCAGGGCGGTGGCAGCTACGGCTCTTAGACAAGGTGGAAGACCACTGGCCACTGCATCCAGTTGTTTTGACATATATGCAACAGGTCTTTGCCATGATCCCAAGTACTGTGTCAATACTCCCACAGCCATTCTTCTTTGCTCGTGTACATATAAGTAGAATGGACGTGTATGATCAGGTAGACCTAATGCTGGGGCACTCATCAAAGCCTTCTTCACATCTTCAAATGCCTTTTGCTGTTCTGGTGTCCACAGGAAGGGATCGTGTTCTGTACCTTTTATAGCTGCATAAAGAGGTTTCGCCAATATCGCATAACTGGGAATCCATATCCTACAGAAGCCTGCTGCCCCCAAGAATTCCCGCACTTGTCTTCTATTCTTGGGTATTGGTATTTGGCATACAGCTTCTTTTCTCTCTGGTCCCATTATTCTTTGACCTTCAGAGATATGGAATCCCAGATACTTGACAGTTGGCTGACACAACTGAGCTTTCTTCCTGGACACCTTGTATCCTGCCTTCCAGAGAATGTGTAGTAGATCATGTGTTGCTTGCTGACATATTTCTCTAGTAACTGCCGCTATCAACAAATCATCTACATATTGCAATAGTACACACTCTCCTGGGATGGACTTGAAATCCAGTAAGTCTTGACTTAAAGCTGATCCAAATAGGGTAGGTGAATTTTTAAACCCTTGGGGCAGTCTTGTCCAAGTCATCTGGCGTTTCGAGCCCGTTACAGCATTTTCCCATTGGAATGCGAAGATACACTGGCTTTCCGCAGCAATTCGAAGGCAAAAGAAGGCATCTTTGAGATCTAAGACAGTGAAATAGGTAGCCCCGCCCGGAATTAAAGCAAGCAGGTTATATGGATTGGGCACAACTGGGTGTATACTTACGACCGCATCATTGACTGCTCTCAAGTCCTGCACAGGGCGATACTCATCTGTACCGGGCTTTTGAACAGGCAGCAATGGGGTGTTCCAGGGGGAAGTACAGAATTTTAGGATACCATACCGTATGAACTTATCCAAATATGATTGTATATTCTTCTTGGCCTTTTGTGGGATATGATATTGCCTTAAGCTCACTGGATAGACCCCAAGTTTCAGTTCGATTCGAATTGGTGGGATATTGCGAGCAAGTCCTGGTGGGTTGTTCTCTGCCCACACTCCTGGTATATTAAACAAGGATTCATCACTCTTAGGGTTTTGGCTAGTCAACGCTGTATAAAGTCGCCACTCTTCTTCCTTTGGTACAGATATTGTCATTATACCTGAAGGTCCCTTGAACTTTAAAGATGTTGTTCCATTTTGGTAGAAACGTTATCTGCGCTTGTAGTTTTGACAACAAATCACGTCCTAGCAGTTGAACTGGACATTCAGGCATATAAAGGAATTGATGTTTTACTACGTGGCCTCCCAATGTACAGAGTCGACTTTTAAGAACCGGTTTAGCAGCACTCCTTCCAGTTGCTCCTATTACGGTGATGGTTCTTCCAGATGGAGGAGCAACTAGGTCAGTCACCACCGAATGTTCAGCACCAGTATCGATCATGAACGCACTCAACGCCAAGGGGGATAGAGCCCGGTCGGTATCAATAGTCCTCCATGACAGTGTCAGCCAATCCTACAAAGTCCCTATCTTCTCTATCGCGGGATCTCTGCGCTGCTGGATAATACCTGTCTTCTCTAACACTTCCTCTATTGCTACCATTATTCCCTCCAGGACCTCCTCTACCTCTCACTCTGCCTCTATAATTACCATATCCTGCCCTAGGTCTGTCTCTCTCATACTGTTCCCTTTGTGGACACTCACTTCTCCAATGCCCTTCTTCCCTACAGTACGCACACTGATTCCTACTCAGGGGTTCCCTATTCCACTTACTATCGCCTTTATCTGCTCCCCTATACACCTCTTTCTCCCTTCTATCTACGCCTGCGATCGCTGCCGCTAGCATATCTGCCTTTCTACGCATCTTGCGCTCTTCCTCTTTCTTCGTTTCTGTTTCCCTGTTCATATACACCTTGCTACCTCCATTAGTTGGGTTATGGACATCCCTACGAACCCTTCTAACTTTTGTAGCTTGCGCTTTATATCCCCGTAGGCTTGGCTGACAAAGGCAGAGTTAACCATCCGGGAATTCTCAGGGGCCTCCGGATTAAAGGGGGTATACAATCGGTATGCCTCCAATAATCGGTCATCAAAGACACTGGGCGATTCATCACATTTCTGCAATACCTCAGCCGTCTTAGACATGTTAATCGCCTTCTTTCCTCCAGCTTTCATGCCAGCAATAATAGCGTCCCTATAAGCTTTTAGATGAACCAAGTCTGCGCCATTGACATTCCAATTTGGATCGGCATTTGGATAATGTGCTGTGGCCCATGCTGCTGGGTTGGCCTGATTTTGTGTACGGGCCTCTTCTTCCAGCGCTTTAATTGCCGCTTGATTTATCCTAGTCCTTTCCTCGTTATTAAACAATGTCATTAATAATTGCTGGCAATCAGCCCAAGTGGGATTGTGTGTCTGGACTATTGAAGTAGACAGATCCGTCATGGCTTGAGGCTTTTCGGTGTAAGAGGAGTTATGGGTCTTCCAATTAAAGAGATCGGTGGTCGTGAAAGGGACATAGACGTAGACTGGATCAGCATATTGTATCTGGCCGTCATCGCTAATGTGTGTCGGGCCAGGAGTCAATCGAAGTGGCATTTGATAATGTCGGGGTTGGAGAGTACTGGTCAGTTGTCGGGTTAATATGGGGCTTCGTAGAGATGCGTCAGTTAGGGGTTCCGGTCGAGGGCTAGTAAGGCAAGGGGATGGGGAAGCTTTACTATGAGGAAGGTTGGTGAGTAAAATATTCCGGGCCGGGCTAGGGGGAGCCTGACCGGAAGCTAGATATGGCGCCAAATCTGGGTATGTGGAGTTAACGGAAGCAGGTATCGGAAGGGGAGGGTTTGAAACAAAGGGACTGGGCTCTGAGCTAGAGGAGGAAGTAGGTGGGGACAACGGGGCAAGGGGAGGAGTGTTTCCAGCAGCACCTCCTCTTCCTCTTCCTGTGGAGGAGGAGTAAGGGGGCGGCATAGGGATCTCAGACTCAGGGGGCGTGTCCAAAATGGGCGTAATTACGGCCTTAGTGGACAAGCGAGTCCTGGCCACCATGAGGCGACATTGTTCCTCGTGGCATACTCGGATCCATTTTGGCGAGTCATTTACGGCCTGCCTCCAACAATCAATATAGGGAAACTGGCCGTAAAGTTCAGGCCTACCTGATACAGCCACGTGTACACGCTGTACCAGATTAGGATCCAAACTGCCACGTGGTGGCCATGCGGCAACCAAAGTAGGCCATTCCCTACTACACAATGTAATCAGGTGTGCTGGAGACATCTTTACCCCAAAATCACATGCTTTATATCCCTTTTTAAAATTCTTTATCATACATCCTAAGGGATCCAAAATCGTTGAATCTGACGCGCCCATACTTAACAATGGAGCGTCGTTTCCAACAGAAACTATACAAACACTCTACCAACGGTCACACCCGTTCCCTCGGCAACAGCACCACGTGGTACAGTTACTAAGTGAAACGCACACAACAAAACACTCAGGGAATTCCTGTACACACACAGCTGTTACACCAGTCACTAAGTAACTAATACTGTGCCCTTTGGCGAAACTATACGGTCACCCACGCTATAATTTCCTATATTTGAATTACCCGTCTATAACATACCCCAGTAACATCGTCTTTACAAACAGTAGTTACAGTACGGTTAGCATAGGTTAAAGTACAATTTAAAGTCACAGTACAATTAGTAGTGGTTATGGTGTTAAACATGCAACATAGACGACAATTATTAGTACTTATTTACAGTGTCAGTAATTATACATGGTTATGGTACCGTGCGCTATACTACAATTACACACTCTCGCTAGACGGCAGAGCTCACGCTATCTAGCAAGATATACACGCTACTACAACAATCTTTAACACATATACAATTCCCAACTAATCTATTGGCCAGTACCTTGATGGACTACCTAAAACTATCTACATACGTTTTGGTTAGCCACACTGCCCAAGCACCACATACAGCGAACTAGAGGGCGGAATTTACAACAGTACCCTCTTAGTCTATCTACTCTATCAATAGTCTAGTGGGTTCCAAATTTACACGCCTTCCCACTTAGCCAAGATAGGTTGAGATCTAGCGAACCGAATTTACACAGGCGCCGCTTAGTCTCCCGGTCCCTCCGACCTAGCGAACAAAATATACACCCTAGAACGCTAGTCTAGACAAGACACCGGTGTCCGGCTAGGGCTATTTACACCATAACCCCGCCTGACTCCAAACCAAAATTAAACGGGCTTACTAAAGAGCGTTTAATTGAGCGGTGCGCCTTCGCTCCTTCCCTCCACTGGAGGGGGCAGATTCCAAATAACCCCTTATGGGCCTACCGCACAATCGGTATCAAATACCCCTAGTGGGTCCGCCGTCTAAAACAGCGGTCGTCTTACCTCCTTGTTCCTGAACCTGAGTTCACACTCATCGACGGGGACACCCCAGCACTTACTACGTAGAGGCCGATGATCTCCTGGACAACAAACCAGTGGCGCCGAGACAAAGGGAGGTCCACGCAGAAGTTCAGGGGTGCAGCCGTAGAGAACGTGGGCAAAGATAGACCGCCTCACGCCTCTGCTTCTCAGCTACCGTTGAACGATGAGCTTCCCCGCCAATGCACCAAATGATACCGGAGAAACTGACGGAAGCCAAGCACAGATAGATGGACACAGGTTTCTTCAGGAAGGAAGAGATTCTTTATTCGGTTCACCGATCGGGACTCAGAGGGACTAATGTCACCAAAATACAACAAGTTCTGAGCCCCGGACAATAGTGTAGGCTCCTTATATAAGCATGTGACTCCTCCCATAATAAGCTCCACCCACACATTCTCTTACCCAATCAAACGAACAAGAACTAACTTCCTGTTTGACCGCATGGCTTGCCCAGCACAATGGAGGAGGGGAATACTACATCCGGTATTCTCGCACATGCTCCGTACACTACTGATCGTATCTTTGCCACGTGCAACCAACCGACCGATACACCAGTATATGCACGCACACATGCCACGTGGTAATCTCGGCCTACTAAATGTATTTTTACCGAGATTCCACCACACTATCTGTCAATAAAATCCTCATCATTAGATCTGGCTGGCTGTTCTCTTGCTCCCTGTCACTGTTTTACTACCCCAACAGATGTTTCCCACACTTGCTGGGGGAGTATGGGATGCACTGACGCCCTTGTGCTACTTGTAGTGGAGGGGGATTTTGTTATCTTTACAATAAGAACAAGAAGTACAGAAATACAAACTACAGCATTCTGTTATACAGGGGATTTCCATAGCCTTGATTTTTTCATCCGAATTGTTATATTGAGCGTAGACTTAGCACGTAAGACTTGCTGCAATGTGCTATACAAACAAGCAAAAGTGGAGCTACTAACTGTCCTACATTTGCAGAGACAATCCCTTGTTTTGGCCTCCTGCCCCAGCAAACATTTGTCCCGGGACCAGTCCCGAATTCCATAGCCGACACTACAGCCAGTGTAGCCTCTCCCAGTTCCAGAGGCAAGTGACTAGAAATAGTTACATATGTGTTTTCTTTATTATTTTTATGTATGTGCCTGTCAATTTGTCATTGTGTTTATCTATGTATGTCAGTCTTTCTACCTCTGTTTGCGTGTCTGTGTGTTAGTCATTGTGGGGGATCTCGTTGAGTCTACCAGTGTATGTCTGTGCATATATGCGCACTCGTCTCTATAAAATTTTTATTCAAATGCTGGCATCTATGTGAGTGACAGGCTAGCACTGACTGTCACAGAGCTCTATATGCCATGGACCAGTTACATGCAGGCTGAGCACCCAGGTTTATAAGGTTATATAGTGATAATTCAAAGTGAAGTTCAAATTTAATGTCAAAATTGCCAAACAGGAAAAAATTTTTTATTTAGCTATACTTTCTTTTCAACTACTCCAGCCTTCAATTTGAAATTCCCGTTGAATTCTCACATTGGCAAATAACTAATCCTATTACACTCACAAATGCAGCTGCACAGGTCCAGTGACCACCATGCATGAAGTCCACTCTGTGACATACCGCCCAAATTTTCAATAATGAGGGACACTTTGATTTTAAGGGTGTGAGCGGGGGTGTGGCCAGTGGTGGACTGTTCTGAGAAATTTTAAGTGACACTAGTAGCAATGTATGCAAGTAAAATGTAATGTGGAACACGAGCAATGTATCTTATTTACAACAAGTGATTCCTAAATACACTTGACACATTGCTGTGGGTATTATTGCTGTGGAGCTCTGTAATACCTTCAGATACACCAACAAATATGGAGCTATTGGACAAGAGAGACATTGGCATAGAAAAGAGGGTCAGAGGAGTTTGGGACCAAAATAAGGACTGTCCCACCTAAATAGGGACAGTTGGGAAGTATCAAGTATGGACTGCGATTCAGCTGATGTAAAACTGTACCCATGTCAATGGACATCATGCATGTTGTCATAGAGCACATTGTTCTTTTTTGCCTTGGCTATACGAAGGACTCTGCACGCTTGCAAGCTTGACTTAACCTGTCATGGTTAAGACATTGATTTGCCAAATATACAAATATATCACGGCAAGACATTGATTTGCCAAATATACAAATATATTTTTGCAATTCAAGAGTGTGCTGTCTTTTAAATAGGAAGTAATATGTATTTTATTTGCATGATATTTTAGTTGCCTGTTTCTTTAAATTATATTATTAGTATTAAATCCCACCCTACTTAGAGCAACCTTCCCCAGTGTCATTGGGGTGTCATCATCCAGCCAAGAACTGAAGTTTTTGGGTGGCTAATGTCAATCCTGTGCAACTTTCGTGATATAGGTTGTTGATCACTGGCTGAGAGTCGCCAGCTGACGCTTTTAGCCATAAAGGGGCAAAGCGTTGCTCAATGGGTTTGCTCCATTAGCGGGAAACCTGCCAGGGTAATCCTGGCATCATAACCACTACAGCGGTGATGCTTTGAGTGTCCCTTTAATCCTTTATTCATCGTTTTACCCGTGAGAGAAATGGGTTTTAAAGTACATATAGGTTTTTCACATGACTGGTGGTGTAGGTATGGATAAAAGTATTATGAACCACCATCCCTAGCTGCTTTGGGCACATTTGTCTTTTTTGTTTTTCTCTATTTTGACTCCCTTCATGTGTAGTTTGTACATCTATGTATTTTTGCAATACTGCATAGCCATACATGTTTAATGTTTTTATCTAAATATGGATTACAAATAAAGAGGCGTGAGTAGGAAAGCCCTCCTGTTCTCCTTAAAGGGACACTCCAGGCACCCAGAACACTTCTGCCCATTGGAGTGGTCTGGGTGCCAACTCCCACCACCCTTAACCCTGCAAGTGTAATTATTGCAGTTTTTTTTATAAACTACAATAATTACCTTGCAGGGTTAAGTCCTCCTCTAGTGGCTGTCTATCAGACAGCCACTAGAGGGACTTCCGTGTTCTTAAACAACGCTGTTTTAAACGGCACTGGACATCCTCACGCAATGCCTGAATTCCTATAGGAAAGCATTGAATAATGCTTTCTTATGGGGAGGTCTAATGCGCGTGCCATTATTGCCATTAGGTCTCCCCCGCCGGCTGATGTCGATGGGGGAGGAGCGTGGGCGGAGCCCCGACCCAGCGCCGAGGGACATCGGCGTTGGATTCAGGTAAGTCACTGAAGGGGTTTTAACCCCTTCAGCAACATGGAATGGGGGCACTGCAGGAAAACAGATGTTTTTGTGGCACTGGAGAGTCCCTTTAAAGGACCCTCCACACTTAAAAATCACTATTTAGTAGATATAGTGTGGACAGCAGCAAATATCGGTTGCAAACTGGTTTGAGCAAGGCCTTTTTCACCTCTCTAAATATCCCTGTTTTTTGTTTTATTGTAAAACCTTTCTGAATGTGTTGGCATTATATAAGTGTTAATAATAATAACATTAACAATCTATATCTAATAAATATAATATGCAATTATCTTTTTTTTTTTTAAATTCTTTATTTATAACAAGGTGAAACACCAACATCACAATACACAGTGTAAAACATCACAATGGTATAGTCTTTAGTGCGATCCAGCGTAAGCCTTGAGCCAATTATTCAAAACAGATCGTGTGTTATTCTTGGTATCGTTGATACATTAGGCACACTGGTCTTGAAGTGTCCGTGTATGAGCGCGGTGTCTCTCCAATTTTCCAATAACATAAAATTTAAAGAGAACAAGAATGGCTGCGGTACATGATATATCTCTCCGGTACACATGTATATAAGATCCCATCTCTGTCAGGTGCACATTACACAGGGCCTCTATACAACCCTGTCCGAAGGGATACTAAATGATATAATTGCGCATGACTAAGAATAGTACTGGGTGATACCGATCCCTATCCAGTAGGACCAAAATCCAGCCACGGTAGAGATAGAATTAGCAGTGAAAGCCATTTAAAGAATAAAAAGTAGAGAAATGAAAGGACAGAGGACAATACAAACAAGAAAACCGGGGGTGAGGAGAAGTTTGGAAAGATCGTCAAAGGGGAGGGTGAGGGGGGGGAAAAGGAGGGGGGGGGGGTAGGGGGAGATGTAGTCACTCAAGATAGGAGTAGTCACCCGACCTCAGTGCCAGCCGATAGAGTCTTACCCTCCTCTAGAAGCACAGGAAGGGGATCCCAAATCATTCTCCTTTAAGGGAACCTGATACGTAAGCGTCCGGTTCCCCCATAGGTGTTGGAAGAAATGAGAGCGGTGGTCCGGGTCCCCCTTCCTTGTTACCTAATCACCCGCGCCACTGTCTATCCATGGTGCCCACACTCTATCAAACCTCGCCGTCGTGCCTCTGACCTTCGCTGTGAGTTTATCCATAAGGAACGTATCCTTAATCTTTTGTATTACCTTAAGGAGAGGGGGGGGGGGGGAAGGTTGAAGCCATACCTGGGCCATTGTCCGCCTCGCCGCCAGGTTTACATTATTCAGCAATTTCAGTTCCGTCCTGGTCCAGCCCTCAAGAGGTCTGGCCAGAAGGAAGACCCATGGGTCCAGGTCTATCTCCTTACCGAAGATATCCTTCAGTAAGTTCGCCACTTCCTTCCAGAGTGGCGTGATCCGAGGGCATTCCCACCACATGTGTAGGTAAGTCCCCTTGTGACCGCAGCCTCTCCAGCATAAATCAGTGGATATTCTGTTCATCCTGCACAACTGCACCGGGGTGGTATACCACCTAAACATGGTCTTATATGCTTGCTCCTGTATTGAAACACAAATAGACAAGGCTGCGGCAGCTTCCCATATCTCCTGCCAATCCACCCCCTCTAATTCTTCACCAAGATCTGCCTCCCATTGGGCTATGTACGTAAGGTCCCCCCATTCCGACGTGGAGGTGCTCATTTGTGCATATAAAGCTGTTTTAAGGCTCCTCGGGAACTGTGCCCTAAGGCACATAGCCTCGAAGAAGGTAAGCGGTTGCAACGCACTAGATTTATTGCTCGGGGCCTGTGCAAAGTTCCTGAGTTGTACAAAGCGAAAGAAGTCAGAAGGGCGAAGATCTGCCCTGGCCATTAAATCCTCAAACTGAAGCAGTGACCCACCTTCATAGAGTTGGCAAAGGCGTTGGACACCCGTTCCCTCTATTCCTATGAAGTCCCTGGCGTATAGTCCAGGGGGGAAAGCTTTGTTTCTGAGGTAAGGGGTCAATGGGGATGTCCGAGAGGACAACCCGTATTTGACCGATGCAATGTCCCATATCTTCATCGAATTTGCTATGGCCGGGCATTCAATTCGTGTTGTCGGTCTATGTTCACGGGGAACCCACATAAGGAATTGTGGCTTATCAGGTCCCATTAGGGATGACTCAAGGTCAACCCATCTCCGTTCATCTGGAGGGGTGTGCCAATATGCTATCTGCACGAGTTGGGCCGCCAAGTAATAAAAATTGAAATTTGGCAATCCTAGGCCCCCCCTAGATTTTGTTCTATAGAGGATATTACGGGAAACTCTATGCTTCCTGTTTTGCCAGATAAATTTCCCTGTGGCTTGTTGAAGCGGGCCCAAGTCAGACTTGGTGAGTCGAACTGGGAGAGCCTGGAACAGGAATAAAATTCTGGGGAGGATATTCATTTTTACCGAGTGGATTCTGCCAATCCAGGAGATTGGTTTATCCTGCCATCGTTCCATATCCGAGATAAGAGTGCGAATCATGGGAGTGTAATTCTGCTGAAATAGCTGGGCGGGGTCTGCCGTCAGGTGTATCCCCAGGTATTTAATGTGATGCCTTTCAATACGAATATTGTGGTTATTTCCTATTCGAGCGATATCAGACTCACTCATACTTATAGGTAAGGCGCACGACTTAGGCAGATTCACCTTGTATCCAGCTATTTCACCGTATGTCTCTAGGACTACTGCCAGCGCGTCCATTGACTCCGTCGGTTCCGTCAGAGTCAGCAGAACATCGTCGGCGAACGCAGACACAACATATCTCTGGTCCCCCACCGAGATACCGTGAATTTCATCAGTGCATCTCACCTGTTGTAATAGAGGTTCCAGTGACAAAGCAAAGAGCAGGGGCGACAAGGGGCAACCCTGTCTAGTCCCATTGCCCAAGGCAAACGGTATAGCCTTGGAGCCCGCTATACGGACCCGAGCCCGGACATCCGTATATAATGCCCGAATTGCAGTAATAAACGTAGGCGGGAGGCCAGAGTGTTGTAGGACCTCGAATAGGTATGGCCACTTAACCCTATCGAAAGCCTTCTCTGCGTCAAGTGACAGGACCAATGTGGGGACTTTCCTCTGTGCTTGCCGCCAGAGAAGGTCAATGTTACGTCGAGTGTTTTCGTATAGCTGTCTACCAGGGATGAAACCCACCTGGTCCGGATGGATCAGCCGATTTAAATAGGGGTTCAGGCGGGTCGCTAAAATCTTGGCTAGAATTTTAGAGTCGTGGTTTATCAATGAGATCGGTCTATAATTCTCAGGGAGTGAGTCGTCTCTGCCCGGCTTTGGTATCAGGATTACGTCGGCCAGCGACATGTCTCTGTCCGGAACACCCCCATTCATCAAGTCGTTAAACAACGTCTCAAGATGCGGTACCAGTTCCTCTCGGAACAACTTGTAATAACCACCCTCAAAGCCATCCGGGCCTGGGGCTTTATTGCCCTTCAAGGATGAAATTGCCGCGTCTATTTCGTCGGCCGTGATTTGAGCCCCCAAGGAAAGTACATCGCCGCCCTCTAGTTTTGGTAAGGCCAATCGATCAAGGAAAGCTCTTGCTTCCCCGATCTCACGCTGTTGTCGTTCCCCGTCTACTACTCCAGAATGGTTATATAAGTCGGAGTAATATGCTGTGAATACCGACGCGATATCCGTGGGATCCGTACAACGCTTACCCGCAGCGTCTTTGATGCTCGTGATATGAAAGTGACCCTGTCTCGGGCGGAGGGACCTAGCTAACAACGTGTCCATTTTGTTAGACTTAGGTAGAATGTCCTCTTAGTCCAAACCACTGCCCTGGCTGTGTCGTCCAAGAGTAACTCTCGCACTGACATTCGCACTTTCTGTACGTCCGCCAATGTGATAGATGACGGGGCTGACTTATGTTTCTCTCCGCACGACCCAGGGCCTCTAGAAGGGAGGACAGTAGTTGCAATTTACGTTTCTTTTTTACCGTCGCTTCTCTGATAAAAATTCCCCTGATAACCGCTTTGTGGGCGGCCCAGACCGTAGCTGGTCGGAGGTCTGGGGTTGCGTTCCGGAGAAAATAATCGGATAATTCTTGACGGACCGTTTCCACCACGTCCGGGTCCTGTAAAAGCGAAGTATTCAGCTTCCAGGACCACGGAGACGCAACGCATAATTTATCCATAGTTAGTGAAATGTCTGCATGGTCTGACCAGGATATAGAACCGATCGTGGAAACAGAAGCTTTGGACGCCGCATGCGAATTAACTAAAAATAAATCTATCCTAGAATAAGAATCATGGGGCGCGGAATAGAACGTAAAATCACGGTCGTCTGGATGGTGAGCTCTCCATATGTCTATGAGGCCTGTACGCTGTATAAATGTGCGGAGTATCTTGTCCTGACTCCCTCTACCGTGAGATCTCGGTAGCCCACTGCAACGGCTCCGGTCAGCTGCCGGGCACGGGGTGGCGTTAAGGTTTCCGCCCACAACGATCATGCCGTGCGGTAGGCTGTTGATCATTTGAGCCATGGCGTCCCATAATTCGGCCGATGGAACATTAGGGGCGTAAATATTGAGGAAGTGGATCGTGTGGGAGTGTAAGCTCCCGGAGAGCAACAAATAGCGTCCCTCCGGATCGGCTGTAACAGTCCCTATCCGAAAGGGGCACCTATGATGAATTAGTATAGCTACTCCGTTCCTCTTACTTAGAGCTCTCGCCTCATGTACAACGCGGAACGTGTGGTCCCTTAACATTAGTTTTGCTGGCTTAGGTATATGCGTTTCTTGTAGAAAAGCAATATCAGGGTTCAGGCGTTTAAGTTCCCTAAACATAAGGCGCCTTTTACTCGGGGCATTAAGGCCTTTGACATTCAGGGATAACAGTTTCAATGGCATTGCCATGAAGGAGGGAATCGGCTTGTCACACAAGTTGGATCCTCTACGGATCCATCTCGAGATTGCAATGTGGGTATCACGACATCTCCCCCCACCGGGGTCCGAGCAGGGAATAGGGGTAGGAAAGTGTAACGGGGATGACAAGAGGTGAGAGGACAGTGAAGGTAGGAAGAGAAAGAGTAAGGAAAAAACATAAAAAACAATAGCCTGGACTTACCTATTGCCAGGACCAAATGGGAAATATGTCTAGGCGTTTCCAGAGAACCAATACGGCCCCAGAACTGCCTCAACATAGACCAACCACGAATAGCACCCCCAGGGTGCCAGACTATCCCCAATTGGAGATACAAAACTTTTGTAAATAAAAACATAAATAAAAAACCGAGATAGAGGGGGAGACCCTTTTGCCGTCCCCAGGTGACTTTCAGATCCTAAAAAGAAAAAGCACATTCAAGACTCCAAAAATCCCGCGAGTGCCAGAGCCGGACACCTATATACCGCTGAACCCGCCCCCACTCCCCCGTCCCGAAACTAATAATACATAGCAACAGAACCCGGCTTAAGAGTGGACCTAGCATAAAAATAAACATAACAATAAAAGTAATTGTGGACATAGCGTGAACCAGGTCCCACTGCCCCATCCTGAACCCCCTCTGATAAAAGTCAGAACTTGATGCAAAAGGATAGGGGACAAAAATAACCCGAACACCAGGGAAACTGTTACCCGCCGCCCACCGCCCGTGAAGCCCAGGAAGCCCGTCTTGAAAAACAGTGGACCCCCCCGGGTCCAAACCATTGGGGGGAGGGGGGGGCAGCAAACAGAAACAAAGCAGCAATAATATACCGAGAACCGTTACCCGCCGCCCGCCGCCCTACTCCGATCCCGCTCCCCAGAAAAACTGTGAATAATTGTATATTGCCCCCGACCCTCCTGGACCAGGCTCAAGAACCTAAAAATCGTATTACAAAATACAGTAAGCCATATTACAAAGTGTCCCCGAGGAAGGGGGAGGGGGGGGGCAATCGATATATAACATATACATAGCGAGAAGAAGAGGGAAAAAAAAACACATTACCCGCCTCCCCATTCTGATCCCAGTCCCCAGGAAAAACAGTGTTTAAATAACCGTAGCCCTCTGCACCGAGGGACCAGACACAATCCCCAGAATCATGAGAAGAAAAATGGTGGGCAGTCCCGAAAAAAGGTCCACCGGGAGAGGGGTTGCAACGAGTCAGGACATGGGAAACAGGGCGAGGCCCGGGAGCAAAAATAAGCCCTAACCCTCCCCATAATAAGCAAGCCCACCCGCGGGTCAAGGAGCCCGCTAACCCAAATGTGCCTCGTATAAAAACCCAGTATCCAGGGCCTGCCGCCACCAGAAAAGCCAATAACCAAAAGCCCAAAAAGGCATTTCAAGCGGGGCCTAGAAATCACCCGCCCAAACAACCTGATCCCGCCCGCGAGGTCTTACCATCTGGAAACACAGCCCGCCGCTCGGGCATGGCGACAGCGTAGCCCCCTTCCTCATTCATCTGATGTGTACCATTCTCGGGGGAGAGCGACTAGAGCCTCCGCCGCGCCCTTCGAAACCGGGAAGTCATCAGGGGTTTGGATCCCCAGCTCGGACAGGAACTTCCTCGGGTCACCATCCGGGAATAGAAGCTTCGTGCGGCCATCCTTGAAAGCCATCAGCCGGAAGGGATGACCCCAAGCGTACTTGATGGTGTGGCGCTGTAGGAGTTCCGTGATCGGGCGCCAGTCCCTGCGCCTCTGCAACGTCAGCGGGGTAAGGTCTTGGTAGAGAGTGAGGTTGGCCCCGTTATAGAGGATCTGACGATCTCTGCCATGCCTCATCAAAGCCTCTTTAGTTTGAAACGACAAGAATTTAATTATCACGTCCCTCGGGCGCCGATCTTCCGTTCTTCTGGCCCTGAGGGCCCTATGCGCCCGTTCAATATGCCACAAGTGCTCTGGGATGTCGGGGAGCAGCGGCCTGAAAATCTCCAGAATGACCTCTGCCAGGGACCCTTCCCCTTCTTGTTCGGGTAATCCCCGGAGGCGTATATTATTGCGCCGTGTTCTGTTCCCCAGGTCGTCTATAGCTGCTTCTGCAGTGAGTAGTTGGGAGGTGAGGTGGTTAATTTGAGCGGCTGCAGCGTTATGGGCTATAACCGTGGATTCAACCCGCTGCTCGAGCACCGCCGTCCGTACCCCCAAAGCCTGTATTTCAGCTTTCACCTCTGAGGTGGTACGAACCATCTCAGAGGCAAGGTAGCTACGAACCTCCGACAGTTTCGCCAATATTTGGCTGGTGTCGGAATCCGATGCCACACCGCTTGCTGGGCTCACAGGAGAACGGGGTGTAATCTGGCCTTCTCGTCCGCCATCTTGTGTGCTTAGTCGCACGGCGCGAGAGGCCGCAAACATCTCCGGTACTACAACACCCGTTTTTACCGCCTTTTTCACCTTATTTTTCGTCGTTCTCCGGTCCATCACTGCTCCCCCGACTAGTTCGGTTTGTTCAAGGGTTTATCTCCGCTTTCGTATGCTGTTGGCACCGTGGTCGCAGCGGAGCTCTACCCGGACACGTCCAGCTCGCTCGGCTGCAGACCACGCCCCCCAATATGCAATTATCTTAAAGCAAATTATATATTTATTGCTTAGGGAGATGTTGTCACTTGTAGTTGACCTGTCATTAATAACAATTTAATATTTTGGCAGCTGTACATTTTTAATGCATGCTCCTATTAGACATGTTAGACATGTCATTAAAAAAAAAAAACTGTAATGCTGCTTGCTGGCAGTGGTGTCATTTTATAAAATGTACAGCAGATGGCAGTAACGATTCAATTTAGACCTTCCCACACACTAAAGGCGGTGTGTACATAGGAAGTGTTTTAAGCAGGTCTTGTGATACTTCATTCTGTTCCTGTTTTTTGAAAGCATTTCAATCAGGTTTGCAAAGACAGTTCCAGCTCACCTGCTGCAGCAAAGGGAGACACCAACACTGGGAACAGGTATAATCTGCTAAATATTTTGCAGTATTAGTGTAGTTCCTTTTTAGCCTATTAGATTAGTATTCCCTGTTTTATGTAGACTTTAGATGTGTAATGAAGCTAATTTTGATTTGGCTAATTTTGATTTTGCAGAAGTAGGTTATGGCTTTTCATTATCAATAGGAGAAAGGTAATGAATAACCAGGAGTAACAGCGTTTTGGTTAACATTAACATTGTTTTATTGTTGGTTTGCTGGATCGTATAAGCATATAATAAACTGGCATTTAAGTCATTATACGAAGTGCTAAAATACAACGTTGAGCAGTATATCCCTTATTAAAGGGACATTTTCACTCACCGTGAAAAGGGTCCCTCCTTGCACCATAACCTATTCATCTCAATGAAGTTATGATGAAATTGTTATGATGCTGAGAGGTCCCTGGTGCCGTCTTGCCTTCAGAGGTTTAACAGTTAATAACGATTTAAAAGGGCACTATAGCCACCCAGACCACTTCATCTCATTGGAGTGGTCTGGGTGTAGTGTCCTTTTTATTTTAGCCCTGCAGAAACTGCCTCTAGTGGCTGTCTACCAGACCACCACTAGCGGCGATTCCTGCAGGTTTATGGAATTTGACTCCATGAAACAACGCTGGACTATCTCACACTTTGCATAAGGACGCCCAGCGTCTTTTAATCCCCTGTAGGAAAGCCTAATGTGCATGTGCATTAGGTCCCATCGCTTAAGTCAGAGGAGCCCAATCAGGTAAGTGTTAAAAGGTTTTTTGTTTTTTTTTAAACCCATTATTTGCTGCTTGGGGAGGGACCGAGAGAGACTATAATGTTAAGAATACAACCCTGAATTCCTAACAATCTAGTCAGTGGCGTATTTAGCTAACAAAGGGGCAGCAAAATATGCCGCCCCCAAACACCCACTTGGGTGTCCCCGGTGGTCTCTCTGTCATGGGGGACCCAGGGCAGGCCTGCTGGCCACCTTAATGGACCCTCCCACCCCCCTCTCCCCTCCCCTTCTGTCTGTGAGTATATGTGTGTGCATATGAGTGTCTGAGTGTGTCTGTCAAATCAGCGAGAGTCTGTTTGTCATGGAGTCTGTGTTTGACTATCAGTGTGTCTGTCAGTGTGCGCGTGTGTGTCTGTCAATGAATGAGTGCGTGTCAGATCAGTGATGTCTGTGTGTTTGTCATTGAGTGTGTGTGTGACTGTCCGTGCATATCTGCCAGTCTGTGACTGTTGGGGAATGTGTGTGTGTGTCAGGGACGTTGGTGTGTTTGGCATTGAGTGTGTGTGTGTATTTGCCAGTGTGTGTCTGTTAGTGAATGTGTGTATGCCTGTCAGAGTGTGTGCTTAAAGGGACACTATAGACACCCAGACAGTGCCCCACTCCCCTTTGACCCTGCAAGTTTAATTATTGCAGTTTCTCATAAACTGCAATAATTACCTTGAGAGGTTAACTCCTTCCGGTGGTTAGGCGACCAAAAGTTGCTTAACTGATGCTGGAAGTCCTCACTCTGTGTATGAGGACATCCAGCGTCTGTTAAATCCCCATAGGAAATAATTGATACAATGCTTTCCTATGGAGAAGCCTGATGCAGCGCTGAGGGACCTCGTCGCTGGATTCAGGTAAGTGACTGAAGGAGTTTTAACCTTCAGTGCCGAGTAAGGGGGGAGAGCAAGAGAGGGGGGCACTATAGGGAACTATAGTGCCAGGAAAACCTTCCTGGCACTATAGTATTGCTTTAAAAGGGTGGAGTCTAAAGAGGAAGGGGTGGGTTCTTAATCAGGAAGAGGTGCGGCCTTAATTGGTAGGGGTGGGGAAAAATTAGATTAGGGGGGTGCCCAGGTTTAGTTATGCCTAGGGCAGTACCAAACCAAAATACACCACTGACTCTAGTGTTCCTTTAATCCAAACTCTGGAACTGGAGACAACTAGGTGTGTGTGTGTGTGTGTGTCTGTCTGTCTCATTTAGGACCATCCTATAAGAGTAGAACATATGTGGAGCCCAAGGTGTGTAACACAATAGTGTTACACACAGAGTTGCAGACATGGAAGGCAAGTTTTCATTCACACTTTTTTTTCCCCCCACCACAACTTGGTTGGTATGTACTTTATAAGTAACACCAAGCCTCCATAGCAAGCCAGTAACCAACCTCATTCTGATGAGTTGCATTAATGGACCACTCTAGGCACCCAGACCACTTCAGCTTAATAAAGTGGTCTGGGTGCCAGGTCCCTCTAGGATTAACCCCTTTTTTTTTTTATATATAAACATAGCAGTTTCAGAGAAACTGCTATGTTTATACTGAGGGTTAATCCAGCCTCCAAATCCTCTAGTGGCTGTCTCATTGACAGCCGCTAGAGGCGCTTGCGTGATTCTCACTGTGAAAATCACAGTGAGAGCACGCAAGCGTCCATAGGCAAGCATTGTAAATGCTTTCCTATGCGACCGGCTGAATGCGCGCGCAGCTCTTGCCGCTTATGCGCATTCAGCCGAAAGGGAGGATCGGAGGCAGAGAGGAGGAGGAGGAGAGCTCCCCGCCCGGCGCTGGAATAAAGGTAAGTTTTAACCCTTTACTCTCCCCAGCGCTGGGCGGGAGGGGGTCCCTGAGGGTGGGGGCACCCTCAGGGCACTATAGTGCCAGGAAAACAAGTATGTTTTCCTGGCACTATAGTGGTCCTTTAATAATGAAACAGCTGTCCATGAGTGGTTCACTGGCTTTGCAACTCTTCCTGAGTTGTGTTTCAAAGCTGTTGTATACAGCAGACACATACTCCAATGAATCCATGTATAAAGTGTAATTATGATGCAAAAATGTGGTTCTTTGTTGAGATCATTTGCATATGCCTACCCAGAATCCCTTGCAGTAGTGAGAGCACCGTTAAAGTGAGATTTCTGCTGGGAAAGCAAGTCTTGTGGCTTGACTGGTGTGTGTGTTTGTGTTTAGCAGTGAATGTATATGAAAATAAATAAATAAATAAAAAATAGATATAGATATAGATATAGAGAGAGAGAGAGTGTGTGTGATCATAATTAGAGTCATGAATAAAAGACTGCATGTAATGGCAGATCCCTTACTTTTTCTCACTACACCTGAGAGCATTTAACTTGTGGTTTCCTTCTATAATAAAAATAGTCTTCATCAAAAACCGCAACTACACAACCATGTGACCAAGGTGTTTTTCCCCCCTCTGGAGACAAAGCCTCACGAGACATGTGTGTTTACTTGTTCAGTGCAGAGTTGATGGACTGTTGCATTTGAAACTACCTGTGAGTCACCTGTAAAGCAAGTAAATCCGGCTTCTTAGACAGCTTGTGTTTGTCAGTATATTGTGAGTAAAGGATTCTACTCTCAGTGGTCAGTCAGGACAGTTTTTGGAAACCTTAATTCTCTGTAGGTATAGTATTTTATACAACACATGTGCTGCGTTAAAATCCCCCTTTCAAAAGATGTCCCACTTATATTTTGACTTTGAAAAGGAGAAAACAAAAAAAGAAATGTGAACAAAATAGACCTCCATGTGTCTGTAAAATAGAGCCAGGACTCCTCATTTCCACTATTGACTGAAAAGGCAAACCTGGGAAACAGTGGGTGTACACAGAATTAAACAGTTTGCTGCCCATGAAGTCCAGCTCTGTTTAACCATGGCTATTTCACATATTCCTTTAAGTGTTCATAATGTGTAATCTGTTTTAAAGGGACTCTATACTCACCAGAACAACTTCAGCTTAATGTAGCTGTTCTGGTAAGTATAATAGCTCCCTTCAGGCATTGCCCCTAGGGACACCTCCAAGTGGCCACTCCTCAGATTGCCACTGGAGGGGCTTCCTGGCTCAGGGCTGCAGAGTAGGAAGCTCTGACATTCAGCGTCCCCACGCTCTGCATGGAGATGCTGAATTTTCCTCATAGAGATGCATTGATTCAATAAATGGTGGGTTAAACACTATAGGGTCTGGCATACATGTTTGTGTATGCACATTACGCTGTTTCTCTGCTAACACTGATTGTGACGGATCGCCTGGCACCCCGACCGGGTACCTCAGTCAATCGATGCTCCTAGTGCTTTCCGAGGGCCCCAAGCCCTCCACCAGACACCATAAGCACTGTAGACCCCACAAACTGCCGCAGCTTGGTTGGGGTCTCGCCGTCCTCCACCCACCCTGGACCCAATACCAGGATCCAGCTCCCAGTGGGTAGACCTCTCCTACTCTAGAGAGCATAGCAGGAACAGCTCTTAGAAGAGCTAGTGAATATACTCTGGAGAGTATAGTGTTTATAGCAATCCTCAGAGTGTAGTCTTCCAATCCCCCAAACATGAGCCAAGACTTCATGAAGGGGTAAAGCATCTTGTTTAATGGGAGCCACAGCTGGCCTTTTATGCAAGTCCCCATGCAAGGGAACACCCACAAGGACCTTGTGGTGAACAGGATGACAATTGTTACAAGCCAATAATAATGCAGTACAGTAGGCGACACTGCCACACGCAGTACACAATCCCTCCCCTCTGCCTGTGATATAATTAAGGTAGATAATGTTTTAACTTAATTATTCCCAGGTAGAAAAAACACACACTTTTTTTTTTTTTTACAAAGTCCAATAAGTACCCCAAAATACAAAACATCACCTAATAGCCCTGATCTGGGTGAACAACCTATCCAAAAATCACCCAGATCAGAGCAGGGGTTCAGGAAATTCCTGGAAGTCTCTTCTTGACCGAACGTAGCATGGTTTCATGCCCAAAACAGTTCCAGAGAATAAGGCTGTGCGGGCAGTCTATTTTAAACCGTCGAAGTACCATTCAAATTACCGAACGGAATGGTAAATGAGCATAGTCGATGTGTCCCTTGTTCATGGGCTTCAACTCACCAAACGCTGTTCGAATTGTCGAAGTTTCCTGGAAGGTAACTTTTCAGCGGTGTTCGTGCCGTCGCGTGTCCGATTTTGAGTTCCATTAACTCGACTGCAAAACACCGCTGAACCCGTTCGACTAAATAAGATGGCTGCCGCCACGTTGTCGAATGGCGGCCACTTCGGCACTTCGGCTAATTTGAAAGTTCGACGAGCCATTGTTCACAGTCCCAATAGGCACAGTTAGGGTCTCTCAGCCAAAATAAATTAGAGGGGCCATAGTCACAGGGTAGGAGACTGGCAAACAGACCCCTCCAAAAACCAGTGGCGAGGTTACTTTCGCCACGCTGATCAACACAGATCACTTGCTGTAGTAGCATAATTTTGTCAAGGGAGCAGTGATGACAAGTACGAAGAGTCACAGCGCTGTTCTTCACTTCACATTCCACATTAAAGGAACACTCCAAGAACCATAATTACTACTGCTCACGGCAGTGGTTATAGTGCCAGGAGTGCCCTGTCACCACCCCCACAAACCCTCACCCATTGTAAGGAGCCAGACCATTTTTAATAGCTTCTCCCTACCTCCATTACAAATGCTCTTACGAATGTTCAGGGCTTAGTTTAGGAGAGCGAATTGAAGTTGCTGGTTATGAATTTCCACTCATTGGTAGCGAAGGGAGGGACGGTCACCAAGTAAGAAGTCTAGCCATTCTAAGTGGTCTGACTTTTTAAATGGGGGTTCGGGGCAGGAGACTCTTTGCACCACTCTTCGCTCTATAGTGAACTCTGTTGTTTTGTAGTATTCTTTTAACACCAGGAACGAGGCCTCAAACACCAGAAAAATATGCACATTTAACCTCTTCCCGACCTCGGACATAATAGGTACGTCTGACAAATAAAAGGACGTTAATGACGTTACCTGGTATGTCCGATCGCAATGATGCACTTACATGATCGCTGGCGGTCCCCCGCCGGCGATCGCGATGTGGGAATTCGGCCATGTTTGTGTGTGTTTATATAAAGTAATCTTTTTACATAATCAGGTCATTTTATTAATTACAATTTGAGGGACCTGCCTGACAACCCAGGCTGAAAGTCCAGCTTTTTTAAATTTGCTAGCACTGTATTTAACCCTGTAACTTTCCATGACCCCTTAAAACCTGTACATGGGGAGGGGGGGGAAACTGTTTTACTCGGCTTCGCTGAACACAAATATTAGTGTTTCAAAACCATGAAACACATCACAGCGATGATATTTTCCTGAAATTTTATTTTTTTTCAGTGACTCTTACTAGCTATTTTTCCAAGTGATAAAAGGCTACTGTGCAATAGCAGGGGTGTCCTATTAAATAAATGTTTTTTTAATAAATTTAAGTCGTAGAGTTGTGTATAGCTGGGATTTTGTCCTAATGGCCAAAATTCCTATCTTCTGAATCACACATAAAACTTAAAGACTGGACTTGTATGTTCGGACTGTGTATACTCTCATCTCATAGACCTGGGTGAAAATGCACAAACAAACCCTCACAAAAAACTGGATTGCATAGTAATATATTCAACCTGAAACATTGCAGTAAAAACAAAAAAGAAAATAAACATATATACCTGGTGACGATCACAACTGCAAAACAGTGGATATAAAGAAACCACAAATAAAAAAACTTCCCTCAACAAATAAGGATGTGCCATCACAATTTCCTCTGGTCTTCAAATAAAATAGATATAGGGAAATTCTGCTAGAAAAACAGAACAAAAAACACAACATAGTATATAACAACTTGGTTGTGTGTTTTTTTTTTTTTTTTTTTTTTTTTTTTTTTTTTTAGTAGAATTTCCCTTGTATCTAATGTATTGGTAAAAAAATAAAAATAAACCAAACAAGCTGGAGGGAAATCAAAGAAATCAGTCAAAGTAAGCACGAAATCGGCAGACGTTTTACAAAACATTCCCATACGGGCTGAACACAGTACTTCTTGAACTCTTTTATTAATAAATTGATTTTATTTTCTTCTGCAGTTTGAAAAGATACGCCTTCATAAAAAATAATGCATCTTCTAAGCTTTGGCCTCCTCCTGGCCTTGTATATGTTAAGCACTGCCTTGGACAATGGCTTAGTGAAGACACCACCAATGGGCTGGATGACATGGGAGCGATACAGATGCAACATAGACTGCAAAAATGATCCAGATAACTGTATCAGGTAAATTTTATGTGCGAAGTATATTGTTAATATTTTCTTTTTTTTTATAATGAGTTAAAGGAACATTCTGGGTACCAGAACAACTTTGTCAGAATTAAATTATGATGCCAAGAGGTATCTGGTACCAGCTTACCTTTAGGGGTTAAACTGATAACGAACTATTTAACCACAAATTAATGAATCCGGCATTTAGCAAACATACGGTTCTCAAGCCATTTTGGGAATGGGAAGCTAATGATTGACCCCTTCTTGTTTCAAGACCAAATCATATGCGGAAGGACCGGGTCAGAGTTTAAAGGTGCTGGATTCAAGACTTTGGAGTTAAACTTCTAACTGTAATTCCTAAACGTTCGAGGCATCATAATAACTTCATTCAGTTGACGTTTGTAGCGGAGCCCCTATATCCCGACTGGATATCTCCGCTAGAATTTCCTCTCCGCTAGAAGAAAAGCGCTTCAGTGATTACAGCCCCTTTCCCCATATATCAGATGACACATAATGTTGGGAAGAATAACTGGTTTTATTCAGCACAGTGCAGCCTTTTATTCAGACCCCAGCATGGGGTCTTCCCCATTCACCACACAGCTTATCCCACCCTGGCATCTATCTGGGGCATAATTGAGTCAACTCTCGCTAAACTAATTATCTCTATGATGCAGAGAGACCAACACAGAACCCCCCCCCCCCCCCCCCCCCAAAACTGTATTAAAGCATCCTCGAAACCCCACGTTCCACAATCCCTGAAATCCGTGGAGGTTTGGGGAAACGCCACCCTGTCAAAGTTTAGACCGGTCGCTAGGATAGTCCTGGCCTGAATACAGTTCCAGGCGTTTATAGTCAAATGCTGGCCATTTAATGGGGTCTCTGGTAGGTAGAAGAAAAGGGACTCCCACTGGCTCATAGGTAGCAATTGTTCCCTTTGATGGAATGTAACTCCATTCCAAAAAGTGCTCTCATAGGGCATTGGGAAAGGGGTGAGAACCACGAAGTAATCTGACCGGGCTCTCGGTGACAGTCTGTGGACGAGGCAGAGAGAGGCACTTGCTGGAACCACATGGAGGGGAGGGGGATCGGAGACCCAGGGAAATGTTTTGGTAGTATCCATTATTGTAATGGTGCCCATTGTTCCTTTAACTAAAACTTGCCCATTCATGATTGTTAAATATAAAGTCAAATTAAATCAAATCTGTCTAACAATATTGGGAAATATTTCCTTTAATACAAAACAATGTGCAGTGCAGCAAACTACAAATGCTCTGACAATTATTCAGATCTCCAGAATAATCCCTAGATCTCCTGAGTCCACATATTCGATACTCACTGGGGTGATGTTCTATTTCATAATTTTTCTTTTATTCTCTTCTATTTAGTGTATGCTATTTCTCTTAACCCCTGTAGTTGCCACAACACATACATATCCTGTATAACCTTTGTATTCAGTTGCAGACGGTCAGTATAACTTTCTTATGCATATATTTTTATTTTTATTTTTTTCTCTACATTTGGCAAGTTAGACTAGGCGGTGGAACTTAAAACAAACTTCACCCTTTGTCGGCTGGACAAAGGAAGTTGACCTTTTTCTCATAATTGTCAGGCGTAGGAAAAATACATAACACAAAACAGTCCCTACTTTGCCTTATGTTTTTAAGAGAAACAACTCAGAAATGAAGGGTGAAAAAAAAGAACAGATTCTGAAAGAGTAAGAGAAGAAACAATAGAATAATAGTAAGTCTGAGGTGACAAAGCCACCTTGCTGAAATGCTTTAAAGGAACACTGTTAAAACCACAGTTTAGCTGGCTTCCCCCCCCCTTACCTCCTAAAAAGTAATAAAACTTAACTTATTACCAGCATGGCGCTGGTTTGCCGGTGCTGGCCCCACCCCCAATGGGGTGATTGACCAAATGCCGGTTTGGCCAATCAGCATCTTCTCATAGCGATGCATTGAATAAATGCATCTCTATGTAGAAAGTTTAGCGTCTCCATGTAGAGCGTGGAGATGCTGAACTTTAGTGCTGCATGGGGACTCCATCAGAGGAGTGGCCACTGTAGGTGTAACTAGCGAGCAATGTAAACACTGTCTTTTATCTGAAAAGGCAGTGTTTACAGCAAAAGGGCTGCAGGGACTTGCTCCACTCACCAGAACAACTACATTAAGCTGTAGTTATTCTGGTGACTATATTGTCCCTTTAAGGTATTTACTTATTTCTTGCGAAGGCCCTTTAATAAAACAGGATGGGAGCCCCCATTGAGACAATGAGCCTGTCTTTCACTCTGTATGAGAGTACTATAGTTTCCATGAATTTTCTCTTATGAAAGCAATGGCTAATGCTTAACTATGAGAAGATTCTAATTTGCACAGTTGCTACTGGAGAAGTTACATCAAAGAAGGTCATTATTAGGAATTGGGCCATCATTTAGATAAGGTTGTGAAGATGCATTTTAATGACATGTTTATAATTAAACCAATATATAAAGTATCACGTACAGACATATGATTTTCCGTGTGTGTAAATAAAACCACACGTGCAGATCAGAACCATCCAAGGTCAGAGCACAAAAAGGCACTGAGAGTATGGATTTACCGTGTTTTTTTAATTTTTTAATTTTTTTAATAAAACTACAAAAAATTTACACATTTACATGTTGTCAAGGGAAGCTAGCATAGTGTTATCTGAACGAAAAGGGGAAAAAAACCACAATCAGTTTCATGAGCTAATATTGTGCCAGGAATTAAACCATATATTTGTGTGGACCATTGATGCAGATGGCAGGTAAGCAGTAGACCATCTCACGCATCATACCACTGGATGTTGACCTAGTAAAAAAATGAACCTCACTACATGAGTTTGTATTCCACAACAGTTGTGATGAAAGATTGGCCATTACTGATTCTTACCATGGTAAATGGGTGTAACGAGTATATACCCCTACACGCAGGATCCAGCCTAACAGAAGACAGTACAGAGGAGAGATACGTCTACCGGACCTTAGAGTGGCCGGACTCGACGTAATAGGATAAGACAGAGTCAGGAACGATCCGAGGTCAAGGGCACAAAGAGACAGCGTAAACGAAAACTAGCCGGGGACTGGTACACAGGAATCAGCAAGCCGGCAAACAGTACAGAATAGGATAAAGCGAAAATGAAGTCAGAATACAAAGCCAAGGTCAAATACGGAGAAACACAACTGAACACAACAAGCACTAAAGGGAACTGTAGCAGAAACCACGATAGGGCAAGGAACTAAGGGAAAAGGGTAAGTATAAGTAGCCTTCAAACTAATGTGATTGGCTCCTGTCACTTCCACTCCCCCAACAGGTAAGTGTATGGGGTGATTGGCATGACAGGAGCCAATGGGAGCCTTTTTGCAATTTAGGCTCCCACTGTCTCTTTAAGAGCGCGCCCGAGATTCGCGGCGCGCTCTTAGCTGCAGGCGGGACACGTGACCGCTTCCCGCGGTCACTGCCCGCCTTCCTGTCTGAACAGTCGGACGAGCCGCGCGCGGCTCGTGCAGCCGCAGGACCGCGCGCGGCTTGAAGAGAGGACCGCGTCCGGCCCCCGGATAAGGTAAGTACCGCTACAATGGGTAATCTTGTAATGAATTTTAGTAGAAGTAAAATAATAGTGTAAAATTATAAATTTTTTCTTCTTTAGTGAAAACTTAATCAAAGCTATGGCTGACAAGATGGCCAATGGAGGCTGGCGGGAGCTTGGATATGTCTATCTGTCTATTGATGATTGCTGGGCTAAGAAGCAAAGAGATCCTAATGGGAGACTCGAGCCTGATCCAGACAGGTTTCCCAGTGGTATAAAAGCCCTTGCGGATTATGTGAGTATACAGAAGTTAAGTACTTTGCATGTGAAAGAAAAATATGTATTGCATCTGGAATAATTTAACCAAGTCTTATTCCCTACTCCTTCAATAACTAGATGTGGTGTTTTTTATTTTTATTTTGGCAAATATTCCCTTCTGATCAGATGTTAAACGGAATATTTTTTTTCACTAAATTAAAGTATCACTAGAAAGTCCTGTGAGTGTATCCTGAGCATCTTTTGGATGGATATATGGAGATAGATATCTTTTTTTCCTACAGCTAAATGTATGTTTTACATTAAATAAGAGTAGTCCATATTCCACATCATATAGTTCTGAAACAAAGGATGCCATAGCCACCATGTTTTCCAGGTTACTTATCACTTACACAAATTGATGGAAAACATATGGAAAGTGCTGCCCTGTAGAAGTCAAATGTTGCAGGTAGTAAATCAGGTGATCGTTCAACTGGGATTCTTGCCGTATATCAATTCTACATACTTCTGGACATTTTCATGTGCTGACCGTCAATGAATATGATGAAATAAACGATGTCCAGAAAAAAACATGGTGAACATGTGAAACTGATTTAAATCTTTAATTTTAACCAATCTCCTCAAATTATGATTTTGTAATTATTAAGTGTTCTTGCATAGGAAGACCACTTAATGTTATCTCACATATATATGATTATTATTATTATTATAGCCAAATTTGCCACCCTAACTCCTCCCACAGTTTTTACACTACATAGACAAAAATCTACCAAAACGTGCAGATTGTTCCCGATCGGATTGTTATTACTTTGTGGAACATTTCGCTGAATGGTTCTCGGAATATCGTCGTTCTTGTGGCGAAATTTGTCCAATAGGAATGAATGGCAAAGCTAGAGTGGGAGCTGGCAAAAGTTGAAAAATCAGGACATGATTTCTAAACTGCCACCGCTCCCTCATTTTCAGGCCCACCTACACAAATCTTATATCAAAACGTTCAGCTATCCCTGCTGCCACTAAAAATGTCCAGCTAAGCCATAGTCCTTATAGTTTTCACAATATGACCAATTGTTTGCAACTCACGCCGTCCATTGACATTCATTGAAACTCCACTCTGCAAAGCTCACATTTGAAGGGCAATTTCTAAACCGCGACTGTACCTTCATTGTTAATATCTCCGAGACATACTATACATCAAATGTAGGTCTGGGTCTTGTGATTCTCACAATATAAAGCTCTTCACTGTAGGATTTATAGTTTTTAAAATACGACCGTTTGAAGATGGCAACCGCAAAAATACTCTGACCTGTGCCAGGCTGCAGCAGCAAGTGATGTCATAGACAGGGCCTTTTGCACCTGCTAATGTTTTTATAACTGTATGTTTTAATGTAACTGTGAAGCACTTTGGGCAACAACGTTGCAATTAAATGTGCTATATAAATAAATAATAACAGTTACTCCGCCCACTCCAGCTGTAGACTACTGGTGGAGGCAAGAACACTTCACCCAATTTCCCCAGAAATTGTAGCTTTTCTAGTTATTATTATTATTATTATTATTATTATTAGCGTCATTTATATAGCGCCAACAGATTCCGTAGCGCTTATAATGAGAGGGGGATTTAACTATAAATAGGACAATTACAAAACACTTCTGGGAACAATAGGTTGAAGAGGACCCTGCTCAATCGAGCTTACAGTCTATAATTGCCTACCCATTTCTGTACTCATTGAGTGATAACAAAAATATAAAAATACATTCACACACTTCCAAAAAAAACACCAATACAAACGGCGGAGCCAAGCAGCCGAGCTGAACAGCCGCATGACAAAAGAGCTCCGGCATTTTCAGGCCTAAATTCACCTATTATACACAATTAACCCTGCTTTGGGCTCCCCTCAGGGTCCAAGGGTGATAAAACAACCAGATGGGGCGCAAGACCAAGAAAATAAAACCGGAAAAACCACGGCTGGGACCTAATATTGCGGATCTCCTACAGCAGACACGCAAGACCGCTAGGCCCAAGATGGCCGCCTACCCAGAAACCTATTCCGAATTATCACCCATGCAAAGACCAACACCAGCCGCCCAAAAGGCGTATGCCTCACCGGTAACAACGGCGGTACTGAAGACGCTACTCGCGGACCTCCAAAAGAACATTCATGCAGACGTAGCCTCGCTCCGCAACGACATACACGGTCTGATAGGCCGAATGGGTGCACTGGAGACTGCCTCCAATGTCTGCTCAGACCAACTTACCTCACTACAAGTGGTCCAAGGATTGCAGAAACAGAACGAAGAGCATGAACACCGTTTCACAGCCCTGGAGGATGCACGCCGGGCTAATAACATCAAGGTATGGGGCATCCCGGAGGACACTCCACAGGCCGAAATGCTGCACCTCCTGAGGCGCCTACTATTAGGCTGCTAAAGTTAATTACCTGTTGGTTACACGCCTTTAACAGGAAGGTCCATCGACCACATTGCTTACCTCCCCTGCCCCCCGTGACACTAGTCTAGCATACCTTTTGAGCAAAACCCCGCCATAGCCTGGCGTATTTATTACCAGATATAGGCACAACTCGCCCTACAAGAAAAGTCCTGGTGGCACTACAATGATGAATACAATAGCAATACCAACCAGGATGAAACACTAAATTACGTGATTGTCCCCGGTAGGGCCTCTGTACTTCGTTCTTTTCTTTTATTTTCTTTTTATTTCACCAGGGAACAATAAAAGCACTCACAATATTTGCATATATACACATCCATAGGTCAGCATACCCACGCACAAATCATATCCTCAAACGTTCCCTACAAGCCGTCTAGCATGTCACTCTCATGAAAAATGTATGATAATGCATGCCTAGACCAGAATGTATCTTTATATGCCTAGTATATAAAACCACATGTCTATAATCCTATGTTTCATGATCTGTGTGTAACAACAGTTGTGGTAATGCACACCTGAATGTTATCTTCATGCACGACCTAAATAAAGAATTAAAAAAAAATACAAACCTCATGTGGAAAGCTCCAAATGCCTTCCTTCTGTTTTATCTATTTATTATTTTTTCTATTTTCCTGAGAATTACATTCCCTCTTTTGAACTTATTTCTAATGACCGGGTTCCACAGGCTGGTTTTAATGGCCATTCTGACTCTTACCTTTTTTTTTTTTTTTTTTTTTTTTTTTAAAAAAAAACGTATTTTTATGCCAAGATAGAAAACAGAGTAAATCTGAAATGTATTATTTTGTAGGTGCATTCCCGAGGGCTAAAGCTGGGCATTTACAGTGACATGGGCAACTATACGTGCGGTGGCTACCCTGGAACTACTCTGGATACTATCAAGATTGATGCCGACACATTTGCTTCATGGGAAGTAGACATGTTGAAATTTGATGGATGTTACTCAAACGACACAGAAAAAGCAATAGGTCTGCTATCATTTACGGTTGACTTTTAATTTTTAAAAATTTAAAATATTAAAAAAATAATTGTTTTTCATTTATTCATTTTTGTTTTTTTGTGGTAAACCATCAGTACTTTTCTATTGACCAGTCCATAGCTCCCCGTTCATAAAATGTATATTTTTAAAATTGAAATTTGTAAAGATTTTTTTTAATGGATAAGTGCTCTAGGCCAATCAGCGGCGCCGGTCTATGCTGTCTCCAGCTAAATTTCAGGCGGCAGATGTCAATGGGGATAGCAAAGAACAGCGCTGCTGTTTAACCATTACAGGCAAGGAAGCACCTGGAACTATCTGGCACCAGAACAACTTCATTTCAATGAAGTTGTTATGGTGCCCTTTGTCTTCCTTTAATACTAGCAGCTTTATATCTTTTGGCTTTGTATTATATTAAAATCTATGGTCGTGTGGTGTTTTTTTTTTAATTTTGATTTTTTTGGAGGGGGAGGGGGGGGGGGAAGCTCGGCGGAAGTGGATCTCCATGGCCTGCTGTAGTGAAAGCTGGACTGAATTTTTTTTTTTTTTTTTTTTTTTTTAAACTTCATGCACTAGTAGGTAATTGGTTTATAAACCTATGTTTAATTAACTGTTGGGTCGTGATCATTTCTAAATGTGGCTTCTACTTTGTACTTTAGGCTATCCTAAAATGAGTTCTGCTTTAAATGCAACAGGAAGACCAATCTTGTACTCCTGTAGTTGGCCGGCTTATGAAGGAGGTCTCCCACCCAAGGTAATCTTTATTAGAACTATCATGATTATCTCATTATAGATGCACAGCTTTGATGTATACTTTCTGGACAGAGATGAATAAGACTCAGCAGGTAAATCCCAGGTGAACCAATTTTGTTTTTGGTGTGGATTAAAATGAATTCAATTGGGAAGAACTGCCAGAAACACATTTTTGCACAAGTCTAATATATAATGTATCAACATGTTGGCAGCTACTGATGATCCATTCATAATGTTGGGATAATCACACTATTGTGATAGTTTTTCACAACACTTCTATGTTAAACACTTATTTAAATAATTTATAATCCTTCTGAAGATAAGTTATTAACAATTAATGGGACTCTATAGTCACCAAAACAACATTGGCTTAACAAAGCAGTTTTGGTATATAGATCATACCTCTGAAGTCTCACTGCTCAATTCACTGCCATTTAGTAGTTAAATCACTTTTGTTTCTGTTTATGCAGCCCTAGTCAGATCACCCCGGCTTGTGACTCGTACAGCCTGCATGAAGAAAATGGTTTTATTTTCAATCAGACGTAATTTTTTTTTTTTTTTATCTCCTTCTCCGTAAATTGAACTTTAATCACACACAGGACGTTTCTGCAAGGTCTAGCAAGTGATTAACAGAGCAGGATATAAGAAATTTAAATTAAACTTAATTTGCAATAAAGCAAGTGTAAACCTTAGATGACTCTCTTTACAGCAAATGTTTATGAAGGCTGTGCAAGTCACATGCAGAGAGGTGTGACTAAGGCTGCATAAACATTTAGCTCCTAAATGGCAGAGAATTAAGCAGTGAGACTGCAGGGGCATGATCTATAATTAGAATCTGCACACTATTTCGTGATCAATGGCAGCCCGGTCTCTCCTTGGATCAATAAGCTGTTAGCCCACATATTAAAACTGATATTCCTGTGTATTATGCTTTTGCAAGTATTCATCCAGTTGCCGTTTAAACATCTGTACAGACTCTGATGAAACCACCTCTTCAGACCGAGAACTCCACATCCTTATTGTTCTTACTGCAAAAAAATTCCTTTTCTTTATGCTAAATCTCCTTTTTTCCAGTTTAAATGCGTTACTTTGTATAGCCCTGTTGGTGAATAGATTTTCAGACAATGGTTTATATTGGTCCCAAATAAAATGTATAATAACATATCATCCTCTCTGAGGCGCCATTTTTCTAAACCAATCAGATTTAAATGAACCTTTTTTTCACAACTAAAATGCTCCATTACTTTTATTAATTTTGTGGCCTGCCTCTGCACTACTTCCAGTGCCATAATATCCTTCTTTAGAACAGTTGTCCAAAATTGCACAGCATTTACAAGGTGTGGTCTTACCAGTCATTTCTAAAGAGGCAAAATTATATTTTCCTACTAAGAAAGAATGCCCCTATTTATACATGACAATACCTTCCTGTCCTTAGCAACTTCCGATTGGCACTGCACATTGTTGACTATCATATTGTCTAATAGCAATTCCCAAAGCCTTCTCATGTGTTACCCCTAATTCACTACCATTTAGGGTGTAAGTTGCTTGTGCATTCTTTACCCCGACCAGCATAACTTGCTTTTATCAACATTAAATTTCATCTACCATTTGAGTGCCCAGACCCCCAGTCTATCTAAATTCCTCTGCAGCAAAGTAATATCCTGCGCTAATTGTATTACATTTCAGAGTTTTGTGTCACTTGCAAACCCTGAAACAAGACTTCCAATGCCTATTTCAAGATCATTTATAAATATGTTGAATAGAAGCGGTCCAGCTTGAAAATGTACCATTAGTGATAACTCTCTGTACTCTATCTTTAAGCCAGTGTTCTACCTAAGAACAAGAATTTTCATGTAGACCAATTTCTTTTAGTTGGATTTTGCCAAGGCATTCAATACAGTTCTACATAATTAAAGTAGATGACATCCACTGCAACACCCTGATCTATACTTTTACTTATTACTTTGTGAAATGCAATGACGTTGGTTTAAAATTACCTATGTTTCATAGAACCCTGCTGATTTTTGCTATGAGACAATGTTCTTTCCATTGAATTCCTGAACTTTATCCCTTAAAGACACACTATAGGCATCCAGACCATTTTAGCTCATTGTCGCTCTGCATGAGGACTTCGAGCGTCTGTAAAATTCCCATAGGAAAGCACTGATTCAATGCTTTCCTATGGGAAGGGCCTAATGCGCTCGCCGCGTTGGATGATGTCGGAAGAGGTGGAGGGACAACAGCGGATGAGTAACTAAAGGGTTTTTTAACACTTTTTTCTATGCCATGGTGGGCGTGACGGAAGGGGTGGGGGACAGACGGCACTATAGTGCTCGGAATGCCGCTTTGTATTCCTAACACTTCATAATACTTTTAATAACTCTTCAAATACTTGACCAGCCATAGAAATCATGCTCACAGATCTATAATTTTCAGTTAACACAAGCGATAGAGGGTGGTCATTCCAGAGTTGACATGATGGCTGGCTTTAAAGGATCTAAAGGCTCTAAAATGTCCAGGTAGCTCTGTCCCTATTTCCTTCACATAACCCATAATGATCCAGTTACTTCTAGCCTCTAAATACTTCTATTTAGAAATAAAAGTGGGGGGGGGGGAAATGGAACAAATGTTCTGAAATTTATTTTATTACTTCTTATAAGTTTTTATTACTCAACAGGTGAACTACACTTTGCTCGGCGGTATTTGCAACATGTGGAGGAATTATGATGATATTCAGGATTCTTGGGCCAGTGTTGTTAATATAATTCAATGGTTTGCAGCCAATCAGGATGCATTGCAGCCAGTTGCAGGCCCTGGCCATTGGAATGACCCAGACATGGTAAGATGGTAATTAATTTACATATTATAGAAAGGTGATAAAATAAATATATATATATATATTTATTTATTTTATTTATTTCTGGTATATTCTGGTTATGTTAGACGGCTAATTTAACATTTAGTGGGTTTTTAAATGTGATGTGTTTCTTGGCCCAAACTGAAATTAATTGTGATGTCACTTGCTAAATCTTTAATATTACTATATGTGTAAGTGTAGACACTTGTACACCCTCTTTGAACTCCATGGTTTTACATGTCAGGGCATCACCATCATCTGTTCCTTAGCACATCTAAAAATTGGGTAAATACAATAACACATGGCATATTACACAGTGTCATGATATATTTAATAAAAATTAGAGCTAAACTGGAGAAGACACTGACTACACCCTTTTGGCCAATAGGTATACCTTTTTTGAGGGATGATGGATGATAGCTTTTCCAGTTTAGCAAGCTATTAGTCGCAGTTGGTTTACGAAAGAGTGTAGATCTGAGATACCTGTCTGTCAGCGTGATGGTAATATCAAGGAAGTTAATGGTTTTGCCATCAATTTCACTAGTCAGTCTCAAGTTGATATCGTTGACTTCAGGTTGCACCCGGTACTACCACCCTTAGGGTTTAGTGCATGGGAGTGAACCCTTTTGTCTTATTGTCTCTGTTTTTTAGTCTCATAAAAGCCCTAATCTACTTCTTTTTAGCCACATCAGCCTTACAATCTACACACGGAGACCCCTGGGTTCCCTTGTGTGTAAGCGACTTCTCGTCAGCTTGTATCCGTCGACAGACGACACTTGAGGCCTAGTCTGGGGCCCAGCGGAGGAGGTGGCTGATCCTCCGAACCTGACCAGGATGGGCACACCAAGAGTGCGGCCAGGGCCCTGAATCTCCCCCCGTGGTCCAGTGGGGGTTATCCCGGACCTCACCAAGAAGGGAGTTGGGGGCAATTTACCTGGGAACAAGTTCTAAGTCTCTAATATGGCACCAACGACACTTGCCCTCGTTACGCACTCAAGATGGCGGCTGATCGGGGGGGGGCCTTACCGCCATGCTGGCAGGTCGCACAACAGAACAGCTCCTGCAATTCTTCCCAGTTTTCACGTAAAAAAAAAAGATCATATACCCACCAAACGACTGGCAACGGCGGCCCTGTGAGAGAAGCCACCCTGGTTCCGAGGAGAGGCTTGCTGCGAGGTTCTAGTCTCTCGGCGGGGCGCTCTCCGACTCCCGTGATGGAGAGCACTCGGGCGGTGAGTAGAGTGGACGCCCGCCACCCTGCTATTCCGCCCACCAGTGGTCCGAGCACAGCACAGGGCTAGGGGGGTCTGGCCCTGTTCCCCCCCCGCCCTCCCCTCTTGACCAGCGGGGGTGATCCCGGTCCCCACCCAGGGCCCACCAGCGTGCAGAGACACCAGCACGCCAGGCGGCGACAGAGCAGACCCAACACCCGGAGGCCGCACTAAAATGGCGGAGGCCACGTGCCGAGCCACCCAAGTCAAAGGGAAGCAGAACGCAACCGCGTCACACTTGCAAAAAGCCGACAGGGGCAACGAGGACACCGGTAAATACGCTGACCCAATGCTGGCGGCAACACACAACTGGCAGGGGTACTGGAGCCAGCGATCTACCATTCAGGCACACTTACGCGTTCTCGCAGAATGAGTCCCCTCGGCGAGAGAAGAAGCCCTGCAAGCAGAGCCCCTCAAAGCACCGCACGGACGCCGATCCGCACAGATAAACAGCCCGCAACTGCGAGGTCCAATTCGACAACCAACATGACTGCAGGGACCTGGCGTCCACCAGAAGCAAACACACGGCTAAACTGCAAGTACACTGCATGGGGACTATCACCCTGCCACATGCCTGGACTGAGCCTAACATGGCGATACCCTGGCTCTCGTCCCTATGCTGCCGCCATACTTTAAAGGCAGATCCCATGACCCTAAACCACTAACTTTCATCTGGCTGCTGGGGGGTTCACCTGGGGTGGAAAAACCCACACATGTATGAAGCTTTCCTATATCTCTGCTCTCTGCACGTTAGTTAATTGTAAAGTATCAGTCTTTAATATGTCATTATTTCACCTCTTGCAGAGTTTTTGTTTTTGCTGTAGTTCCTTATGTGTGTTTACTTTAACCGCTCATGCATTATTTTATTAACTAGTCCTATCTAATGGGACAACTTAAGTATGTTTAAAAATTAGCGGTAAAGCTGCTGGCATATCTTTGTAGTTAACAACGTGCACATCACACCTTAAACATAAAAGCTTCCTTCTATAACAATGCAACTCTATATACTTCTAAGCCTCAGCGCAACTAGCCTTGTTATATGCACGTTTAGTCTAGCATACTGAAAAATACAAAACACTGATGTCTAATTGCCTGCTATCCTCATGTTATGTTATATTAAAAAAATGTGCTGTCTAGGCTGCCACACTTTGAAATGTTATGAAAAATGCATGCGGATGCTGTCGTGGCTCTGCACGCTTGTTATCTTTGCACAAGAAAAATAAAGAAAAATAAAGAATAATAAAAAAAAAAAAAGATGGCGGCTGATCACTCGCCATATTCTCAAAGCCTGCTTCCAAGCCACAGGCCCCATCAAAGTACTGCCACAGATTACCTGCAACGCTTAGACATCTTCCTATGCGTCTGGGAAAAATTTACTCCGCGCGATCAGGCAGCCTGGAACAAGCAACAAACCAAGCCAAATACGGGTGAGCAGGGGCACCGGGGAGCGAGGGGGACACACGCGGGTGCAGCACCAATACCCACTCCCCATAGCCCACCTAGGCTGAAGGCCACCAGGGCTAAGTCCTGGAAGCATCTTCCACATCGGCCACCAGGCCCTCCGGCACTCCCACGCGAGGAGGAAACTCTGACTCTGGAAGTCAGAGTTTGTGGCACCTGGGGCTGGAGAGACACCCTTTTTTTGCACCTGAGCAGCAGCCGCCCTCCACGGCCCACCAGCGGGCACCAATGGTTTCCCAGCAGAGGGAGTCGGATGAAAGAGACGACCACACGCATGCAACCCCATGTTTCCGGTGCCCTTCACACACTACCACCTTACAACTCAATTGGACATGTGGACTCCCCTACCCAGGACTATTCTACTTAAGGCTTCAAGCGACCCTCTCCCAGAGCCCTAGATTGAAGCAATCTCCAGTGTAGCCTGATACGTGTTAAAGCTTGTTCTTACCTGCAAAATCCACACACGTTAGATCTGTTCTATAGCACTCGTATAACACTGTGTCGAGGCCAACCTCATTGCCTCAATCACGCCTATGACCTGTCTCCGGCACACCTGCCCAAGCATGCTACACTTTAGTAGACACGTCCACATAATCTATCACTTAGTTGGTAACAGAGTGCAGTTTAACGCATTATACTAGGCTCCTGGTACAAGCATACTCTTGCATATCAACCCCTTCTTGTTGTCAAACACATCTGTTATCGTGTTACAGTATTACAAAAATGTTGCATATGTTTATAATACCATGCCACTGTTTATTCCTTGTGTTTTTATTCTGCTTGACAATGATGTTGTGGTGCTGCAAGCATGTTTATTATCACGTGCACTGCAAAAAAAAGAAAAGTATTAGGCAATAAGAAAATAAGAGTGTAATCCCTGTCTGGTTTAGAGAATAAAACTAGATGGACTTGGTTTATGGTGGACATTACATCACCATTGACATAACTCTGAACAAAGGTTGTAGGACCTTGAATAAAGGGAGTTTCAAAATCCTGTAATAGTCGGTTGTAATGCTGTCAGGGCCATGAGATTTTCCTTTTCTTAAGACTTTAATTGTAGCTTATAATTCCTGAGCAATTATGGGATTTTGCAAAATCTCCGTATATTCCTCTGCTATGTAGGACTTTTAGTATCTTTTTAAAAACGATGACCTTGGGCATGGTCATCGGGTGAAGCTGCATGAAGAGATAGAAAAAAGGAACAGAAAACCTAATTGCATTGATAATGCAGTTACTCATTCTGTTTGATTTCAGTTTTGGGATTATCCATATTGGCCAGCACATCTAAAGAAGTATTGTGTCTGTGGGCTGTCGTTTTCTTCAATGTAGGTTGTAGATTTTCTTCAATGTAGTTTGGGCGCCTCTAGACGAGCCCGAGAGGAGCGGTGACTAGATAGGTGTGTTGGGAGTCTTCAATATGTCATATAGGGAAGAATCCAAGTAGAGTTAAAGGACCACTATAGGCACCCAGACCACTTCAGCTTAATGAAGTGGTCTGGGTGCCTGGTCCAGCTAGGGTTAACCTTTGTTTGTAAAAAAAAAAAAAAAAAAAAAAAAAAGTTTCAGAGAAACTGCTATGTTTATACTGAGGGTTAATCCAGCCTCCAGAGCCTCTAGTCGCTGTCTCATTGACAGCCGCTAGAGGCGCTTGCGTGCTCTCACTGTGAAAATCACAGTGAGAAGACGCCAGCGTCCATAGGAAAGCATTGTAAATGCTTTCCTATGAGACCGGCTGAATACGCGCGCGGCTTCTGCTGCGCATGCGCATTCAGCCGATGACGTCGCGAGGAAGGAGGAGGAAAGCTCCCCACCCGGCGCTGGAGAAAGGTAAGATTTTAACCCCTTCCTCTCTCCAGAGCCCGGCGGGTGGGGGCACCCTCAGGGCACTATAGTGCCAGGAAAACGAGTGTTTTCCTGGCACTATAGTGGTCCTTTAACATCAGTGTAATAAGATAATGGTCAGAGATGGATATGGCTTCTATCCTCGCTTTATCAATCTTGGGTAAAAGAGAAAAGGCCATCAAAAACCTGTTGAGACAGGACACAACCTCCTGCTGATACAGAAGTAAAATGTGAGCTAAGCAAAATGTGCCAAGGGTCATGAAGAAGGGTGGTGAATTCCTGGTCTCTTCCTGTGAGTCTTTGGGAAAGTAAATTTGTCAAATATGACATTAAGGACATTAAGTCCCCTCCAACCAGCAATTATTTTTGGGGGGGCAGAAGAAAGTAGATAGAGGGAAGAGGATGTCAGAGGAAAGGAAAGCAGGAAAGGGAGAGTAAAGTAATAAGAGCGTTTTCCCACATTCCAGCATGACCAGGACCATGGTACAGCACCACCTTGCACCTTATGAAGTTTTTTTCTTTGCTGTCCACATCCCCACCCCACGCCCCTCCAACTTTATTAGGATTTCTGAGTAAACTTCTGTCAGTCCATCAACTAGCCCTCTTTGCTGTCTAGAGGACTTAAGCCCCTTGGTGGAGAGAGGTAAATGTGTGCTTGCAGCATTCGAGATTGGCAAGTAGGTAGCGTAAAAAGAAAAAACAGAAAAACACAACTAAAAGTATATACAGTCACTGAGGTCCATAGTGGAAGTGGAAAGCCAGCAGTGGGGTGATTGAGATGAAAGAGGCCCAAATCAAAGGTCTAGTAAAGTAGTCAAGCACAAATGGAAATCAGATGGACCATGGCATTCTGAGCTGGTGGAAAAATATGGCCAGCTAAGATAGTGATGGAACAGGAAATTTCTTGTTTGTTTGTGCGTGTTTTAGTTTTTGTTTTTGTGGAGCATCTAATGAAAAAATATTCATTCAAGTTACAAGTTCTTTCCAGTCTTGCATTCAGTTGTGTAATTATAATTCAATATGTATTTTTAAATGTTTTGCTTTGCAGCTCATCACTGGTGACTATGGGCTGAGTTATGAACAATCTAAAGCACAGTTGGCCATCTGGGCCATTATGGCAGCACCACTTATTATGTCTAATGACTTAAGGACAATCTCAGAAGAAGCCAAGGACCTCTTACAAAATCGTCTCCTGATTTATATTAATCAAGATTCTCTTGGAATTCAGGGGAGACAGGTCATGAAGGTATTAACTTTCATAGAAGTTATATTTTTATAACCGTATGTTTTTAACAAGCGTATGAAACTATGTTTTGTAAAAGTCCATGCACTTTGATAACTAGAGGTTATTAACAGCGCAGGAGATAGGACATTCTAATTAAACTGTGCAATAAAGGAAGTTTGAAAATTCAATCTCTCTTTACAGAAAGTGTTAAAGGCTTTGCAGGGAGGTGTGACTCCTAAATGGAGAGAATTGAGCAATGAGACTGCAGGGACATGATATATACACCAAAATGCCTAAGATAACATTGTTTTGTGTCTAATATCCCTTTAATATAATGGGGACTCCCATGGCAAATTTGTTTGTTCATGCATGATGTGACTGACACTGTGCAGTGCAGAGTTTGGACATGCATGTCCTAGCGTGGTTGAGATTCTCACACAGTATCTCACAAAAGTGAGTACACCCCTCACATTTTTCTAAATATTTTAATATGACCACACTGAAGAAATTACACTATGCTACAATGTAAAGTAGTAAGTGCACAGCCTATATAACAGTGTAAAATTGCTGTCCCCTTAAAATAACACAGCCATTATTGTCTACACCGTTAGCAACAAAGTGAGTACACCCCTAAGTGGAAATGTCCAAATTGGGCCCATAGTGCCAATATTTTGTGTGGCCACCATTTTTTTTTCCCAGCACTGCCTTAACTCTCAGAGCTTCACAGGTTGCCACTAGAGTCCTCTTCCACTCCTCCATGACGACATCACTGAGCTTGTGGATGTTAGAGACCTTGCTCTCCCCCATCTTCCATTTGAGGATGCCTCACAGATGCTCAATAGGGTTTAGGTCTGGAGACATGCTTGGCCAGTCCATCACTTTTACCTTCAGCTCCTTTAGCAAGGCAGGGGTAGTCTTGGAGGTGTGTATGGGGTCGTTTTCATGTTGGAATACTCAGGGCCGGCCTTAGGGGTGTGCGAGCTGTGCGGCCGCACAGGGCGCCATGGTGCAGGGGGCGCCCTGCGGCCGCATAGCTCACACGGCATGTCTGTTAGCCGCAATGCTAACAAGGCATTTGCCTTGGGCGGCATTTTCCAGGGGGCGGCAAAAAAAGCCGCCCCCAAATGCCCAAGGCAAATGTCTTGTTAGCCTTGCGGCTAACAGACATGCCGGGCGGTCGGGCGGCGCTGGCGGGCGGCTGGCGAGGGAGCACTTTCTCTGAGCTGTATGCTCAGCTCCCTCGCGCGCCGCAGAGTGAGGCTGGGAGCCGGAATATGACGTCATATTCCGGCTCCCAGCCTCACTCTGCAGCGCGCGAGGGAGCTGAGCATACAGCTCAGAGAAAGTGCTCCCTCGCCAGCCGCCCGCCAGCGCCGCCCGACTGCCCAGCAGCCACTGGACCACCAGGGAAAAAAGATGACCCCCCCCCCAGCATTCCCAAAGGTAAGGAGGCTGGGGGGGTGTCTAAATAAATTTAAAAAAATGTGTTAATGTGGGTGAGTGTGTGTGTGTCTGTGAGTGTGTTTGTCTGTTAGTGAGAGTGTGTGTGGCTGTCTGCCTGTGTGTGCGTGTGTGTGACTGTCTGCCAGTGTGTGTGACTGTCTGCCAGTGTGTGTGACTGTCTGCCAGTGTGTGTGACTGTCTGCCAGTGTGTGTGACTGTCTGCCAGTGTGTGTGACGGTGTGTGTGTGGCTGTTTGCCTCTGAGTGTTTGGCTGTCTGCCTGTGTGTGTTTGGCTGTCTGCCTGTGTGTGTTTGTGTGTGACTTCCTATGTGTGACTGTCTGGGCAGACTAGATGGGCCGAATGGTTCTTATCTGCCGTCACATTCTATGTCTGTGTGTGTGTGTTTGTGTGTGGCTGTCTGTGTATGACTGCCTGAGTGTGTTTGTGTGTGTGTGTGTGTGTGTGTATGGCTGTCTGCCTGCCTGTGTGTGTGTGTGTGACAGGGTGCGTGGGAAGGGGTAAGGAGTAGGGGAGGGGGGGGCGCTGTGAAGATTTTTTGCACAGGGCGCACAAATGCCTAAGGCCGGCCCTGGGAATACTGCCCTGGGGCCTAGTCCCTGAAGGGAGGGGGATCATGCTTTGCTTTAGTATGGCACAGTATATGTTGGCATTCATGGTTCCCTCAATGAACTGTAGCTCCCCAGTGCCGGCAGCACTAATGCAAGCCCAGACCAAGATTATCCCACCACCATGCTTGACTGTAGGCAAGACACAATTGTCTTTTTACTCCTCACCTGGTTGCCGCCACACACGCTTGACACCATCTGAACCAAATAAGTTTATATTGGTCTCATTGGACCACATGACATAGTTCCACTAATCCGTGTCCTTAGTCTACTTGTCTTTAGCAAACTGTTTGCAGGTTTTCTTGTGCATTATCTTTAGAAGAGGCTTCCTTCTGGGACGACAGCCATGCAGACCAATATGTTGGCAGTTAGGGGTTTCTGCCTCTCTGTCCTATATTACATAGAACCATCTGACTTCAGAGAACACCATTTAGATTCTATCTATACATTGTGGGATATTTCCCTCTCAAGTGGAGCCTTGCAAACCCACAGCCAGTTCCTGCCCTTATTCCCCACTTTTACATTTAAAATCCTGATGATCTGCACTATATTTGTTTCTATTATTCATTTGCAGATTTGCTGTAATCCGTTTTAGCTTGCTTTTTTTTTTTTTTTTGGTAAACATTATTTATATCTGTGTATACTTTTTGTGTCACTGTGGTTTCGTCCAGCTAAACTGTTTTATTACCTTCATAGTGCTTACACACTGTTAGTTTTTATCATCTGTACATTTTCTGCTAGCACAATAGAGAAATTATTTTACTACTCTTGAGAGCATAATTCCCAGCAGGAAAGCCTTTTAATAAAATGAGTGTTAAAGCGGCACAGTCATGCCGAATTTACCTTTCCTCAATCTCTTCCTCTTCTCCCCTCTCTCATGATCTGTTCTTCTTTTCTTCCTGTCTTCTTTAGTTTTCTTTAAAATCATAAGACAAAGTAGGGACTCTTTGCCTTATGGAGGTTTCCTCCGCTTGACCAGCTCTGACCAGCGGAGGAGCAAAGTGTGCTTCATTTCCGCTGGTCAGAGCAATTTTCCCATAATTCTTACCTTTCCTCCCTGTTCCCACGATCCTTCCTGTCATTTTAGACTAAACTGCCGAATTGCGTTCTAACTGAATGAGAACAGTATGTTCGTTTGTTTTAGAATGCAATTCGGCACTTTGTTCGGATCGCAATTTCATTCGAATGAATGAAACTCCGATCCTATTAGTGCTGTGGCTGCATCTTGCAGCCGCTTAGTAGATAACTCCCTAATTCCCACAGTATCAGGGAGCTATCTACTAAAAGGCGGAAAGACCTGAATTGGTCTTTCAGCCACATTTACTAATGCTAAGTAAAGATTACTTAGTATTAGTAAATAATATGCCCCTACTCGCTATACTGTGAGTAGGGGCATGTCTAGTGAGCAGCCTGTGGCTGCTCACTGTAAAAAAAAAAAACCTATTGGCCCCCACCCCTAAACGATGAGTAAAATAAGGGGGGGAGACCTATTGTCGGCCCCCACCCCTGAGCGGTGGGTGGGGGCCATAAAGATAATGAGGGGGGTCCTACTGTCCTCCCCCCGGCCCCCACCCCTGCGTGGTGGGTGGGGGCCAAAAATTACAATGGGGGGGCCTACTGTCCTCCCCCTCTCCGGCCCCCACCCCTGGAGAGAAGGAGGACAGTAGGTCTCCCCCCTCATGATCTTTATGGCCCCCACCCTCCGCCCAGGGAGGGGGGAGGACCGTATGTCCTGTCTCCCCCCCCCCCCCCTATTATCATTATGGCCCCCACCCTCTGCCCAGGGTTGGGGGGGAAGCACAGTAGATCCCCCCCCCCCCCATTATCTTTATGGCCCCCACCCGCCGCTCAGGGCTGGGGGCCGGGGGAGGACAATGGGTCGGCCCCCCCTTATTGTTATTTAGGGCCCCCACCTGCCGCGCAAGGGTGGGGGCCGGATAGTAGGGATTTATTTTTTTTACAGTGAGCAGCCACAGGCTGCTCACTGTTTAGTAGACATGCCCATACTCACGGTATAGCGAGTAGGGGCATTCGGGAGATTTTATTATCCTTTTATACGATTTATGGGGGTCATATTGACATAGTGAGGGGGGACCTGGGGGGCTTATGAAGTGGTGGGGAGCACTGCTCCCTGCCGCTTCTATAGTTGCATATTACAAGGAGGGAGCTGCATGCCGGTAGCTCCCTCCTTGTAATAAACCAAACGAACACTGATACTCAGTGTTAGTTTGTTCGTCTGATTTTTCTATTCATTCATTCGTCTGTCGAATGAATGAATGAATGAATGAATAGATGAAATTCCCGTTCGCATGCCCAAGTGTTTCACTGGGCATGTGCGGGAATCTCACAGCGCTATCTAGTGTGGGCAGATGACGTGTTCCACAGGGACTTCACCTACCCACACAAAGATGGCGGCGCGCTGAAAAAAGATCGGGGCAGAAAATAAAGATTAATATGGCGGGCTTAGAGGCATTTGGGGGTGACTAAGGGGTCAATTGGATGTAGTGGAGGCGGGAGGGAGTTTAAAAAAAAAAATGAATTCGGCCATGTCAGTGCCGCTTTAAGTTGAGTAATGTATCTATCAGTTAACAATTCCATTAAATGGAATCGATGAGAAAATATGCTAAATAATGTTGGATCTGACTCTCAGAAGCTGTAAAGCTTTCTCATAATGTGACAATATTTTCTATATTAATGTTTGCATTGTCTAAATTTCTGTTTCAGGCCGGTTGTCTAAGTGTGTGGAAGAGACAACTCGTCAATGATCAGTATGCTGTGGCAGTGCTTAATACAGGAAATGATGGGCTTCCCACACCCTTCAGTACAAGCCTTGGTTTTCTCAACATCACAGAGTACTCTGCAGGCTATAAACTGTACGATGTTTTTAATAGAGAGTATGTGGGGCTCTTTAAACCAATCAGCCCAATTAACCTGAAAATTAATCCATCTGGTGTTGTTATGCTATTCATTCAGCCAGCCACCGTAGCTCCTCAGAGGTCATATTTTGGCTTACTCTAGCTACCTAAAGCTCCAATTAAAATGCATTATTTGCGAGTGTATGATATTGCTGTATCTCACGACATTTGCTTAGTGCAGGTATTAAGAGGTTTTGGGCAAGATTTGTGCCAATCATATTGCAATCACTGGATTGTGAGGGGTTGATGGTCAGAAACCTCATAGATGTTATGGTAATATGTGCAATTATTACTGTGGCCTTCCACAAAGACTTGATTCAGGGATGCCTTTACAATATTTTATGTTTGTTCCTGAGAAACTTGTTTTTGATAATGATACTTGAAAATCATGTTTATAATACATTTGCTATCACTAATTCTGTATTTTTAAAGTTTCAAAATCAGATAAAAAAAATGTTGTTTGCCTTTTTGGAAGTTTAAGAATGTTCACAACTGCTGTTAATCGAACAATGACTTCTGTTGCTCTTAGCAGAACAATGGGAAATGACTGTCTACTGTAGATCACAATGGCCTTGGTGAGTCTTAAAAGTCTAGTTCGGGGTTTTCAAACTCATACGGCTCTTTAGCATTGATAGAAAACACACAGTACATGTTCTCAGAGTTCTGCAACAAGGAACCTCATCAGTCATTAATCCTTAATGATGTGTGAATTTAGCAACCTGATATCTCTATGAAAGTTTCACAGTGGTAAAAACAATAGGAGGTGTGAATGTGGGTAGGACAGATTAAATGGTTGCAAGGGTTTGAAGCTATACAACTCTGGGCTATGTTGCTCCTATCACAACACCATTTGCACTATGAAGCCTCATGGGGTGAATATGCAGCCAGCCATATCCAGTGTAGATAAACTTCTGTTTTCATGCATTCACATGTTCACAAACTCAAACTTCATATACCCTATCTGGCTAATGTGCTGTTTGTTTGAAATCCCTGGTCTAGGTTTTACAGGCAGTTGGCTTGGTAGGTATACAGTTAGAGTGAGATTTTTATTTTACTTTAATCGCTTTGGTTTACTCAAGGTTAAAGATGTTTTGGAAACCAATCCATCAATGTAATTGAAATATGGAAAATAGTTCTATGATTACATTGAAGCTGTTTGCTTCAATCGTAGAACTATTTTCCTTTAAAACCTACATCCAACCATGATATTAAATATGACATGATATCTGCAGGTATTAAACTGGCAAGATCATATCATGATTTTTAGTACGTGGGTGGCCAAAATGTAGATCCCCAGCTATTGTAGAACTACAGCAAAGCAGGGTTTTTGTTTTGTTTGTTTGTTTGTTTTTAGTTAAACAATACCTGGGAATTATAAGTTGGCCATTCGTGTTTTAGCAAATAATCAAAATCCGAGCAGATGATAAAAGAGAAACTTCAAATACCAAATGATGTTAAAGGTAAGGGAATGGGGTCTGGGCACCAGAGCTTTAACGGAAAACATCAGGGAATGCATACCTTTCTGTCTTTCTTTGTAAATTGCACTAAACTGATGTATCTATTTTTCTATATTATTCTGTATATTTCATTGAAAAACGAATACTATATTCTCTAGAGTTACTTATGTGGATTGTTGGAATAAAATTATCTTCCTTTGGCATTATCAACTAGTTACCTTCATCCTTTAGCCGCTGTTTGCAACAACATGCTCTGCTTACTTTTTATTTTATTTTTTCTCTTCTTCATGCAGCTTAGATCTTGATATATTGATTTAGTATGCATCAAATTTCAAAAGTTCAACAGATGTTTGCAGTCTTCATGTGTGTAAAACAAGAAGCTAGTACTAACCAGATTATTTTTTTTTTTTAATTCTCTATCATAATGTACCAGCTCAAATATTTTATCGTAAATCACCATAATTTTATCTTTTAGTATTAGAATCCAAAAAGTCTGGTGGAGCGCTAAGATAATGTTAGATGGAAACTGTATGTAATAGCCCTATAGGACACCGTGCTTAAAGAAATATACCTTAAAGCAGTTCCCTTCTTTGGAATCCTAGTGCTTGTGTGGTATGCCTTTAAAAGGAAACAGAAAAATACATATCATAGTGCAGACTGTGTAATAATATATATAATAACAGATACCTGCATACACCATTGTAACCGTAAAACCTGGTACATAATTATGAAAGGTTCTGTTTGGTAGCAGGAACTGGACAGAAACAGAACATAAGAAGCAAAACACCTTTATTAATAGTAAATAGAAAAATGATAAAAAAAAATAGTCCATAAGCAAAGTCCAGGAAGCGAGCCAGGGTCAGGAACTGAAGCAGGTAATCAAGCGAGACGGAATCAGGAGCGCGGAGATCAGCAAAGTCAGGAAGCAGAAAGGAAGTCAACTGAACCAGGTAAAACACAGGAAATGCTCATGGAAACGCAAGGGCAAGGAAGTACTGAGACTAGCTGTTTAAATAACAAAGAGTAGCAAAAGGGGCTGGCTCATAGCAACCAGGTATGTAAGCGTGGTAACAGTGATGCAAGGAGCTGATCATTAAAAACAGCTGAACAACCCAGACACAGTGTAAGAAAGCGTTGCTGTTTAAAACAGCCGATAAAGCCTGACAAGTTCACAGCTAGGCTATACAATGACAAACTATATTATGCAATGAGCAAAATTATAAACACAACACTTTTGATTTTGCCCCCATTTTCCATGAGCTAAACTCAAAAATCTAAGACTTTTTCTATGTACACAAAAGTCATATTCCCCTCAAATATTGTTCACAAACCTGTCTAAATCTGTGTTAGTGAGCATTTCTCCTTTGCTGAGATAATCCATCCACCTCACAGGTGTGGCATATCAAGATGATGATTAGACAGCATGGCTATTGCACAGGTGTGCCTTAGGCTGGCCACAATAAAAGGCCACTCTAAAATGTGCAGTTTTACTGTATTGGGGGGGGGAGGGGGTCCGAAAACCAGTCAGTATCTGGTGTGACCACCATTTGCCTCACGCAGTGCAACACATCTCCTTCGCATAGAGTTGATAAGGTTGTTGATTGTGGCCTGTGGAATGTTGGTCCACTCCTCTTCAATGGCTGTGCGAAGTTGCTGGATGTTGGCAGGACCTGGAACACGCTGTTGTATACGCCGATCCAGAGCGTCCCAAACATGCTCAATGGGTGACATGTCCGGTGAGTATGCTGGCCATGCAAGAACTGGGATGTTTTCAGCTTCCAGGAATTGTGTACAGATCCTTGCAACATGAGGTAATGGTTGTGGATGAATGGCACAACAATGGGCCTCAGGATCTTGTCACGGTATCTCATGTAGATGAGCTTGCCTGAGATGGTTTGTGCAGAAATTCTTTGGTTATGCAAACCAATTGTTGCAGCAGCTTTCCGAATAGCTGGTCTCAGACGATCTTGGAGGTGAAGGTGGAGGTCCTGGGCTGGTGTGGTTACACATGGTCTGCAGTTGTGAGGCAGGTTCGATGTACTGCCAAATTCTCTCAAACACCTTTGTAGACTGCTTATGGTAAAGAAATGAACATTCAATTCACTGGCAACAGCTCTGGTGGACATTCCTGCAGTCAGCATGCCAACTGCAAGTTTCCTCAAAACTTGCGACATCTGTGGCATTGTGCTGTGTGATAAAACTGGACATTTTAGAGTGGCCTTTTATTGTGACCAGCCTAGGGCACACAAGTGCGGTCTAATCAGCATCTTGATATGCCACACCTGTGAGGTGAATGGATTATCTCGGCAAAGGATAAGTGCTCACTAACACAGATTTAGACCGATTTGTGAACAATATTTGAGAGAAATAGCCCTTTTGTGTATATAGAAAAAGTCTTAGATCTTTGAGTTCAGCTCATGAAAAATGGGGGCAAAAACAAGTGTTGCATTTTATAATTTTGTTCAGTGTACATTGCACATCTGGCAGTCAGAATTCCAAACAATAAGGCAGGACCGGTAAAGAATATCCTAGTCCAGGCCCATGTTCTTCAGATGATCATATTTATAAATACACCAAATACCATATAATAAATAAGAACCGACACTATTTAACATTGGATGGAAAGATCGTAGCTTTATTGAGGGTATTTAGAGGCATTACAACACACTTTCAAATTAATTCCATAACCATCTCGCCAAACTTAAATTTAACAATCCACCCTAGAGCCAGCCAGATTTCTTAAACCTTAAGCCTCCATCCACCTCGTATTTGAGCCGATCTTACCCTAAGCCGCAATGGCAGCAAACCTCTGCCATTTGCGACCCCTTCCACAATCCTACAGCCTTCTCTATTCCTTCTTGTTAACCATTATTCAAAATGTCAATCCCAATCTCAGATAGGTGAACTCCATCTCTAAAATAAAGCCCTTGGCCACCATGTTCCGGATCCACATGCCTAATACTTACCCTTCTTAAAAACGCCATAAACTTCTGAATGGTTCTATTAACTTTACGCCTAACTGTTTCTAAAGCCTTCAAACCCCACTGTTTGGTCCAGATTAGACGCGGCACGATTTCAGAAAATATTAAAAATGGGGACTCTTGCCTTAACTTCACTCAATAAATTCTTAAGGGAAAAAATAAGCTGCAAAGATCTAATATTACCAATGCAATTTCCTCCAATGTACATAATAGTACATTTTGGACCAGGAAAGTTATTAGCACAATCTTTGAGAGTCTCAAACATCTAATTTATTCTTAAACCCCTTACACCTTTCCAAAAAAACTTACATGTGTCCTCATTCAGCGCCAGTTTTGGGCCATAAGATCTCTTGGCTGCTCTTCTTTGTGCCCAAAAGGTGAACGAGTGCCCAACTATCCGAAATCCGGGCGTACATAAAGCTTGTAACAATCAGGCCTCCTCCTTCCTAATCTCTTTCTAGCATCTTGCATGCTGGCCTCCGAGGCTGCGCCTATACGGAATGAATGGGAAGAAAACTTTTCTTCTACTAAACCTAAAAGCTTTAGGCATTTCTTTAATACGACTTTGTTCACTTTGGTGATATCAGATCCAAACTCGTGCCGGAATAACCACCGAATCCTCCTCTGCTTCTGGAGCCAGGCTTCTGAATAGTGTAAACTGCGAACGAGAAAGGGCGTCAGCAATGCAATTCAACTTACCTTGAATATGTGTTGCCCTCAACCAAATATTATTTGTCATACACAGCAACACTACTCTCCTCATGACTGAAACTACCTGATGAGAGGAAGCATGGAGAGAGTTAATGGCATCAACCACACCTTTATTGTCACAAAATAACCTTAGCTTTTTGTTCACAAAGACTTTGCCCCAAACTTCTAACTCCACCATGATAGGAAATAACTCCAATAGCGTCACATTATTTGTCCACCCTCCCCTTTTCCAAGCTTCTGGCCAGATCCCGACTCCCCACTTACCTCTCCAGTAAATTCCAAAGCCATTACTACCCGCTGCGTCAGTATAAAAATCCATATCTAAATTATCCGCCATACTGGATAACAGCATGTTACCGTTAAAACTGCTTAAAGGACCACTCTAGTGCCAGGAAAACACTCGTTTTCCTGGCACTAGAGTGCCCTGAGGGTGCCCCCACCCTCAGGGACTCCCTCCCGCCCGGCTCTGGAAAGGGGAAAGGGGTTAAATCTTACCTTTTTCCAGCGCTGGGCGGAGAGCTCTCCTCCTGCTCTTCTCCTCCGATCCGCCTCTTCTCCTCCCCGTCGGCTGAATGCGCACGCGCGGCAAGAGCTGCGCGCGCATTCAGCTGGTCACATAGGAAAGCATTCATAATGCTTTCCTATGGACGCTGGCGTGCTCTCACTGTGAAAATCACAGTGAGAAGCACGCAAGCGCCTCTAGCGGCTGTCAATGAGAGAGCCACTAGAGGACATAGGGGGAAGGCTTAACCCATTCATAAACATAGCAGTTTCTCTGAAACTGCTATGTTTATGAAAAAAATGGGTTAACCCTAGAAGGACCTGGCACCCAGACCACCTCATTAAGCTGAAGTGGTCTGGGTGCCTAGAGTGGTCCTTTAACCCCTTAAGGACACATGACATGTGTGACATGTCATGACTCCATTTTATTCCAGAAGTTTGGTCCTTAAGGGGTTAAGAATTCCAATCGGACCTCAATCTTCTTTTATTTCTTTAGTTTCCTTAATGTGCAGATATGGCAATTCTTACCCTCTACTGCCAAGGACATTTTTCTCGTAAATATTCTGCCCATTGGTATAACCCTGGCAGCAAAAGCCAGTAGGACTGTGAGTTTTTGAAAAGTTTTAACCTACACTTTATTAGCACCATGGGCCTGGCGTAATAAAATAGACATTTTGTGCACATTGTCAAACGGTAACCTGCATTCCATTTTATTTAAATCTATCACAATTCCTAAAAATTGTAACGACATCGTAGGAAGCACAGTTTTATCGTTTGCTAGCGGTATGCCAAACTCTTCTGCTATTGAACAAAAAGCCTGCAACAACATAAAACATTGATCCATGCCTTCCTTGCCAATAAAAATGAAATTGTCTAAATAGTGTACAATTGAACCCAAACTTGTTTTAAATTTAACAACCCACTCCAAGAAGGACGCAAACAATTAAAAATAAAAACAAGATAAAGAGCAGCCCGTCGGTAAACATTTACCAAAGAAAAATTGTCCATTGATTTGAAAGCCTAAGGAATTAAAACATTCAGGATGCATTGGTAATAGCCTAAATGCTCTTTCTAAGGTATCAATATCCTTCTGAAGATACGGTCTCCAGTACTGCGTACAATACTCCAAGTGAGGTCTCACCAGTGTTCTGTACAATGGCATGAACACTTCCCTCTTTCTACGGCTAATACCTCTCCCTATACAACCAAGCATTCTGCTAGCATTTCATGCTGCTCTATTACATTGTCTGCCTACCTTTAAGTCCTCAGAAATAATCACCCCTAAATCCCTTTCCTCAGATGTTGAGGTTAGGACTCTATCAAATATTCTGTACTCTGCCCTTGGGTTTTTACGTCCAAGATGCATTATCTTGCACTTATCCACATTAAATGTCAGTTGCCACAACTCTGACACACACTGCAATCACTACACACACAGGCACTACACACACTACATCCACTACCCAATCAAAAACTGCATCGACTACACAAACAGACTCTACACACACACACTGAATCCACTACACACACAGACATTGCATCCACAACACACACACAAGCACTACACATACACTACATCCACTATACACACAGACACTGCATTGACTACATAGGCACTACACACACACTGCATCCAATACACAGGCACTACATCCACTTCACATTCAGACACTGCTTCCACTACAGATACACTGCACCCAGTACACATACACTGCATCCACTACACACACTACACCCACTACACAGACACTGCATCCAGTACACACACTTTATCCACTACACACACACAGACACTGCATCCAGTACACACACTTTATCCACTACACACACACAGACACTGCATCCAGTACACACACTGTATTCACTACATACACACAGACACTGCATCCAGTACACACTGCATCCACTTTGTATTGGGCTGGCCCTGGCTGCTACAGAGGAACTCAGCCCTAGTTGTACCTAAAGTCAGTCCTTCTTCTACGATTGCACCTGGTGCACCTTAGAAACATAACACTATAAACTGGATTGTGCTGGGGAAGTAACAAGATTACACTCTTAAAAGCTATGCTGCAATTTAGAAAGGTATAGATATGGGGCGGTCTTGTTCTGAGCTGAAAATAGTCTTGAAAGTCATGCATGTTGTTGTGCAGGAACTATATACTGCATAGATTTATGCAGAAAGATAAACTGTGAAGCATAAGAGTCTTGGGGGAACCTTAAGAAATCAGCCGTAGATAAGGGATAATCATGGGCAAGAAAGGTCTTGATTGCATTATAGGCACTCATCCCTTGAACCGGTTATCTGCAGGAGAAGAGTTTAGGAATGCAACAAACCACCAATCTCACTCTAATATGAGTTGAACAATTCAACAGAAGGTTAGTAGTTTTGATAAGATTATTAATCTGGAACTCAATATGTAGATTGATAGTTTAATGATGTTGTAAATATTTCAACAGTTGCCTCTGGTTACACAATAAAAAGTTTATACAAGGTCCTGTAGTAATGATACATAGCCACAAGATGGTGTTGGTAACAACTAAAATAACAGTTTAGAATAAAGTCCTGCAATTATGCTGTTTGGTCACCTGATAGCAAGCCGAATAAAACAGATGGTAGCAGTGAAGAATCCGCAATCCCGAAATGCAGGTAATGAGGAAAAAAAGGGGGCACCATAGTGTCAGAAATACAAATGTGTATTACCGACACTATAGTTCTAAAACCACCATTTAGGTGGTCGGCCCCCCTTGTCTAGGGTTAGAAAGGTGATTTACTCACCTTTTTCCAGCGCCGCGCGGGGCTTTTCGGGTCTAGCCCTGCTCCCAATTCGACTCCTTGGCTGACATGACCAAAATTGATTATCTCAGCCAATCACAATGCTTTCCCATAGAAAAGCATTGGATTGGCCGAGATTGTCAATTCTGATGATCTCAGCCAAGGTGGTGAGACTGGGAGGCAGAGCTTATCGCCGCCCTGGCCAATCAGCCATCTTCTCATTGAATCAATGCATCTTTGTGGGGAAAGTTCAGGAGTGGCCACTGTAGGTGTAATTACGAAGCAATGTAAACACAGTCTTTTCTATGAAAAGGCAGTGTTTATAGCAAAAGTACTGCATGGACTTGCTATACTCACCAGAAAAACTACTTTAAGCTGTAGTTGTTCTGGTGATTATAGTGTCTCTTAAATTAAAATGCACTTATGAAATAAGAGTAATAGTAATACTCCACACTATACTCTAGATGCAGTCCTTGTAAGGGAAAACGAATACCGGAAAAGCAGTGTATCACCTCAGCAGGAGTGTAGAAACAGGACCTCCGAAGGATGAAGGAGAACAACTGAGAAGGTGAGATCAGGGATTGGGCAACCGAACAGCAGTCGGAAACCTGACCGGTGTATAGTCACCATATGGGCTGTCGGAACCTTGGATACCTATCCCAATAACACGATGACACTAGGGTATATGGGAAAAATTGTCCACAGCTTTATTAAACAAATATAATAATATAACGATAATAATGCTTAATAACAATCATAATAATGATAGCAATAAATTAACATATAAATATAACATAGAAACATGGGTCATTGCCCCACCTTCCGCCCCTCGCATCCGTATCCTTCTCTTTAATAAAGGGCAATGACCCCAACATACTTAACACACATATATATATATAACAATTTTCAACCTACTCCAACCTGAACCAATTAAGTGCCAACCATAAGTAACCACGCCAGGGGTATACCCCTACCCCACCAGGTTCTGAGCCACCTCCAGGACTCGAAACCTACCAACCACCAGTGACCACAATTCTCCATGTTCCTCACGTTCCTCAGAGGGAGCCTATGTCCTCTCTCTCAGCTCCCTATCCCACCACAAGCTCAGACCTTGACCCCTTAAGCTGTCTGAGCTCCGCCACCCCAGAGAAAAAGCGCCCTCTGCATCCCCTCCTGCAAACCCAAGTTCAGCAGGTCCCAACCCACAGCCGAAAGATGAACGCCATCCGGGTGGTAGTACCCTGGCAACCCTCCTTCCAATTCCCCATGTCTCACCACTACTCCCCCCAATTTCCTTACGAAGCTCGCCATTAAGCTGTTAACCTTACCCCTGCATCTGTCAATGGCCACTGGGTCCCACGCGTGCCGCCATCGCTGCCTCGGGACCATTTCCGACCACACTAGCATCACCCCAGGAAGCAGATCGACCAGCTTATTGAGGTCTTGCTTCATCCATTTGACTAATCTCCGCTGCGGTATGAGACCCAGGTCGTTGCCGCCTGCATGAAGGACCAGCATATCTGGCCTCCCCCCAGCTTACGACCAACCTAAATATCGCCCTGCAGACGTCCCCCCAGCAACATCCCCTATACCCCCACCAGTGCACCGCCAGTTGGTCCTTCGGAAAGCCCAGCTGCTGGCCTTGAGCTCGAGCTGCAGCCCTCCTTCCGGCCCAGAAAACGAAGGAATGGCCCACTATCCATGCGACCCGGCCTGGGGAAGAAGGAAAAAACAGGATGAAAACACCCATTCCCCACCGAAGTCCCCCCAGGGCCAGCCCTATTGATCCAATAAGCCCAATCGTACATACGTGCGGAACCGAACGGACTCCCATCTCCCAATCCTTTTAACCAACTCGTCCCCCAAGCCCAGGCGCGCGGCCTCCGTGGCCGCCCCTATATGGAAAGAATGTGTCCCGTAAATACCTGCACCCAGCCCCAACCGACCCAGGCCTGCTCGGAAAACCTTGTAAAATTGGAAGCGAGAAAGCGAAGAGCCGTCCGCATGAACCAATAAAGACCCACCAATCGCCGGCCTCTGACCAAAGTACTGTGTCACCGCAGCCACTGGGCACAATACAGAGCCCGGCAGGGCACCCAGTGTCACATCCCGGCCTTTTCCCCCCGACATCCATCTTGGACCTGGCCAGGTGCACCACCAGCTTCCCCCCAAGTACGCGAACCCCGGATACCTGCAGCCCTCCTGCGGCTAACCGCGTAGCGCTCACCAACTCCCCAATTCTAAATGCCCTGAAGAATGCCAGGAAAAACGCTGCCCGGAACAGGCCACCTCAAACCCATTGAAACAGATATCCGGTAACACCTGGATCAGCCCTCCCAGCACCCGCACCGACACCGGGCGCCGAGCATCGGGGACCTTTCGACCCCTCTGATACCCTTTGAGTGCTTGCCTGATAACGAAAGCTTTGGTAAGGTCTTCCCCCCATGGAGTTTGAACCAAAACGCCATCGCCGCCATGGTCCTATCAACCACAGCCAGGGAAGCGCCCCCCGCCAATAAGTGAAAGGTGAACCACAGGAAGGCATCCAGTGGCGGTTCTCCCCTTGCCCCCCGTCGCAGCCCGTCCCAAGAACGTTCCCATGAACTCCAGACCTTACTGTAGGCGGCCCAGGTGGCCGGCGCCAGCGAAGCCCTCACAAGTCCCCCAAGCAGGACGCTCCTAGTTGCCACATCTTGTCCGGGCACGACTGGCCCACGTCCTGTGCCTCCGGAGCCACCGTCCGAAATCGGGACCACTGAAAACGAGACAAAGCGTCAGCCACCTCATTCAAGTACCCTGGCACGTGGTGTGCGTGAAAGACTACGTTAAGGGACATGCACAACAAAACAAAGCGCCGCAACAGTGTCACTACCGGTTTGGACGCCGCTGACTGGTTATTGACTGCGTGCACCACGGACATGTTGTCCGAGAAAAAGATCTCCCCACAGGGCCAGTGCCACTACCAACGGGAACAATTCCTGAAAAGCCAGGTTACGCATGAGGGGGCTCTGCCCCCACGCCTCCGGCCATTTTTCGACGCAACAGCTCCCGCCAAAGTAGGCCCCAAAACCCACGCTACCTGACGCATCGGTGAACAGCTCCAGTTCGGCCGCCGACATGCCCTCTTGGCGGAAGAACACTGTCCCATTAAAATCCCGCAGGAAGGTATCCCACACCCCCAAGTTTGCCCGCATAGATGAAGATACCCGTATGAAATGGTGCGGGGAACATATCCCCGCGGTAGCCGCCGACAGGCTGCGGCTAAACACCCTCCCCATTGGTATCACCCTGCAGGCGAAATTGAGCATCCCTATCAGTGACTGCAGATGGCGCAGGGTCACTTTGCGTGCCCGCTGCACTGCAGCCACAACACAGCGCAGTGCCTCAAGTTTAGGCTGCGGTAGCCGGCATTCCCCGAGCACCGAATCAATTTCCAGCCCCAAGAAACTGAGGCATTAGGTCGGGCCCTCCATCTTATCCGCCGCTAGCGGCACCCCAAAATGGCCTGCCACCCATTCAATGGTCCTCAGCAGGTGTTGGCATGTGGGGGAGTCGGCCGGCCCTACGCAGAGGAAGTTATCCAGGTAGTGCACCACCGCTCTGTCCCCTGCCTCGACCCGCACCACCCATTCGAGAAATGAACTGAATTTCTCAAAGTAGGAACACGAAATGGAACAGCCCATCGGGAGGCATAAGTCCACAAAGTAGCCCCCTTCGAAGAAGCACCCCAACAAGTGGTGACACGCTGGGTGAACCGGAAGCAGACGAAAAGCGGCTTTGATATCCACTTTGGCCATCAAAGCCCCGCGCCCGGCCCTTTTTACCAGCTCGACCGCCTGGTCAAATGATGCATAAGAGACCGAGCACAAGTCCCTGTCGATATCATCATTCACCAACGCTCCTTTGGGATAAGAGAGGTGGTGAATGAGCCGAAACTTCCCCAGCTCCTTCTTGGGGACCACCCCAAGAGGGGAAACCCTGAGGCCCTCCAGCGGCGGTGCCAAGAATGGTCCTGCCATCCTACCCAACAGTACTTCTTTGCCAAGTTTTTCCCGTACCAACCCCGGAAATTCTGCCACCGATTTAAGATTACGAAGACACACCGTACCGCCCCTCTCCCAAAAGGGAATGACGAACCCCTGTCCAAACCCTGCCCTGAGCAGCTCCGCGTCCGCCCTGTTACCGTAACGGCTTAGCCAGGGCTCCATCGTGTCTAGCTTCACCGGGGTTAGGCCCCGGGGCAACGGCAGTCCCCCCGCCGCCGGCCGCGGCAGGAGCCCCTGTTCCCCCCGACTTCCCTCTTTTAAAACAGCCCTGCAGCCCTGTGCCCCCCCGCAGCCTGAGCACTCGTGCTTAAAGCGGCAGGACGTACCCCACTTGCACTGACCTTGGTTGAAGAGCTAGCATAAGCCCTTCTGCAAGGCGGCCGACGAGGCGGACTGACCCTTAGCGCCAGCCGCGTGCTGAAAGGGCTGCGCCATCATCAGCTTCATCCAAAGAGGCAGGTCCATTTGGTCCCACCTCATACCCGGATTAGCCGCCAATCGCTGCCGGAACTGCTCGTCACCGCCACCAGGCCAGTCCGCCATAGGTGCGGTATGCCTCCCAGATTCCGTCCAAGTAGCAAAACAAGGATGAGCAGGAACTCGGCGATTTCTCCCCGATCACGCTGGCCAGTACGCAGAACGCCCTCAACCAGTTACCATAGGACTTCGGTATCTTACGATACCGAAGCCGCTTCTCTTCCTCCTCCTTTTTTCTCGTCTTTTTTATCTTCTTCCTTGAGGTCAATAAAGTCCTCCAAAGGAAGGAGGGTAAAGATCTCACAGAATTCCCCTTTCCAAATTTTTTCTTTCACCTCCTGTTTGAGGTGCACCCCTAGCGGGCCCGCGAACGACACGTACGCATGTTGCACTCCCCCAGTCAACTCCGCCCGCTCGCTCCCCATCTCCCCCGAACTTGACGCCACCCCCGCCTCCCCGCTGGAAGCCGCCACTGCTGGGGACCCGCTGTCGGACCCCGCTTCCACCGCCCCTTGTGCCCAAACCTATGCTACACTACCCTTTGTACCACTCCCCTCCCCCAGTGAGTGGAGGAGTGATTGCAGTGTTTGTACTAATGCGCCGGAATGCAGTGATTCACTGGACTCACCGGCCAAGCCCCTCGATCCGGAACCACCCGGGGCTGCGCTGTCAACCGCTGCGTGTCCTGGATGAGCGACATCCGCCGATACCCCACCAACTGGGGAGCCCACCCGGTGCCTTGAGAACGCTGACGATGAGCGGCTTGGAGACCTGAAACGAGGAGAAGACGTCCTGGGCAGGGTGTACTGTCCCCCATCTACCCTACCGTCCCGACCCGGGGAGCGCCTGCCTGCTGCCAAGGCCTCCCGTCACGTGCCACCCCACTGCTGCGTCCAAGGGACTACGGCTCCTACCCTTCCCCCTAGATGTCCGCCCCCATTGCCTCCGCCTGGGGGACCCTGACCTCACCCCTGCCGATCTGCCCGACGAAGACCGGCGGTGCCGGGACCTCCCATGAACCCCACGACCCTAACCGGCGAGGGGCTACAGCTAGACTCCGAACCTGACCCCCTACCAGGTCTACCTCCCCCCAGCCGCCCATACCCGACCCTAGGACTGACCTGGCCTACCCCACCCTGCCCCGGCAAGCGGCCCCCAGGACCCCCTTGAGCCCCAGACTTCTGCACCACCCTCCTACCAGGATCTACCTCTGGCTGGCTGAGACATGGGGCCTTGCCCTTACCCTTACCACCCGACACCCCCTCCCACGCCTGTCAAGCTTGGGGACCCCCCCAACGCCCCCTGGGAACCACACAGCGACCTCGGACCCCTCACCCCAGAAACCTGTCCCTTGACTGCCGCCCTCACCTCCTGGGAGGTGTCTGGGGCCCCCCCTGGAACCTCCCCACCCGACGCCAGCACACCAGGGGAAACCCGCCCAACATCCCCCCTCACTACCCGCCCACTAGACCTAGGCCGCGCTCCCCGCCTGACCGGCTCGCCAAGAGGGCCCCCTGCACTTGCCTGTTGTTCCTGGGGACTGCTCAGAGTCGTCCCAGCCCGGGCACCACCGTCCACTCCCTCCAGCAATGAGGGTGCCCTCCTGGGCCGTGACCCTGTCCCGCCTGGCTCCACACGGGGACGTCTTGCCGCCATCACGGCTCCCGCTCCGGGCGCCACCCCATCCCGCTCAAGGGGCGCGCAGCCGACGTCCGGGGCAGCCGCCCGCCGAGAGGTACCCCGCCGAGGCCCCGGCCGTGCGCTGGGAGGCGGAGCCTCGACCAGACGGCCTCCGAGCCTGCCGCGGCCTTCCCCTGCCGCCTCCTAACCGCCAGTGGCGCCGACCTCGGGCACCGCGCCCGGACTCAATCGCCTCGGGGGGTCCTCCTGGCCCGCGCCGTGCGCCCGCCTCCGCCATCTTGAACGGCTGCCCCCGACAGGATCGGGCCAAGCTGGGCCTGCACCCACTCCGCTCCCTGTTGCCGCGCCGCCGTCCGGATCCCCTCCAGGAGCCTCTCCACGACGTCCATGGCCCTGCAGAAGGAGACAAAAGAAAAAACCCTACCCAGCAAGTCAGGGAGCACCAAGGTGCACACAAACTCCACCAGGTAGGAAATTAAAAGTGCACATTGCAAAATGGCTACCTATTTAAATAGCCAAACCCCTTATTCCCACAACCCATCAGTCCAGGCTGCTTCCTCCTAAGCCCGCCTCCTAACCCCTGTCAAGGCCCTTTTTTCGCTAAGCTGCGCTTTTGCTACATGGGGCTACAGGATGAGCAGGTAAATGAAACAAACTCTTAGCACAATGTACCTGGACCGGCGTTGCTGGGAATAGCACAGTGTTCAGCAGGTTAGAGAAATTATGTAGATTTGCTCTAGCAACTATAGACACAGTTGCTCCAGCACAGGTGTGAAGGTGAACTCCAGGGGCGGGCTGGGCCGGGGGGCAGGGAGGCAATTGCCCCCCAGGCCGCCCGAAATTCTTTTAGGACCGGCCGCGGCGGGCCGGCCCTTTAAATGCTGCAGCCGCCGAGCGTTACAGAGCGCTCAGGTGGCTGCAGAACAGATTCTCCCCTCCCTCCCCTGTAGGTGGCCGAGCTGCACTCCGGTCCGCGGTCCCGGCCGGAGTGATAGGAAAGTGCACTGAGTGTGCACTTCCTGTCAGTCCGGCCGGGTACAGGAAACAGAAACCCCTGTTCCGCGCGGAACAGGAGTTTCTGTTTCGTTTCCTGTACCCGGCCGGACTGACAGGAAGGTGCACACTGAGCACCTTCCTGTCACTCCGGCCGGGACCGCGGACCGGAGTGCAGCTCGGCCACCTACAGGGGAGGGGGTAAGAAGAAGGTGGGGGAAGGGGGGGGGGGGGTGTAAGAAGAAGGTGGGGGAAGGGGGGGGGTAAGAAGAAGGTGGGGGGGGGTAAGAAGAAGGTGGGGGGGGGTAAGAAGAAGGTGGGGGAAGGGGGGGGTAAGAAGAAGGTGGGGGAAGGGGGGGGTAAGAAGAAGGTGGGGGAAGGTGGGGGAAGGGGGGGGGTAAGAAGAAGGTGGGGGAAGGGGGGGGGTAAGAAGAAGGTGGGGTAAGGGGGGGGGTAAGAAGAAGGTGGGGGAAGGGGGGGGAGAAGAAGGGGGGGGAAGAAGAAGGTGGGGGGGGTAAGAAGAAGGGGGGGAGAGTAAAAAGAGGGGAGGGGGGGAGAGTAAAAAGAGGGGAGGGGGGAGAGTAAGAAAAGGGGAGGGGGGAGAGTAAGAAGAGGGGAGGGGGGGAAGAGTAAAAAGAGGGGAGGGGGAGAGTAAAAAGAGGGGAGGGGGGGAGAGTATAAAGAGGGGAGGGGGGAGAGTATAAAGAGGGGAGGGGGGGAGAGTAAAAAGAGTCGAGGGGGAGAGTAAAAAGAGGGGAGGGGGGAGAGTAAGAAAAGGGGAGGGGGGGAGAGTAAGAAAAGGGGAGGGGGGAGAGTAAGAAGAAGGGGGGAGTAAGAAGAGGGGGGAGTAAGAGGGGCGGGGGGAGTAAGAAGAGGGGAGGGGGGATAATAAGAGGGGGAGTAAGAAGAAGGGGAGATAAGAAAAAGAGGGGGGTAAGAAGAAGAAGGGGGGAGTAAGAACAAGAGTGGGGAGTAATTAGAAGAAGGGGGTAAGAAGAAGAGGGGGGTAAGAAGAAGAAGGGGAGTAAGAAGAAGAGGGGGGTAAGAAGAAGAAGGGGGAGTAAGAAGAAGAGGGGGGAGTAAGAAGAAGAGGGGGGAGTAAGCAGAAGAGGGGAGTAAGAAGAAGAAGGGGGTAAGAAGAAGAAGGGGGGTAAGAAGAAGAAGGAAGGGGTAAGAAGAAGAAGGAAGGGGTAAGAAGAAGAAGGAAGGGGTAAGAAGAAGAAGGGGGGTAAGAAGAAGAAGGGGGGTAAGAAGAAGAAGGAAGGGGTAAGAAGAAGGAGGAGGGTAAGAAGAAGGGGGAGTAATAAGAAGAAGGGGGTAAGAAGAACAAGGGGGGGAGTAAGAAGAACACAGGGAGGAGGGGGGGTAAGAAGAACACGGGGGGGTGAGAACACACAGAGGGAGGAGTGAGAAGAACACAGGGAGGGTGGAGGGGGGATGAGAAGAGCACAGGGAGGGTGGGTGAGTGTGAGAAGAGACCGCTAGGGGAGGGTGGGGGAGAGGAGAGACCACTAAGGGGCAGAGGAGAGCTCTAAGGGACAGAAGGGACAGCTCTATAGGACAGGGGGCAAGACAGGGAGCTCTTTAACACTACGCGCACACACCCACACACACAATGCATCCCTATACATACACAGAAACACACAATGCATCCCTATACATACACAGAAACAGAACATGCTTCCCTTACACACAGAGAAACACACAATGCATCCATTACACACACACAATGCAACCCTTACACACAAAGACAATGCATCATTTGCACACATACACAGAAACATACAATGCAAACCCTTACACACACATGCAAACACACACACTGTTTTTCTTACATACACACAGAAACACAATGCATCTCTTACACTCAATGCACACACATACAGACACACACCTTGCATCCCTTATGCATACAAACACAGATTCACACAATGCATCCCTCACACACAACCAGAAACACATAATACATCCCTTATACACAAATACACACTGCTTCCACTACACACAAACACACTGCATCACCTGCACAAACTGGTATCCCTATACACTACATACCATAAGCACACATATTAGATAACACATAACACATCCCCTACACACTCCACTCCCTGTGAGCGAGCTCATGGGTGGGTGGAACATACAAGTGGACTTATGAGTGGGCCTTATGGGCATACTCACCGTCAGGCACTGGAGCCCAGACCTTGAGCTGTGTAAGAGGCCCCCAAAAAATTGAGCTGCTTCCAATTCTCCCAGAACGTTGAATTTTGTGACCACAGTTGCAAACAGCCTCCAGAGGTCCTGTTCTACACCAGACCAGTGGAGCCAAACTGCAGCCCATCATCATCCTCATCTAATTGTAAGTAGGCAATCTAGTATATTATTAGTGACACTAATCTATAATTTACCTCACATTAAAGGGACAAATCCTTGCACCGGCTCTGATCCTGGGCAGGTGCACCAGTCTACTGGTGACCCACAGGAGGGGAGTGCACTGATTGCACTGCACTCTCCTCCTGCCCAGACCCGTCTTGACCGCAGTGCAAGTGCCCTCTGCCCCTAATTTACAGTGGCTCACACTCACAACAAGCAGTGCCTGGAGCCCTTTGCAGAGACGGAAACAAAGAGGTTCTGCGGCAGCTGGCCGTCCTGCAAGCATTACATTAAACAGCTGTTCCCCATGCAGCCACAGGTGGCGTTGTGCTGGGAGACTGTGATTACTCTTCATTTCCTCCCAGCCTACAGAGCAGCGCATGGGGGAGAGAGGAGGAGGCATGATTTAATCTTGAATAAATCCTCTAAGCAAACCTTTATAAATTTTGGGGGGATCAGCTCTAGTTTCCACAGTTTATTTGTGTTTACTCTCATCTCTGTATTAATATTGAGGGATGTCTAAGTAGTAACATCAGTGTGTGTCAGCAGGGCCAGCCGTTGGGGTGGGCAAGCTGTGCGGTCACGCAGGGTGCCATGACCACAGAGGCGCCCGGCGGCCAACACAGCTCACAAGTTGGGTACACCAGCATATTTAATTTAAACGATTCGCTGGTGGTCCACTGGTGCGCACCAGCAGTAGGTGCAGTCATATCATATCCTCTCCCTCGTGGTTCCGGCGCTCAGTTACTGAGTCAGAGCACAAGCTCAGAGATTCTCAGCCTGTGCTCTGACAACATTGAAAGTCAGAGCCGTGAAGGAGCGGGTATGGCAAAGAGCTACTGATTAGCATTACATCAATATCCGTTATAAAACCAGAAAAAGGTGGGCATGGATGGTGAACTGATTTGGTGGCGCAATGGGCCACTTGACTGGTTTTGCCCCCCAGGCCTAAGGCTGCCAGCCCTCCCCTGGTGAACTCCCTTATATTATATACCTAATGGGCAGAGCGTGTATAGGGAATATAACCATATGTGTCTTTCTCACACTCAAAGTTGATTTTAGTGTTACCTACTGGCTAGGTGGGCACAACGCTATCCTAACCACTAATCACATACTAGTATCAATGTAACAATTAAACAGACTTTTTAATTAAATCTTCCACTCAAAGTTGATGTAAATGGAACTCTTAGTGCTTACTGGCTTGGTGTACACAGAGAAACCTAACCACCAACCTCACATGAGAATCAATGAAAAAATTAAATAGGCCATCTCTATCCCACTCAAAATTGGCAAATCAGTGACTGCTGGCCAGGTAGGCATAGCAGTATCCTAATTAATAATCTCACATTAGGATAAATTAAAGGTACTTTATAGAGTCAGGAATACAAACATTTAGTCTTGATCTTCTAGTGTCATTTAGTCCAGCGCCGAGCGGTTCTGTCGGTTTTGGCTCTGCCCATGTTCCGCCACCTAGGCTGAGATCGTCAGAACTGATCATCTCAGCCAGTTCAATGCTTTCTAGTAGGAAAGCATTGGGAGGTTAATGCAAAGGCGCAGCAAAACACGGTGCTGAACTAATCAGCATGTCCTTATAGAGATGCATTTAAACCAATATAAATCTATAGGGAAAGCTTAGTGCCTCCATGTAGAGCGTGCAAACGCTGAACATGTGCAGCACTGACCCATGAAGCACCTCTGGTGGCCATCTGAGTGACTGCCACTGGAGGTGTCCCTACGCAATAATGTAAACCGTGTTTATCTGAAAATGCTTGCCGGGACATACTATACTCAGCAGAGCAATTCCATTAAGCTGTAGTTGTTCTGCTGACTATAGTGTCCCTTTAAACAACAAAACTGGCTATTTATCTTCCTCTCAAAGTAAGTGTAAGTGGAACTTAGTGCCTACTGGCTTGGTGTGCACAGAGAAAACTAACCACCAATCTCAAACTAGGATAAATTAAACATGATCAATTAAACACAAACTATCTAACTCCCACTCAAAGTTGGTGTAAGTGAACCTCTTAGTACCTATTGGCTTGGTGTGCACAGCAGTAACATAACCACCAATTTGACACTATGTTAAATAAACATGATCAAATGATTAATTAAACACACACTACCTCTCCCACTGTCAAATTTGGAGTAAGTGGAACTTGTACTACTACTGGTTAGGATGGCACAGCAGTAGTGCTACGAGTACCACCAATCTCACATTAGAATCAATTAACAAAACTAAACAGGCTATCTTTCTCCCAGTCAGAGTTAGTGTAAGTGGCAAATATAGCAACTGCTGGAAAAGTAGGCATAGAAGTAACCTAATGAATGGTCTAATGCTAGGATCAGTTAAACAATTAAATAGGCTATTTATCGACCACTCAAAGTTGGTGTAAGTGGAACTCTTAGTGCCTACTGGCTTGGTGTGCACAGATAAAACTAACCACCAACCTCACCCTAGCTTCAATTAAATAGGATCCATTAAACACAGACTATTTATCTCCCACTCAGTTTGGGTGTAAGTGAAACGCCTACTGGCTTGGTGTGCACTGCAGTAACATAACCACCAATTTGGCACAAGAATTAATAAAAAGGATCGATTAATTAAACACACACTATTTCTCCCCCTGTCAAATTGGAGTAAGTGGAACTTGTACTACTATGGGCTAGGATGGCACAGGAGTAGTACTACAAGTACCACCAATCTCACATTAGTATAAAAAAAAAAAAAAAAAACCTAAACAGGCTATCTTTCTCCCACTCAGAGTTGGTTTACATAGAAACATAGAATCTGACGGCAGATAAGAACCATTCGGCCATCTAGTCTGCCGAATATTTCAAAATACTTTTAATTAGTCGCTGGCCTTATCTTAAGTCTAGGATAGCCTTATGCCTATCCCACGCATGCTTAAACTCCCTCACTGTGTTAACCTCTAGCACTTCAGCTGGAAGGCTATTCCATGCATCCACTACCCTCTCAGTAAAGTAATACTTCCGGATATTATTTTTAAACCTTTGCCCATCTAATTTTAGACCATGTCCTCTTGTTTTGGTAGTTTTTCTTCTTTTAAATATAGTCTCCTCCTTTACTGTGTTGATTCCCTTTATGTATTTAGATGTTTCTATCATATCCCCCCTGTCTTGTCTTTCCTCCAAGCTATACATGTTAAGATCCTTTAACCTTTCCTGGTAAGTTTTATCCTGCTATGTTTCTGTTTTTCTAGAGGTGTGCCCTCCCAACAGAGAAGGCACCTGCCTGCTAGCACGCTATTGGCGTGGATGCAGACAATGTGAGAGATGATGGAGCCAGGAAATAACTCAAGATCAGTAAATATTTTTGCCCCCTGCCCCTGTGCCATGTAACAATAGACTTATCAGACCTGCAATAATCTCTACCAATCTCTGCAGTTATAAGCCATTCCCATAGCTGTGAGTTGGCGCAGGGAAGTCTTTGTGCTATGAACATTGCAATTACGCAAAGTTACTATGGTACTTACCACTAAACGTTTTAAGTTGTGCTTTTGAGCTACAGTTCTCTTGCCATGTCATGCCATGTCTGTAATACATTGACCTGCTGACATGTGCTTAGTCAACTTTTATCAAAATTATGAAAAGAAAAGAAAACTTATGTGTATACGCTTAGAGGAAATGTAACCGTCTCCACCCAAAACTCAAACTCTGGAGATTTCTGGGACAACTGCCAGTAATACCAGTAGACAGTGACATACACTGGAAAGCTCTGTAACTGCTTGCACACTGAGTCTACATGTGATGGAATGTTGAGATTGTAAATATACTGAATAAAAGGGAACTCTCCTGTCTAAGTAGAAGAGGAAACTGTTGACAAAACAGCAGGCTATTGGTTTTTCCCAAAAACTACACAATGGAGATCCAGATATTTTTTCTGCTATCGCTCTATAAATGTAAGTAAAGCATGGCATACCAAAGTATATTTTATTTTAGTGTACTATTTTATTTAAAATGTGCCTACAAAATGATTTGAAGATACACAGGAACATATGCACACATATCCTCAAGGTATACAGGTACACATGCTGTAAAATGTACTTAAACAATCTTTAGAATTCAGGAAAAATATATAATTATAAGGTTAAAGTAGACAGAAAAAGCACATGTATATTACATAGCAGTTAAATGAAACTTACATCAGTAATAAACATTGCAGTGAAAACTTTAAAATATTACATATTAAGTAGATTACTTTTAATTTTTGATATTTTCAGGAAATTAATTTAGACACTGTGTTTGTACTATTTTTGGAATTTAAAATGAGATTTCTGCCAGATTTTTAACTATAAATCATTTTTCTGTTTATTAAATGTAGACTAAAAAAAATAAATATATGACTATTAAGAAATGCTTAAAAATAAGACTCAGCGAAAATGTACCTACTTTTCTTTAAATAAAGTGGACCTGTTTATTCATTCAATTTTTTGTTCAAAACTTGTAGCACCAGTGCTAATTATATTATTCGTCAATAACAATCAATATTTTTCTAACCTATGTACTCAGTTATACGTAGGCTAGAATTCCATTTGATTCAGAAATACTTTTTGCTATTAGCATTTAGCATTATAATAATGAGGACATTTGAAGGAATGCTATATGGGTATCATATAATACATTAACTGAGTGTATGCAGGGTTTTATTTTACAAAAAAAATAAAGACTCAGATGTACAAGTCATTTCTACAAATAGTAATCTCACTAAACTGTGCAGATATTTTCATTGTTCCATTAAAAGATATGTGCTCTTTCACATTAAAAAGTTTGACACATAACCATTGACAGACAGCAGCCATTGGAAACACATCAATGATCGAAAGGATAGGCATTTTAAAAACCAAATGTACCTCTAACCAAATCATTGTCTTCTTTCTGTACCTGTACAGTTTCATTGGACCTCATGTAATTCGGCTTTTGCGCAAGCCCAAGTTCTGTTTCAAGTTGTATTGTATGTCAATGCAAAAATGAAGAATTATTAAAAAAAAAAACAGTTTGACACATATAAATAAATGTAGATAAAGAATAAAATAATAAAAATAACTCTAGACTGTTTGTAAACATACGTTAAGAAATACATTATCAGTTTATAATATCCTGTAATCTATATAAAATATTTTTATTTTATTGCCTACAATTGAGTCTATCTACAACAATATTAATATATTAATAATAAATTAAACGTAATATAGATTTTTTTTTATAGTTGCAATAACATAGTGGATGAGCAGCACAGTTTAGCAGTGCACCAACCACAGATCTTATATTATAATATATCTCATCTTATACGTATCGTATATATCAGGGGTAGGCAACCTTATAGCAGAACTGTGCCGAAATAGGATTGTGATGTCCCTTAGCGTGCCGGTCCTATATTTTTTAAATTGAGGTGTGTATGCAGCCGTATTCTGCTTGTGTTATTTATACTGTAATTGCTTTGTATTGTTGTATTTGTGCGTATATGAGTCATTATATTGTATATGTTCAGGAGTAGTTTGTGGTATCAAGTATGATACATATGAATGTGGGCTGTGTATAGGATCTGCTTGAGGAATTGTGTGTGGGTGGATATGTCACATTGCGTGTTTGGTAGTGTGTGGGGCTGTTTGGGGTATTGCATGGGAGAGGCTGCATGTGGGGTTGTGTGCATGTATGTGGATTGTTAGTGGTGTTGCGTTTGTGCGGATTGTGTGTATGTTTGTTTGTGGGCTGTCCGTATTATTTGTATGAGGGGGCAGTTATTCTGCATTTCTGTGTATATCTAACAGTGTGGGTGTCACGATCCCGGGGAACCCAACACGCTAACACACACACAGACACACACACAGAAAGTGTGCTGTACCGGTCCTTAGAGTGGCCGGGCTAAGCACACAAAGAATAGTCAGGAGACAAGCCGAGTAAGGGGAACCAGAAAACAGAATAACGAGAAACAAGCCGAGGTCAAAGGGTAGGAGAAAGTCACAAAGTCAGTATAACAAGCCAGAGGGTACGTAACCAGAAAGCACACGTTCACAATCGATACTATAAAGCAAAGACCACAACAGGGCACAGATAGACAGGAAAGGTAAGTATTTAAATCCTAGCCTGAATCCTGATTGGCTAACCACCAATCAGTATTAACAAACACACGTGGGGGATATCTATACCCCCCACTGTGTTTGTTGCACTGTAGCTTTAACGCCGGGTCACGTGAGTGACCCCGGCGCTTAGATAATAGTGCCGGCTCCCAGCGTGCAGCGTTAGACATGCTGCCGCTGGGAGGAGGAGAGGAGGACGCGAGCGGCGTGTCAGGAGGAGAGGACGCCGCTCGCTTAACGGTAAGGGGAGAGGGGACCGCGGGCGGCGACGGACCGAGGGTGAGTGCTGCGAGAGGATTGCAGCCTCCCCTCACCGCTGCCCGCGGAGCCCTGACATAACCCCCCCCTCGAAGACCGCCCAGGGGGCGGGAAGCCGAAGGCTTCAAAGGAAACCGCGCATGAAAGGAGCGGATCAAGGAGGGGGCGTCCAAGTCAGAGACAGAAACCCACGACCGCTCCTCCGGGCCATAACCCTTCCAATCAACCAGATACTGCAACCGACCTCGAGAGAAACGAGAATCAAGGAGAGCAGCCACCTCATATACGTCACTAGAGACCGCGCGGAGGGCATCGGAACGCCTGAGAGAGCCAGAGAACCGATTACAGAGCAAGGGCTTCAAAAGGGAGGTGTGAAAGGTGTTAGGTATGCGCATGGAAGGAGGCAAGGCCAGGGAGTAGGATACAGGATTCACCCTACGCAACACCTTATAGGGACCAAGGAACTTGGGCGCGAACTTCATCGAGGGAACCCTAAGGCGGAGATTCCTAGAGGACAACCAAACCCTATCACCCGGAGCATAAGAAGGAGCCGCACACCTACGACGATCAGCAAACCTCTTTTGAGTAGCAGCAGCACGACAAAGAGCAGCATGGACCTGATCCCACATCTTCCGTAAGGAGGCGAGGTGCTCGTCCAAAGCGGGCATTCCCTTGTCGGAGAATACACCGGGAAGGACAGCGGGTTGGAACCCATAAGCCACCATAAAAGGACTTGCGCCAGTAGAAGAATGAGACACAGTGTTCCTGGCAAACTCAGCCCAGGGAAGGAGACGGGACCAGTTGTCCTGGTGTGCATTCGTGAAACAGCGTAAATACAACTCCACAGACTGATTTGCTCGTTCGGCAGCTCCATTAGATTGCGGATGATAGGAGGAAGTAAACGATAAGGAGACCCCCATCTCAGCACAAAAGCCTCTCCAAAACCGAGAGACAAACTGAGGGCCCCTGTCAGATACGATATCTTGTGGTATACCATGCAAGCGGAACACTTCTTTGGCAAACACCTGAGCCAACTGAACCGCAGAAGGTAGCTTCTTAAGCGGAATGAAGTGCGCCATTTTGGAGAACCTATCCGTTACAGTCAAAATTACTGTCTGCCCATCAGATGAAGGAAGATCCACAATAAAGTCCATGGATAAGTGTGTCCACGGTTTCTTGGGTACAGATAGGGGCATAAGGAGTCCCAGGGGTTTAACATTAGGGGACTTACACTGTGTACAGACACGGCAAGCCTGCACGTAATCTACCACGTCTTTTTTGAGTGAGGGCCACCAAAACTGTTGGAGAAGACCCTTGTAAGTCTTGGTAACCCCTGGATGACCAGCCGTTTTGGCTGTGTGAAATAAAGTCAACAACTTCTTTCTGTCTTTTACTTTCACGTACAGCTTACCAGTAGGGGTCTCAGAGGGTGCTTGGGGTTGGTATGACTTGATACCATCAAGAAAAAGAGACGAGATAACCAAACGGGTAGTAGCTATTATATTAGTAGTGGGTACAATGGGCTCAGGAGTGGAGGTAATAGAATCTACAGGTTCGTACTGGCGGGAGATGGCATCAGCCTTGACATTTCGATAACCAGGCCTGTATGTGATTATGTACTGAAAACGTGAGAGAAATAAAGACCATCTAGCCTGACGAGAGGATAACCTCTTAGCATCTGCGATATAGGATAGATTTTTATGATCGGTTATAACCAAAATCTTGTGTCTAGCTCCCTCTAACAAGTACCTCCATTCTTTAAATGCCATCACTATAGCTAATAATTCCCTGTTCCCAACATCGTAATTCTTTTCAGACTCTGACAAGCGTTTTGAAAAGTAACCACAGGGAAGGAGGGGTTCGTCATACGATTGTCTTTGTGACAACACTGCTCCTATACCTGATTCAGAGGCGTCTACTTCCAGTACAAAGGGAAGGGAAGGATCAGGATGGTGTAACACAGGGGCAGTGGCAAATGCCTTTTTTAGAGTCTCGAAGGCCACAATAGCATTAGGATTCCAAACCCTGGGGTGTAAACCCTTTTTTGTCAGTTTAGTGATAGGGGAAATAATGGATGAGAAGTTTTTAACAAACTTTCTATAATAATTGGCAAACCCTATAAATCGCTGTATTGCCTTAAGTCCTTGGGGAAGGGGCCAGGACAGTATAGCTTCCAATTTTGAAGGATCCATGCTGAATCCTTGTTCAGAAATAACATAACCCAGGAATTGTACAGAGGTTTGGTCGAATAAGCATTTCTCTAATTTACAATAAAGACCATTCTGCAACAACCTTTTAAGCACCATCCTAACATGAGTATGATGTGTCTTCAAATCTGGAGAATATACAAGTATGTCATCTAGGTAGACTACAGCACAGACATGCAGTAGATCTCTAAGGACATCGTTTATGAGGTCCTGAAAAACGGCAGGAGCATTACACAATCCAAAAGGCATGACCAGATACTCGTAATGCCCACTACGCGTATTGAACGCCGTTTTCCATTCATCATTCTCCTTAATACGAACAAGGTTATAAGCCCCCCTGAGGTCTAGTTTAGTAAAATATCTAGAACCTTTGACACGATCAAACAATTCGGTAATGAGGGGAATCGGATAGGCATTTTTAATCGTTATATTGTTTAGGGCTCTGTAGTCTATACACGGTCTCAAATCGCCCTCCTTTTTTGCCACAAAAAAGAAACCAGCACCAGCAGGAGAGGAGGACCTTCTAATAAAACCTTTACTTAAGGCCTCTCGTATGTACTCCTCCATGACCTGGTTTTCTTTCTCAGAAAGAGGGTAGACCTTACCCCTAGGAGGCATATTACCCGGTAATAGGTTTATGGCACAGTCATACTCACGGTGTGGGGGTAGCTTATCTGCCTCCCTTTTTTCGAAAACCAAAGCAAGGTCTGCATACACAGAAGGGACAGAAACAGAAAGCGGTTTAGCCGTGGGCACGTTAAGTAAACAAATGGGACGTACTTGGGCCATACAGTCTCGTTGACAAGATTCCCCCCAGGAGAGTATGTCTAAACAACCCCAATCAAGTACTGGGTTGTGTTTCACTAACCAGGGAAAACCCAGAACTATGGAAGCAGTAGGGGAGTCAATTATTTGGAAGGTTAACCTTTCCTTGTGTAAAGCACCCACACACATCTCTATATCTTGGGTCTCATGGGTCACCAGAGGTCTCTCAAGGGGTCTACCATCTATGGCCTCAACGGCCAAGGGTGTGGCCTTTTGGATCAAAGTCAAGGCTGCGGTTCTGGCAAAGGTCTCATCCATAAGGTTGTCAGCCGCACCTGAATCGATCAAGGCTTTAGTTGTTATGGTGGTTTTATTGACCAAAAGAGAGACCGTAATAAATGGTCTGGAGATGGACACATGAGGGGACAAAGTCATAACACCCGAGGCCGACCCCTCTCTCGGCCTTAGGTGCTGGAGTTTCCCTGTAATTTAGGGCATGTATTACAGTGGTGACCCCTCTTTCCACAATAGAGACATAACCCCTCCCTTCTACGATACGTTCTTTCAGCCTCAGTTAACCCCGTAGCACCCAATTGCATGGGTTCAGGGGATGGTTGCCTAGGAGCGGGTAACGCTAGTAATGCAGTACTGGGTAGAGCAGGTAACACCCGTGTATCCAGCCGTCTTTGACTACGTCTCTCTCTAATGCGGTTATCAATAAGGATTACATAGTCTATAATATCATCTAGAAGGACAGGCAGTTCCCTGGATGCTATTTCATCCAGTATGTAAGCGGCCAAACCCTCCTGAAAGGCTGTTACGAGGGCGTCGTTATTCCAAACCACTTCAGCTGCTAGAGTGCGGAATTCGATAGTATAATCCGCTACAGATCTGTTACCCTGTCGAACCCTAAGCAGAGCTTTGCCAGCAGAGGCAACCCTACCGGGTTGATCAAACGTGCGTTTGAATGCGGACAAAAAATCCGCAAAGGACATAGGAGACATATTTTCCCACATGGGGTTTGCCCATGCTAAAGCTCTCCCAGACAGGTGGTTTATCAAAAAGGCAATTTTGGATCTGTCGGTGGGATAGGAACGTGGATTCATCACCAGATGGATGTCAATTTGATTGAGGAAACCACGACACAATGCTGGGTCACCACTATAGCGCTGTGGCGGTGTCATATGGACTACATGGGCAGGAACGGGTACTGGAGTGGCAATGGGTTCGGACACAGCAGCAACCGCCTCCTGGACGGCAGGCTGCAGGTGTGCAGTACGAGCCAGTATGGTCTGCAAAGCTTGAGCAAACTGATCCATACGGTGGTCCAAGCCATCCATTCTAGCCTCCTGATTAACTAGGAGCTGTGGTATGTCAGCAGGTTCCATTATGGCCCTGTTGTAATGTCACGATCCCGGGGAACCCAACACGCTAACACACACACAGACACACACACAGAAAGTGTGCTGTACCGGTCCTTAGAGTGGCCGGGCTAAGCACACAAAGAATAGTCAGGAGACAAGCCGAGTAAGGGGAACCAGAAAACAGAATAACGAGAAACAAGCCGAGGTCAAAGGGTAGGAGAAAGTCACAAAGTCAGTATAACAAGCCAGAGGGTACGTAACCAGAAAGCACACGTTCACAATCGATACTATAAAGCAAAGACCACAACAGGGCACAGATAGACAGGAAAGGTAAGTATTTAAATCCTAGCCTGAATCCTGATTGGCTAACCACCAATCAGTATTAACAAACACACGTGGGGGATATCTATACCCCCCACTGTGTTTGTTGCACTGTAGCTTTAACGCCGGGTCACGTGAGTGACCCCGGCGCTTAGATAATAGTGCCGGCTCCCAGCGTGCAGCGTTAGACATGCTGCCGCTGGGAGGAGGAGAGGAGGACGCGAGCGGCGTGTCAGGAGGAGAGGACGCCGCTCGCTTAACGGTAAGGGGAGAGGGGACCGCGGGCGGCGACGGACCGAGGGTGAGTGCTGCGAGAGGATTGCAGCCTCCCCTCACCGCTGCCCGCGGAGCCCTGACAGTGGGTGGCTGCCCTGGGTTCCAGTGGGGACCAGGCCAGCCAGGTACAAGTTAAGGACAGGAGCTGCAACAACAATTGCGAGCTGCTCTAATACAGTGTGGATTCCCATTCACAAGTCCTGGGATGAAGTGATCTGAGATCACTTCCTCTACGTGCTGCAATGCATAAATTGAGGATTGTCCTTCACCACCTCTTCGTATTAGCAGATATCTGAAGTTTTACTGGGACTCCTGATAGGACAGAGCCTGTTTGGCTCTAGCAGCCTTGAGTGCCGTGCAAAGACACCTCGAGTGCCGTGCATGGCACTAGTGCCGTAGGTTGCCTACCCCTGGTATATATGGTAGTGCTAGTTAACCTTCTAAAGTTGGATGGAGATAACGGCTACATGGCACATATGGATTTGACCAAGTTTAGGTCCATTCCCAAAGCTTTTTGAATTCCTGCCTAATTAAGCTAAAGTTGCTTTCGTGCCTATAGTGTTCCTTTAAAAAAAAAAATATATATATATATAGTTTTGAAAAGGTGCAATATTTACAAAGTTGAAAGCAGTCTTTGTTCCTGCATGAATGTTTGAAATATTTTTTGTTTTATTGAATGATATCTTCTAAATTAAATTGAGTTGATATAGGCAGGTAAAAGGGTCAAACTAAAATATTTACTCCAAAAAGTAAAAAAAAATTAGTGTGTTGTAATTAATTGAGCCAAATGTACACGTTGTGAACGAAACAAAATGTAAACAAAACCTGGCATTTGCACTATATGTCTGTCCAACCGTAATTCACCTCTTTCATATTAAATGCACCCCCCTTATTATATATCATTTTATTCAGGGGAAACAGGGCTTTCATTTAATATCAAATATTTAGCTATGAAACATAATTTAATATGAAAAAAATGGGAGAAAATAAGATTTGTTTTTATTTTTTTAGTTCTACATGACATTTTAACTGTCAATGTCATAATACTGTTTGCTTTTACTGCAATAAAATACACATATTTGTATTCAGCAAAGTCTCATGTGTAAAACAGTACCCCCTTTGTACAGGTTTTATGGTGTTTTGGGAAGTTACAGGGTCAAATATAGCACGTTACATTTGAAATTGAAATTCGCTAGATTGGTTACGTTGCCTTTGAGACTGTATAGTAGCCCAGGAAATAAATTTACACCCATAATAGCATACCATTTGCAATAGTAGACAACCCAAGGTATTGCAAATGGGGTATGTCCAGTCTTTTTTAGTAGCTATTTGGTCACAAACACTGGCCAAAGTTAGCGTTAGTATTTGTTTGTGTGTGAAAAATGCAAAAAACGCCAATTTTGGCCAGTGTTTGTGACTAAGTGGCTACTAAAAAAGACTGGACATACCCCATTTGCAATACCTTGGGTTGTCTACTATTGCAAATAGTATGCCATCATAGGGGTAATTTTCATTCTTGGGCTACCATAGGGTCACAAAGACAACGTAAGCAATCTGGCAAATTTTAATGTGAAAAAAATGAAACACAAGCCTTATATTTGACGCTGTAATTTTTGAAAACACCATAAAACCTGTACATGGAGGGGTACTGTTTTACTCGGGAGACTTCGCTGAACACAAATATTTGTGTCTCAAAACAGTAAAAAGTATTGCAGCAATAATATCGTCCGTGTAAGTGCTGTTTGTGCGTGAAAAATGCAAAAAACGTCACTTTTACTGGCGATATCATCGTTGTAATACATTTTACTGTTTTGAAACACTAATATTTGTGTTCAGCGAAGTCTCCCAAGTAAAACAGTACCCCCCATGTACAGGTTTTATGGTGTCTTGGAAAGTTATAGGGTTAAATATAGTGCTAGCAAATTAAATTCCCTATACTTTCGGCATGGGTTGTCAGGCAGGTCCCACTAATTGTAATTAATTAGGATACCTAATTATGTAAAAATATTACATAAATATATGTGTAGAATTAATATATGTATATATATACATATGTGTATATATACGTGTATATATATATATATAATTTTTTTAAAAATATTTTTATTTATATATAGGTATATATATATAGTGATATATACGTATATATTTATGTATATAGATATATATATATATTATTTCGTTCTACGTGTATTTTGATATAAATATATATATATTAATATCACAATACAGTTAGAACAAAATAAAACACATCTATATATTTTTTTATATTTTATTTTTAATTTTTATTTATTTTATTTTTTTACGTATTTACATTTTTTTTAATATTATATATAAATCTATATATATAACAATAATGATATATATATTTAATCAGTGTCAGTATACGTGTAATTTGATATTAATATATATATATAATTATATATATATTAATATTAAAATACACCTAGACAGTGTATGTGTGTGTGTGTATATGTGTATATATAATAATAATAACAGTTTATTAACCAGGAAAGGTACATTCAGATTACTCTGGTTTCCAAGTATGTCCTGGGGATGTTACCTTAGCCCAACATCCAGGAGTTGTTACTATCACCCAATTTAATAGTACTCATTTTATCTACCTCGGAAGGATGAAGGGCTGAGTCAACCCTGCCGGGATTTGAACCTGCGACCCAAGGGTTAGAACAGATTCTGCTGATGCATTAGCATTATTTTAATTTTATTTCCAGCCAGCAGGTGGACTAACTGTCATTACAGTTAGTCCCCCTGCTGGCATTGTTGCAGCCAGCTATCCCGGCCATGTGATTGTGAGGCCCTCGCAAGGACCTCACTCTCACATGGCCCGGGGGGGCTGAAGAGGACGGAGGTGCCGCGGGGGGCTCCCTGGGAGTCCCCCCAACCGCGATCGCCGGCGTGGGATTGCCGGCGACCAGGTAAGTAACAAAAAACGGAGGGCGTACAATTACGCCCTGTGGCGTTTAGAGCCGCTTTTAAAAGGACGTAATTGTACGCCCTCCGGTCTTAAGGGGTTAAAGGACCACTATAGTGCCAGGAAAACAAACTCGTTTTCCTGGCACTATAGAGTCTTTAGGTCCCCCCCCCCACCCTCAGGGTCCCACTCCTGCTGGGCTGAAGGGTTTAAACTTTTACCTTTCTCCATCGCCGGATATTTAATCAGTCCTTAGGAAAGCATTTTTCAATGCTTTCCTATGGACGTCAGCGCCTTCTCACTGTGATTTTCACAGTGAGAAGCGCGGAAGCGCCTCTAGAGGCTGTCAGTGAGATAGCCACTAGAGGCTGGATTAACCCTATTGTAAACATAGCAGTTTCTCTACATACTGCTATGTTTACAGCTGCAGGGTTAACCATAGACGGACCTGGCACCCAGACCACTTCATTGAGCTGAAGTGGTCTGGGTGCCTATAGTGGTCCTTTAAGAATTTGAATTCTAAAACTGAAATAGCAGATCAAAACACTCAAATGTGGGAAAACCCCTATACCTACACACAGCTAAAATACAAATGTGATAAAAGTGATAAAGTGGAGCGCTGAAAAAAGTGCAAGTGCAATTATATTTACCCTTAATAAAATGGTACGTCATGGGTAGAAATTGAGTACATAAAAGAAGGAAACAAAAACAAATATATAGTGTGGATGGTTATACACATGGATTGAAGTATTAAGTGATAAGTGATAAGATCCACTCACATTGACCAGAGCCTGTAACTACTGGCTCTGTAATCAATGCCTTTATGCCTTTATGGTAACATACCAACATCTATCGAGTGGGTCTCCAAATATGGGTATGTGGAAAGAAAAAAAAGAACTCAAATGGTACAGTATATTTTATACTTCCATATATGAATTAGCTTAAAAGTTTTTTTTAAGCTAAGAGTACCTGTTGCATTATTCAGGGTTGGCAGAACCTCAAATGAATCTCTTCTGGAGCGAAGAATTACATAGAACCATAAACTATTCTGAATGAATAATGAAGGCTTATTTAGCAAAACATAGTTGAAATAAATTTCTAAAACAAATAAAATTAAAAGCATAGAAACACTAAGTACTTGTAATCCAATGCCAATACGTGTTTCACTTGGTTGAGCTCCCTTAGTCAGCTATGTATGTAGCTCCAGAAGTTGTCAGTTTTTCAATGCTGCTGTCAAGTTAAGTCTCTATTCACATGATGGTGTTTTGGCCAATTGCCATAAGGACCAGCCTGTTCTCCCATTGTAGGTGATCATACTTCTTTAGGGGTATCCACCGCTTCTTCCATATCCTCCAATAGGAAGCCATCCTTAGGACAAGCCTCCAAGACCCTATAATGCCCATTCTCAGCCCGGTTTATACCCGGAAGTGACATCTCGCCTTTCGCAACACGCCACTTCTGCTTTTTGAGCGAGCCTATTTCTTTTTTTAAATTCTTTATTTTTGGTGCAGATTTGCATGTAACATCCGTATATGCTTTTACACCATGGTTATATACACAGGGTAACATCGCATGTAACATTATGTCTTAGTAGTCATGTTGGGTTAGTGTATTGCACATTTTTGTGGTTATGGTGGTCTGTTGGGTTGTAACGAGCTGGTCGCTATTAGGGGTAGTTGACCCCCCCTTTGTGTAGTGCTGCAGGGATTGTGTGCCAGTGATGATGCTCTGTCGAGGTCATTTGGGTCTAGGTAAGGGGAGAGTTGGCTTTGCAACTGCGTTGCCTTCATCTGGTGGGGGGTCTGTGGGTCTTCCTAGTGTCTACATTATTTTCCGGGTAGGTTCCCCCTTTGATGAATGGGACTTCTATGGGAGATAGTCGCTAGTGTGGGCTCTAGCTTTTGGCCCAGTTCTGGAGTTCTGATCCCATGTCCCCTTACGGTTCCTTCTTTCCTGGCACTTCTGTGCCCTGTGTGGGGGGGGGGGGGGGGGAGTTGCTAAGCGGTGTGTGCGTATTATGTGTACTGTGTAGGTGTCCAGGCAAAGCATGTGTCGGTGGGTGTGTATGTGTATGTAGGTAAAGTAGTCGGAGAAGTATCTCCAAACATATTAAACATTTTAAAAACTGTGATAGTCTCTTATATGTCTCTGCAGCTTGGGTCTGCTGTTTTCAGGTCGTCGGTCTCCTATCTCCTCTGTGGACAGATGAATGCGTATCGGTTGCAGAGTTCATTTGAGGCTGTGTGCCTGGCATTTCGTGGGTGGTGGCATGACCAAGAGGTAAGTTCAGTGTCGCCAGGAGCGCGGGGGCGTCTGCGGGGTCTGTGGCCTTGTAGTGCTTCCCTTCTTTGGTGACCCACATTGTGTGTGGTGTTGCCCATCTGTAGGTCACCCCTTCTTTTTGTAGGGTCTGCGCGAGGGGCTGCATGGCTTTTCGCCACTTCAGTGTGGCTCTGCTGAGGTCCTGGAAGAAGGAGATTTTACATTACTCAAAGGTATATGGTGTTTTCCTTTTGATCGCCGCTAGTAGGCTTAGCTTGGTAGACATCGATTGACATCTAAGGATGACGTCACGTGGTGCAGTTTTGGGGGCCCTTGGGGACTTGGTAATTCTGTATGCCCCATCAAATGCAAGGAATTTGGCCTCTTTCGCTGGCAGTAAGGATGTCACTAACCGTCTCACGAAGTGTGGCAATTCTTCCAGGGGTATTGTCTCTGCTATTCCTCGCACCTTTATGTTTTTTCTCCTTCCCCTGTCTTCCAATATGTGTATTTGCCTGTTCGTTTAAGCTGGTGTATTGTCAGGATCCCGCGGGCGGCTGCGAGGGGAGGCTGCAATCCGCTCGCGGCACTCACCCTCCAGCCGTCCGCGGTCCCCTTCCTGCCATGTGTTCGGCCGGCGGCATCCTCCCAGCCACGGGTGCCGCCCGCGTCTTCTTCCGGGTCCCCCGGCGGCAGCATGCATGACGCTGCACGCTGGGAGACCGGCCAATTTGTTAGACGCCGGGGTCAGTCACCTGACCCGGCGTTAAAGGCACAGTGCCTCAATCACAGTGGGAGGTTTAGATATCTCCCACGTGTGATCGTTAATTCTGATTGGAAATTAGCCAATCAGAATTAACCTTCTGGTTTAAATACTTACCTTTCCTGTTCCTCCCTGCCCTGTTGTGGTCTTTGCTTTATAGTATTGATTCTGAACGTGTGATTTCTGGTTACGTACTCTCTGGCTTGTTATACTGACTTTGTGACTTTCTCCTACCCTTTGACCTCGGCTTGTTTCTCGTTATTCTGTTTTCTGGTTCCCCTTACTCGGCTTGTCTCCTGACTATTCTGTGTGTGCTTAGCCCGGCCACTCTAAGGACCGGTACTGCACACTTTCTGTGTGTGTGTCTGTGTGTGTGTTAGCGTGTTGTGTTCCCCGAATCGTGACATGTATCTTGCAGGTTTTGCACCCTGTCGCTGAGTGCTTGCAGTCCCTTTTGTAGGTCTGCCACGTTTCCCTCAGTTGTTTGTGTGCGCCGTTTAACGGCCTGTACCTCTGTTGTGAGGGCTGCCAGGTCTGCCTCCCACATGAGCATGTCTTGGAGTTCCCGTTTTGTTGCCGGGGCTTCTGTCACGGGTGGATATGGGGTCTCTCTGTGTGCCGGTGTTGGACTTCGGCTTGCGGTCCCGCCGTCGGCTCCTGAGGTCGAGGGTTCTCGGGAGAGTGAGACCTCTCGCGGTGCCGGTACAGTCATGTGGGTTGCGTGTTGCAGCATCTGGCATATGTCCTGCTGTGATGTAATTCCAGTAAAATACAAGTTTAGCAGGCTAAGATTGCCACAAGGCATATGTATGTATATGTGTTTGTAGTATCAGTTGGTTAATCACACGTAGCTAAGATACTGTCATCACTGTACTGACCAGGTGCAGGAATGTAAGAACTGGAATTACGCGTCCCTCTCCTTTGTATCAGATGAGCCACGTGGTTAGACCGGATGGATGAGTTTAGACTCTATTCATTAAATAGGTTAAGGGTATGTGTGGGTGTAGTTAATTGTGGGAGGAGCTACAGTGCTATATAAGGAATGTACTCTATGTATTCAGTACTCAGACTTTGCTGTATTTTGGTGACGCTAGTCCCTCTGAGTCCCGATCGGTGATCCAATAAAGAATCTCTTCCTTCCTGAAGAAACCTGTGTCCATCTCTCTGTGCTTGGCTTCCGTCAGTTTCTCCGGTATCATTTGGTGCATTGGCCGGGAAGCTCATCGTTCAACGGTAGCTGAGAGGCAGAGGCGTGAGACGGTCTATCTTTGCCCACGTTCTCTACGGCTGCACCCCTGAACTTCTGCGTGGACCTCCCTTCGTCTCGGCGCCACTGGTCTGTTGTCCAGGAGATCATCGGCCTCTACGTGAGAAGTGCTGGGGTGTCCCCGTCGATGAGTGTGAACTCAGGTTCAGGAACGAGGAGGTAAGATAACTGCTGTTTTAGACGGCAGGACCCGCTAGGGGTATACCGATTGTGCGGTAGGCCCAAAGGGGTTTTTGAATCTGTATCTGCCCCCTCTGTCGGAGGGAAGGAGCGAAGGCGCACCGCTCGATCGAACGCTCTTTAGTCAGACCGTTTGATTTGGTTAGTCAGGCGGGGTCCTGGTGTAAGATAGCCCTAGCCGGACACCGGTGTCTTGTCTAGACTAGCGTTCTAGGGTGTATATTACGTTCGCTAGGTCGGAGGGACCGGGAGACTAAGCGGCGCCTGTGTAAATTCGGTTCGCTAGTTCTCATCCTATCTGGGCTAAGTGGGAAGGCGTGTAAATTTGGAACCCACTAGACTTTTGATAGTACGACTAAGAGGCGCCTGTGTAAATTCGGATCTCTAGCTCGTTGTATAGTGCGACTAAGAGGCGCCTGTGTAAATTCGGTTCTCTAGCTCGCTATGTATATGTGGTGATTGGGCAGTGTGGCTAACCAAAACGGGTGTATATAGTTTTAGGTAGTCCATTCAAGGTACTGGCCAATAGTTTAGTTGGGAATTGTAAATGTGTTAACGATTGTTTAGTAAAGTGTATATCTTCTTAGATAGCGCGAGCTCAGCCGTCTAGCGAGAGTGTTAATAGTGTGTTGCTGTATTATAGTGCACGGTACCATAACCCTGTATATTTACTGACATTATATAATAAGTACTAATCATTGTCGTCCATTGCATGTTTAACACCATAACCACTAATAATTGTATTGTGACCTTAACTTGTGCTTTGACCTATGCTAACCGTACTGTAACCGCTATTTGTAAAAGACGATGTTACTGGGGTGTGTTATAGACGGGTAATTCGTATATAGAGAATTATAGCGTGGGTGACTGTGTAGTTACGCCAAAGGGCATAATATTGATTATATAGTGACTGGTGTAGCAGCTGTGTGTGTATGGGAATTCCCTGAGTGTTTATTGTTATTGTGTACGTTTCACTTGGTAACCGTACCACGTGGTGCTGTTGCCAGAGGAAACGGGTGTGACTGTTGAATAGTACGCGTGTATAGTATTCGTTGTCGACGACGTTCCATTGTTAAGTATGGGTGCGTCGCAGTCAACGATTCCGGATCCCTTAGGATGTATGGTTAAGAATTTTAAAAAGGGATTCAAAGTTTGTGATTTTGGGGTAAAGATGTCTCCTGTACGTTTGGTCACTTTGTGTACTAGGGAGTGGCCTACTTTGGTTGCGGCATGGCCGCCACGTGGCAGTTTGGATCCAACTCTGGTACAGCGCTTACACGTGGCTGTATCGGGTAGGCCTGAACTTTACGGCCAGTTTCCTTATATTGACTGTTGGAGACAGGCCGTAAATGACTCGCCAAAATGGCTCCAGACATGCCACGAGGAGCAGTGTCGCCTCATGGTAGCTAGGACTTGCTCGTCCACTAGGACTGGTGTTAGGCCCATTTTGGACACGCCCCCTGAGTCCGAGATCCCTTTGCCGCCCCCTTACTTTCCGTTAAGAAGAAGTGACGCAAACGCAGGAAGTCCTGCACCCCTCCCCTCATTACCCTCATCCACTTCCGCTTCCTCCTCCAGTACAGGATCCACCCCCCCTCATACTAAATCTCCCCTTCCGGAACCAGAACCCACCCCCATTAGAAACGAATATCCTGATTTGGCGCCACTTCAGACTTCCGGTCAAGCTTCATCTAGCTCGGCCCGAAGTGTTCTATTCACTACCTTTTCCCAAAACCAACCTCCCACATCCCCATACCCTATATCTCCCCGACCGGAACCCATGACTGACGCTTCCCTACGTAGCCCCATCCAAACCCGACAGTTGACTGGTGCCCAACAATTAAAGCACTATCAGATGCCTCTTCGCTTAAATCCCGGGTCAGCTTATATCGATGCCGCAGGTCAAATGGCACACGCTGACCCTGTCTTCGTATATGTCCCTTTCACCACTACCGACCTTTTAAACTGGAAGACCCATAATTCCTCGTATACTGAGAAACCACAAGCCATGACTGATCTGTTCACCTCAATAGTACAGACGCATAATCCGACATGGGCTGATTGCCAGCAGTTACTAATGACTTTATTTAACAATGAGGAAAGGACAAGAATAAATCAAGCAGCCATTAAAGCATTAGAGGATAGAGCCCGTGCTTTGAACCAAGCTAATCCAGCAGCATGGGCCGCAACACATTATCCCAACACTGATCCCGATTGGAACGTAAATGGTGCTGATATGGTTCAACTCAGAGCCTATAGAGACGCTATAATTGCTGGCATGAAAGCCGGAGGAAAGAAAGCCATTAACATGTCGAAGACAGTTGAGGTGATCCAGAAAAGCGATGAAGCGCCCAGTGTCTTTTATGACAGATTATTGGAGGCATACCGCTTGTATACCCCCTTTAATCCGGAAGACGCAGACAATTCCCGAATGGTTAACTCCGCCTTTGTCAGCCAAGCATACGGAGATATTAAGCGCAAGCTACAAAAGTTAGAAGGGTTTGCAGGTATGTCCATCACCCAACTAATGGAGGTAGCAAATAAGGTCTATATGAACAGGGATACAGAAAGTAAGAAAGAGGAAGAGCGCAAGATGCGTAAAAAGGCTGATATGCTAGCGGTAGCGATCGCAGGCGTAGATAAACGGGGCCCAGATAGAGGCAATAATAGATGGAGTAGGGAGCCTTTGAGTAGGGATCAATGCGCGTATTGCAAGGAAGAAGGGCATTGGAGGAACGAATGTCCGCAAAGAGAGCAGTACGAGAGAGACCAACCCAGGGCAGGCTACGGAAACTTTAGAGGTAGAGCGAGAGGTAGAGGAGGCCCCGGAGGGAGTAATGGTTATAGAGGGAGTAATGGGAACAGAGGAAGTGTTAGGGAAGACAGGTATATTCCAGCAGCGCAAAGGTCCCGCGATAGAGAAGGTAGGGACTTTGTAGGATTGGCTGACACGGTCATGGAGGACTATTGATACCGACCGGGCTCCATCCCCCTTGGTCGAGCGGAGCCTATGGTCGATGTATCAATAGGGGGGAAAAGGAGTGCGTTCATGATCGACACTGGTGCTGAACATTCAGTGGTGACTAATCTAGTTGCTCCTCCATCTGGAAGGACTATTACTGTGATAGGAGCAACTGGAAGAAGTGCTGAAAAACCGGTTCTTAAAAGTCGACTCTGTACATTGGGAGGCCACGTAGTAAAACACCAATTCCTTTATATGCCTGAATGTCCAGTCCAATTGCTGGGACGTGATATGCTATCAAAATTACAAGCGCAGATTACGTTCCTACCAGATGGAACAACATCTTTAAAGTTTAATGGACCTTCAGGTATTATGACTTTATCCATACCAAAGGAAGAAGAGTGGCGACTTTATACAGTGTTGACTAGCCAAAACCCTAGGAGTGATGAGACATTATTTAACATACCAGGAGTTTGGGCAGAGAACAACCTACCAGGACTGGCCCGCAATATTCCACCTATAAAAATTGAACTTAAACATGGGGTTTATCCAGTGAGCCTGAGACAATATCACATCCCGCAGAAGGCTAAGAAGAACATCCAATCCTATCTGGATAAGTTCATACGGTATGGTATCCTAAAATTCTGTACTTCCCCCTGGAACACCCCATTGCTGCCTGTTCAAAAGCCCGGTACAGATGAGTATCGACCTGTACAGGACTTAAGAGCAGTCAATGATGCGGTTGTTAGCATACATCCAGTTGTACCCAATCCATATAACCTGCTTGCTTTAATTCCGGGCGGGGCTACTTACTTCACAGTCTTAGATCTCAAAGATGCCTTCTTTTGCCTCCGAATTGCCGCAGAAAGCCAATGTATTTTCGCTTTCCAATGGGAGAACGCTGTAACGGGCTCAAAACGCCAAATGACTTGGACAAGACTGCCCCAAGGGTTTAAAAATTCACCTACCCTATTTGGTTGAGCTCTAAGTCAAGATCTACTGGATTTCGAGTCTATCCCAGGAGAATGTGTATTGTTACAATATGTAGATGACTTGTTGATAGCAGCAGTTACAAAAGAAAAATGTCAGCAAGCAACGCACGATCTACTACATATTCTCTGGAAGGCAGGATACAAGGTGTCCAGGAAGAAGGCTCAGTTGTGTTTGCCAACTGTCAAGTATCTGGGATTCCATATCTCTGAAGGTCAAAGGATTATGGGGCCAGAGAGAAAAGAAGCTGTCTGCCAAATACCAATACCCAAGAATAGAAGACAAGTGCGAGAATTCTTGGGGGCAGCAGGCTTCTGTAGGATATGGATTCCCAGCTATGCGATACTGGCAAAACCTCTGTACGCAGCCATCAAAGGTACAGAGCACGACCCCTTCTTATGGACCCAAGAACAGCAAACGGCATTTGAAGATGTGAAGAAGGCTTTGATGAGTGCCCCAGCATTAGGTCTACCTGATCACACACGACCATTCTACTTATATGTACACGAGCAAAGAAGAATGGCTGTGGGAGTATTGACACAGTACTTGGGATCATGGCAAAGACCTGTTGCCTACATGTCTAAGCAACTGGATGCAGTGGCCAGCGGACTTCCACCTTGTCTAAGAGCCGTAGCTGCAGCCGCCCTGCTAGTAGCTGAAGCCGATAAACTCACTCTGGGTCAAGAACTTTATGTACGAGTCCCACATGCAGTACAGACGTTGTTGGATTACAAAGGAAATCATTGGTTTAGTAACAGCCGTATGACCAAGTATCAAGCAATGTTGTGTGAAAACCCAAGAGTGCATTTAGAGACTGTAAACACCTTAAATCCAGCTACCCTTTTGCCGCAACCTACTGAAAGTCAACATGATTGTTTGGAAGTAATGGATGAAGTATTTTCAAGTAGACCAGATCTTCGTGATTTTCCCATCCAGAACCCCGATGTTCAATATTACACCGACGGCAGTAGTTATGTGAAAGAAGGGATCCGCTATGCAGGATATGCAGTGACAACAATAGACAAGGTGATAGAAGCTCGGCCACTGGCGAAAGGAACATCAGCACAAAAGGCAGAATTAATAGCACTAACACGAGCGTTACAATTGGCTGAAGGTTTAAGAGTAAATATCTATACGGACTCTAAGTATGCGTTTTTAACCACTCATGCCCACGGAGCTTTGTATAAAGAAAGAGGACTACTGAATTCAGAAGGCAAAGAAATCAAGTACGCAGCTGAAATCCTACAACTATTGGAAGCAGTGTGGGAGCCGAAAGAAGTCGGTATCATACATTGTCGAGCGCATCTGAGAGGAGATGGTGATGTAACCAAGGGAAATCGGATGGCAGATAGTGCAGCTAAGCGTGCTGCTGAATCAGGAAGACAGGAGTATGTGGGGCATATAGCTGCTCTTATACCAACTCCACTGTCCCAATGGACTCCAGTTTATACAGCTCAAGAAGAGGAGTGGTTAAAGACTGAACCGGGAAAGTATCTGGAGAACAAGTGGTATCAGCTAGAAGATGGAAGAATAGTCATACCAGCATCACTAGCGGTAGAAATTGTCCAAAATTATCACAACGGGACACATTCTGGGAGAGACAGTACTGAAGAATCTCTCAGGAAACATTTCTACATACCAAGATTGTCCAACTTGACTCAGGCCATTGTACGCAGATGTGTAACGTGTGCTAAGAATAATGCAAGACAAGGACCAGTAAAGCCACCAGGAGTCCAGTTTATGGGGGGACTCCCCATGTCCGATCTACAAATAGACTTTACAGTAATGCCTAAATCGGGTGGACATCGTTACCTGTTGGTAATTGTGTGCACCTATTCAGGCTGGGTAGAAGCATGTCCTACTCGTACAGAGAAAGCAGGAGAAGTTGTGAGATTCCTGCTACGAGAAATAATACCCCGATATGGACTACCCTGTTCTATAGGATCGGACAATGGTCCAGCTTTTGTTCACCAGTGCCTACAACAACTGACTCATATGCTTGGTATAAAGTGGAGGCTTCATACTGCATATAGACCCCAGAGTTCTGGTAAGGTAGAGAGAATGAATAGAACTATAAAGAACCAGTTGGCTAAAATGTGTCAGGAAACCCAACTTAAGTGGAACGTTCTCTTACCCATAGCTTTATTGCGAATCCGCAGTACCCCTACCAGAAGGATGGGCCTCTCTCCTTTTGAAATCATGTATGGGCGACCACCTCCCGTACTTGGTAACTTAAGGGGGGACTTGAGTCAGTTGGGAGAAGGAATTACCCGGCAGCAGGTTGTAGAGTTGGGTAAGACTATGGAGGAGGTACAGAAATGGGTACAAGATAGATTACCTGTGAATATTTATCCCCCTGTTCATAGTTATCATCCAGGAGACCAAGTGTGGATTAAAGAGTGGAATAATGTACCGTTAGGGCCCAAGTGGAGAGGTCCTTATGTTGTTCTTTTGTCTACCCCTACAGCGATAAAAGTAGCCGAAGTAACTCCGTGGATACATCACTCCAGGGTTAAACCAGCAGCAGTCGATTCTTGGCAAATTACAGCAGATCCAGAGAATCCCTGCAAGATCCGGTTGAAACGCACTACTCAGTCGGAGTAACGAGGAATTATTGTGGATTACAAATTTTATTGTTACAGGTGTGAGTGAGAAGGCCATAATAAAGCCTGTCCGCTTACCATCACATAGTGTATAAGCCAGGAAAGTCTCGAAGGGACACCTGTGAAGATGAGCAGAACTCCATTCCCTGCAGCCCCTCACATCCTGGAAGCTGAGGTTCCATCGCACGGACGAAGACTGAGGATGACGGCGAAAGATGTGCTTTTGATTGTGTTTATTTATATGTGTTTTTATATTCAGGAAGGTAGAGGTACCGACACTCCTAGCTGTGAGGTATGCATTAAGACTACGAGAACAGGTAACCATATTTCCCAAACCCTAATTTGGCATTCACAATACGAATGTAAAGGAGATGTATCGAGATGTAGATACTTAAATATAGATTATAGTGTGTGCCATTTAGGAGTAGGAGAACCTAAGTGCTTCAGTCCGGAGTATCAACCTCGTACAATTTGGTTGACTCTCAGGAATGGAGATCCTCAGGGGACCCTAATTAATAAAACGGTGTTAGAATCCGTACATTCTTCGGGTGTTCTGCTATTTGATGCGTGTAAAGCGATATCGAGTGGTAGAAAGCCGTGGAATGTATGTGGGGATCTTAGATGGGAGAGGACGTATGGGTCTAACGATAAATATATTTGTCCCAGTAGCAAAAATAAATATGTAAGTCCTAGATGCCCAAATAAAGACTATAACTTTTGTCCATATTGGTCTTGTGTGGGGTGGGCAACTTGGGGACAGACAGTAGATAAAGACATGATAGTGACTAAGTTGCCGACTAGCCCTTATTGTAAGTCTATGGAATGCAACCCAGTCCATATACTTATTAATAACCCCGACAAGTTCCTAGATAAGTATGGAAATTTATTTGGGTTTCAAATATACGGGACGGGTTTAGATCCTGGGACATTATTGTTTATAGGAATAGAGACTGATACGGTATCCTCCCAGACTCATCAAGTATACCATTCCTTTTACGAAGAGATGAGTATAGATAATAAGATCCCCCATAATGCTAAAAACCTGTTCATCGATTTAGCTGAAAGTATTGCCGGTAGTCTTAATGTTACCAACTGCTATGTGTGTGGAGGTACTAACATGGGAGACCAATGGCCTTGGGAAGCAAAGGAGGTAATGTCCGGTTCTGAGGCAGTTGACCAATTAATATCTACACAAGCCGATTATCATTTGAGTGTTAGAGGTAAATCTGAGTGGAGATTAAAGACCTCCATCATAGGTTATGTTTGCATAGCAAGGAAAGGAATAATGTATAATACTTCTGTAGGAGAATTAACTTGTCTAGGGCAAAAAGCTTATGATGATGATACTAAAAATACAACTTGGTGGTCGGCTTCAAATGTCTCAGAACCATCTAACCCGTTTGCTAGATATGCCAGTTTAAAGGATGTGTGGTTTGATTTATCCATCACATCTACCTGGAGAGCCCCAGCAAATTTGTACTGGATCTGTGGTAAGAAAGCCTATTCGGAGTTGCCACAGGACTGGGAAGGGGCATGTGTGTTGGGTATGCTCAAACCATCCTTCTTCTTGTTACCGATTGAAACAGGTGAGACTTTAGGTGTTAAAGTGTATGATGTGAATCATAGGAAGAAAAGGGGACCCTTAGAGATAGGCACCTGGGAAGATAATGAATGGCCTCCCCAGCGTATCATAGATTATTATGGGCCAGCCACGTGGGCAGAAGATGGTACCTTTGGTTATAGAACCCCTATTTATATGCTCAACCGTATTATAAGATTACAGGCGGTGGTTGAGATTATCACAAATGAGACATCACAAGCGCTCAATCTTCTAGCGAAGCATAATACCAGGATGAGGACAGCAGTGTACCAAAATAGATTAGCCTTGGATTACCTTTTGGCAGTAGAGGGAGGTGTATGTGGGAAGTTTAACCTGAGCAATTGCTGTCTTCAAATAGATGACGAAGGGCAAGCAATAGCTGAGCTTACTAGCCATATGGTTAAACTAGCGCATGTGCCTACTCAGGTATGGAAAGGGTACAATCCAAGTAGTTGGTTTGGTAGCTGGTATGAGTGGTTTGGAGGGCTTAAGGCAGTGGTAGGTGGAGTCCTACTGATTTTACTGTTGTGTCTACTCCTACCGTGTCTTATACCCTTAGTAGTTAGGTCTGTGCAAAGCCTGATAGGAAGTATAGCAGAGAGGAAGGCTGCTGCACAGATAATGGCGATATATAAGTATAAGGCTCTAGATCAAGGAGAACCAATGCAGGAAGATGAGTGTTAAAAGATTCACATCATAAGATAAGTCTGGTCTGGTTCATGGTAACCTGAGGTATATGCAAACCAAGGTTAAGTGATGCCTCAAGTAATTGTGAAATATCAGAGGCATCAAAGGGGGGAATGTGATGTAATTCCAGTAAAATACAAGTTTAGCAGGCTAAGATTGCCACAAGGCATATGTATGTATATGTGTTTGTAGTATCAGTTGGTTAATCACACGTAGCTAAGATACTGTCATCACTGTACTGACCAGGTGCAGGAATGTAAGAACTGGAATTACGCGTCCCTCTCCTTTGTATCAGATGAGCCACGTGGTTAGACCGGATGGATGAGTTTAGACTCTATTCATTAAATAGGTTAAGGGTATGTGTGGGTGTAGTTAATTGTGGGAGGAGCTACAGTGCTATATAAGGAATGTACTCTATGTATTCAGTACTCAGACTTTGCTGTATTTTGGTGACGCTAGTCCCTCTGAGTCCCGATCGGTGATCCAATAAAGAATCTCTTCCTTCCTGAAGAAACCTGTGTCCATCTCTCTGTGCTTGGCTTCCGTCAGTTTCTCCGGTATCACTGCTGCGTTCCAGTGGTAGTCGCGGGTGTCTTTTGATTCCTCCTGCACATAGTGCCTGCCAGCAAGGTTAGAAGGTCTGGTTCGTCCCAGTCCGGGAGGCCTGCGAGTGCGGAGGGCTGTCTACTGGCGTGGTAGGCCTTGGAGCCTCGGCTCTGTCTTTTTTTCCCCGGGGTGTGGAGAAAAGGCATCGGCAGGTTCGGGGTGATGTGCTGCTGCGTTATCTGCCCTTTGTTCGGCCGGGTATGTAGTGATGCTGGAGATATTTGGTGGATTCTATGTTTTTTGTTCGGAGCTATGTAATATGGCGTCTAGTCAGTTGCGCTGCTAGGCTCCCAGCGAGCCTATTTCTTATACCTTCTCCCACACCTTCACCTGATTTGCTTCACCTCCACATATTTTCACTGACAAACAGACGCTGGTCGGGGTGTGTCCATATCCAAAAGGCTTCATATTGTTTGTGGGCAGGAAAGGGCATAAAGGAGAAAAACATACAAATTAGGTTCTTTAGTATACATAAAATTGGATTAAGGAGAGAAAAAACAAGTAGCAAGAGAGGTTAGAACAGACAACTGCTCAATTAGCCTGCCCATCGGTGGGTCCCCGCTCAGATCTCATGCTGGTTTTAGCTCATCTAATGCCATTACCAGGGCTGTATTTTGCGCGAGGCAAACAAGGCATTTGCCTAGGGCGGCACTTTCAGGGGGGCGCCAAAAAAACGCCACCCTAAGTACCTAGGCAAATGCCTTGTTTGCCTCATGTGGCCGGCTGCCCACCGTTGTACCCTCCCGAGGCATTTAGCTGGCTCAAAGTTTAGACGGACGGTGAGGGAGCACAAACTCTGAGCACTTCCTGCTCCCTCGCGCGCCCTTCTATTATGCCGGGAGCCGGAATATGACATCACTCCGGCCCCGGCGGTGCGCGAGGGAGCAGGAAGTGCTCAGTTCCCTCGCCACCTCCATTGAGACAGATAGAAGGGGATAGAGACACCGACCGCTAGACAGACCACCTGCATAGTCACACACCCGCTGCCTACCACTGGGATATACTAACACCTCCCCACCGGGACCATCCCCTGCTGAGACCGGGACCGCCTCCCCACCCGCTCCTGACGGTTCTGGGACCCCTTGAGCAGTCATGGGATGTACCCTGAGTGCGGAGGAGAGAGCTTCGCTGGAGAGAACCAAACAGTCCTGCTACTGGGTGAGCTACCCCCCATCTACTCTACTTTCCCCAAATCTGCCCCAGATACCCCCCCATCTACTCCACTGCCCCAGCTACCCCCATCTATTCTTCTGCTCCAGCAACCCCCATCTACTCCACTGCCCCAGCTACCCCCATCTATTCTTCTGCTCCAGCAACCCCCATCTACTCAACTGCCCCAGCTACCCCCATCTATTCTTCTGCTCCAGCAACCCCCATCTACTCAACTGCCCCAGATACTATTCTACTGCCCCCAAATCTGCCCCAGATCGGGGTTGCTGTATCCCCATCTACTCTACTACCCCCATATCTGCCCCAGCAACCCCCATCTACTCAACTACCCCAGATACCCCCACATCTATTCTACTGCCCCCAAATCTGCACCAGATCGGGGTTGCTGTATCCCCATCTACTCTACTACCCCCATATCTGCCCCAGCTACCCCCCATCTACTCTACTGCCCCCAAATCTGCCCCAGATCGGTGTTGCTGTATCCCTATCTACTCTATTGCCCCCAAATCTGCCCCAGCTACCCCTATCTACTCTACTGCCCCCAAATCTGCCCCAGCTACCCCATCTATTCTACTGCCCCCAAATCTGCCCCAGCTACCCCATCTACTCTACTGCCCCCAAATCTGCCCCAGCTACCCCTATCTACTCTACTGCCCCCAAATCTGCACCTCTGCCTTACTGCCCTCCAACCTGCCCATATACCACAATCTTCCCCACTGCACCCTATTCTGTTCATATACCCCAATCTTGTGGGATCTGCCCCCTGCAGCCGGGGTACATGCTCCCTTAATCTTTTTTTTTAATCAGGGACATTCATTTTCTCCTCCCCCCACCTCCTCTCACCTGCCTTACTGGGGTTTACGAATCATCTTCCCCAGGCATGCATCATCAGCACCCCTTATCTACCATACCAGTGTACATCCATAATCTGCTCTTACAGCTAATGACTACCCAGTACTGTGTGGGGCATGCCACTTGTCAAACAGCACAATGAGCCTGGTTGTCTAATCACTGGGTGCAATGGGCATTTACTTATAACCCACATAATATAGATAACAGCCCTATGCTATACGCCATATTGTAAAACTGTCAAGATTGTCAGACTGAAGTTGAATAAGATGTATATCCCTCAGTGTGTGTGTGTGTCTGTCAGTGAGTGTGTCTGTGACTATCAGTGTGTGTGTCTGCCAGTGAGTGTGTGTGTGTATGTATGTGTAAGCTAGTGTGTTTGTGTGTGTCTGTCAGGGAGTGTGTATGTCAGTGTGTGTGTAACTGTCAGTGTGTCTGTAAGTGAATGTGTGTGTCTGTCAAATTTGTGAGGATGTTCATGTCAGTGTGTGTATGTCAGTTTGTGCCTGTCAGTGAGTGTGTCTGTCATTGAAAGTGTGGGTTGTTTAAACAGTGTGCGTGCCAATGACTGTATGCGTGTGCCAATAACTATGTATCTGTCAGTGATTGTATGTCAGTGCATGTGTCAATGAGGGCGTGCGTCTGTCATTCAAAAAAGTGGCCTTGACACGAAGTGGTGGGGCAAATTTAGATTAGGGGGGTGCCTAAATTTAGTCGTGCCTAGGGCAGCACAAATCCAAGATACACCACTGGCCATTACAGAGAAAACATATCTGAAGCATATCAGACTGGTCCTACCTGTACAGGTAGTCCAGATCCGAAATGCCAGCAAGTTTCCTCTGCACGAGAGATATGGCAACCCCAGACGATCATTTCAACCTTGTAAGGTATCATCAGTGAGGTATAGCCAATATCCCTCTAGGCTCCGTGAGCAAGGGGTCCTACTCAGAGTCATGATATATACACAAAAACTGCTTCTTTAAGCTAAAGTTGCTTTCGTGCCTATAGTGTCCCTTTAAAAAAAAAATACAAGTAGCTTATGACAGGCCTGAGTGAAATATTGAAACAGGTATATAAAGAAAGCAATCAACTTGAATAATATGCCACTTAAAGAAAATGAAAAGACAAAAATAAAAGAAAAACAAGGCATATCAAATTTAGAATTAGAGAGGATGAACTGCATAGTTTAAGCAGACTATAGACTTACTGAGCCAGTCTAGCTGTATAAAAGGTGTACTAGAGCTGTGGTCTAGCACTAGGTTGAAGGTTCTGTCACCCCTGATGGAGTAGGTCCTGGGAATAAAAGACATAATAGAGGAGACATTCTGACAATAGGAAGAAATGCAGGAGGGTAGGTGGTTCTGGTGCTCACATGATTGGTAGGTATTGCAATTATTTTCTGCCCACAGCAGTTGTGGACCCCACCTATAATATATATATATATAGTTATCATGTAGCTATTTAGTGAGAGGTTTGAGAGATTGACGCCACAGAGCTGTCTGCCTGGAGAGGTCCCCTTAGATTTAGAAGATTAGTTGCAAACCTTCAAAGGACCAAGAAGGAGAACCTCTTGTGGCTCCGACAAGCAGAGTATTCTGTTTTTGTAAGTATGCATCTAGTAGCTGTTTGAACATCTGTATGGACTCTGATAAAACCACTTCTTCAGGCAGAGAATTCCACATCCTGATTGTTTCATACAGTAAAAAAACCTTTCCTTTGCCTTAGACGGAATCTTTTTTTCTTCCAGTCTAAACGCATGGCCTCGTGTCCTCTGTAAAGTCCGGTTTGTGAATAGATTTCCACACAATGGTTTGTATTGGCCCCGAATATATTTGTATAATGTTATCATATCCCCTCTCAGGCGACTTTTTCTAAACTAAATAGGTTTAAATTTGTTAACCTTTCTTCATAGCTGATATTTTCCATTCCTTTTATTAATTTTGTAGCCCGCCTCTGCACTTTTTCTAGTGCCATAATATCCTTCTTTAGAACAGGTGCCCAAAATTGCACAGCATATTCAATATGTGGTCTTACCAGTGATTTATAAAGAGGCAAAATGATATTTTCGTCCCGAGAAGGAATGCCCTTTTCCATGCATGACAATACCTTACTGGCCTTGGCCACTGCTGATTGACATTGCACATTGTTGCATAGTTTGTTGTCTATAACAATTCCCAAGTCTTTTTCGTGTGTTGTTATCCCTAATTCGCTTCCATTAAGGGTATATGTTGCTTGTGTATCCTTTACGCCGAAGTGCATAACTTTGCATTTTTCAACATTAAATTTAATCTGCCATTTGAGTGCCCAGTCCCCCAGTCTATCTAAATCCCTCTGCAGCAAAGTAATATCTTGCTCACATTATATTATTTTACAAAGTTTTGTGTCAACTGCAAACACTGAAACATGACTTTTAAAGGACCACTCTAGGCACCCAGACCACTTCAGCTTAATGAAGTGGTCTGGGTGCCAGGTCCTTCTAGGGTTAACCCATTTTTTCATAAACATAGCAGTTTCAGAGAAACTGCTATGTTTATGAATGGGTTAAGCCTTCCCCCCTATGTCCTCTAGTGGCTGTCTCATTGACAGCCGCTAGAGGCGCTTGCGTGCTTCTCACTGTGATTTTCACAGTGAGAGCACGCCAGCGTCCATAGGAAAGCATTATGAATGCTTTCCTATGTGACCGGCTGAATGCGCGCGCAGCTCTTGCCGCGCGTGCGCATTCAGCCGACGGGGAGGAGAAGAGGAGGATCGGAGGAGGAGAGCAGGAGGAGATCTCTCCGCCCAGCGCTGGAAAAAGGTAAGATTTAACCCCTTTCCCCTTTCCAGATCCGGGCGGGAGGGGGTCCCTGAGGGTGGGGGCACCCTCAGGGCACTCTAGTGCCAGGAAAACGAGTATGCTTTCCTGGCACTAGAGTGGTCCTTTAATGCTGTCTTCAAGATCATTTATAAACATGTTAAATAGAAGGGGGCCCAGAACAGACCCCTGCCACCTCTGTCCAGCTCGAAAATTTACCATTAATGACAACTCTTTGTACTCTGTTTTCAAGCCAATGTTCTACCCAAGAAAAAGCATTTTCATCTAGACCGATTTCCTTGAGTTTGAACACTAATCTATTGTGTGAAACTGTATCAAATGCCTTGGCAAAATCCAAATAGATCACATCCACTGCAACACCCTGATCTATACTTCTACTTACTTCTTCGTAGAACGCAATCAAGTTAGTTTGACATGACCTGTGCGTCATAAAACCGTGCAGATTTTTGCTGATAACCATGTTCTCCTCAAGGAATTCTTGAATATTATCCCTTAATAACCTTTCAAATATTTTACCAGCCACAGAAGTTAAGCTCACAGGTCTGTAATTTCCAGGCAAGGATTTTGAACCCTTTTTGAATATAGGAACCACATCTGCCTTCCTCCAATCCTCCGGAACACTTCCTGAAAGAAAAGAATCTTGAAAGATTAAAAACAGAGGTTCACTTATTTCTACACTTAGTTCCTTAAATACACGTGGATGGATACCGTCAGGCCCTGGAGCTTTGTTTATATTAACTTTCTTTAGTTGCTGCAGCACCTTGTCTTGAGTTAACCAATTATTCTGCAAGTTTTTAGTAGCAATAATTTGCACATCTATTGCCATGGGTTCTTCCTTAATATACAGGGAGTGCAGAATTATTAGGCAAATGAGTATTTTGACCACATCATCCTCTTTATGCATGTTGTCTTACTCCAAGCTGTATAGGCTCGAAAGCCTACTACCAATTAAGCATATTAGGTGATGTGCATCTCTGTAATGAGAAGGGGTGTGGTCTAATGACATCAACACCCTATATCAGGTGTGCATAATTATTAGGCAACTTCCTTTCCTTTGGCAAAATGGGTCAAAAGAAGGACTTGACAGGCTCAGAAAAGTCAAAAATAGTGAGATATCTTGCAGAGGGATGCAGCACTCTTAAAATTGCAAAGCTTCTAAAGCGTGATCATCGAACAATCAAGCGTTTCATTCAAAATAGTCAACAGGGTCGCAAGAAGCGTGTGGAGAAACCAAGGCGCAAAATAACTGCCCATGAACTGAGAAAAGTCAAGCGTGCAGCTGCCAAGATGCCACTTGCCACCAGTTTGGCCATATTTCAGAGCTGCAACATCACTGGAGTGCCCAAAAGCACAAGGTGTGCAATACTCAGAGACATGGCCAAGGTAAGAAAGGCTGAAAGACGACCACCACTGAACAAGACACACAAGCTGAAACGTCAAGACTGGGCCAAGAAATATCTCAAGACTGATTTTTCTAAGGTTTTATGGACTGATGAAATGAGAGTGAGTCTTGATGGGCCAGATGGATGGATTGGTAAAGGGCAGAGAGCTCCAGTCCGACTCCGACGCCAGCAAGGTGGAGGTGGAGTACTGGTTTGGGCTGGTATCATCAAAGATGAGCTTGTGGGGCCTTTTCGGGTTGAGGATGGAGTCAAGCTCAACTCCCAGTCCTACTGCCAGTTTCTGGAAGACACCTTCTTCAAGCAGTGGTACAGGAAGAAGTCTGCATCCTTCAAGAAAAAAAGATTTTCATGCAGGACAATGCTCCATCACACGCGTCCAAGTACTCCACAGCGTGGCTGGCAAGAAAGGGTATAAAAGAAGAAAATCTAATGACATGGCCTCCTTGTTCACCTGATCTGAACCCCATTGAGAACCTGTGGTCCATCATCAAATGTGAGATTTACAAGGAGGGAAAACAGTACACCTCTCTGAACAGTGTCTGGGAGGCTGTGGTTGCTGCTGCACGCAATGTTGATGGTGAACAGATCAAAACACTGACAGAATCCATGGATGGCAGGCGTTTGAGTGTCCTTGCAAAGAAAGGTGGCTATATTGGTCACTGATTTGTTTTTGTTATGTTTTTGAATGTCAGAAACGTATGTTTGTGAATGTTGAGATGTTATATTGGTTTCACTGGTAAAAAGAAATAATTGAAATGGGTATATATTTGTTTTTTGTTAAGTTGCCTAATAATTATGCACAGTAATAGTCACCTGCACACACAGATATCCCCCTAAAATAGCTATAACTAAAAACAAACTAAAAACTACTTCCAAAAATATTCAGCTTTGATATTAATGAGTTTTTTGGGTTCATTGAGAACATGGTTGTTGTTCAATAATAAAATCCTCAAAAATACAACTTGCCTAATAATTCTGCACTCCCTGTATATGGAGGAGAAATAGTTATTTAAAATTCCTGCCTTTTCCTGGTCTTCATTAACTAACACCCCCCATTTCAGTTTTTAGTGTACATACACTTCTGAAGGGAGCTTTGTAGCCTTGTGTATTTAACACTCAATGAAAAACTGCTTAGACTGTTTAGGTGGTAAAAAGCTTATGAGGGGGTGACAAAGGCAGTGCAGTAATTCTTCATGGGGAATGTTCTCAGGAAATGTACCCCTCTGATTCCAGGCCATGGTCCTGTCCTCTATTATTGCCATACATGCATTTAAGTCTGCATAGCCCTTCTGTAGACAGTTAAGTACAGAATCTGTAGCAGTAACTGTTACCATAGTGCTCCTTACATTTTATTCAACAGCAGCCGTGCGTCCTGTCAGTAGGGCTACCTTCTCCCTGACCACTGCCATGTCAGATTAAAACATTGTGTGTATATCATGCAGTAAATTACTGCTACCCCTGCCTCACTATCCTTTGGTGGTCTTCACTTTACCCACAATCCAAGACAAGCAGAGATTAAAGGTGGCGGTGTAGGTTTTCTTCTCTCACCCCACTGCTCCTTTAAAACCCTGCCCACCCCCCCTTCCCTCTCTTTCCCATCATTTAAAATTCATTCAATTCGCCTTTTCAAACCCTTCTCTGCTAACATTGCCGTTATCTATCGTCCCCCTGGTGCCCCTCTCCTCTTCCTTGACCACTTTGCTGCCTGGCTACCCTATTTCCTCTCTTCCAACATTCCATCCCTAATTCTTGGAGACTTCAATATTCCCATTAACCCACCTTGAACCCCAGCAGCCTCTAAACTACTTTCAATTACTTCCTCCCTTGGACTATTGCAGTGGGCTAATTCTCCCACTCATGTAGCTGGCAATACCCTTGACCTTATTTTCTCTTATTCATGTACATTATCTAATATCTGCAACACCCCATTTCCTCTCTCTGATCACCACCTCTTATCGTTTGCTCTCAATTACCCCCTCACCCAACAACCTCAGCCTAACCCCCCTCAGCTCCGGAGGAACCTTAACTCTATTGACCTCCAGCAGCTGTCAGCTGACATTGATTCACAACTGCTATCCATCCCTCCCCTCTCCTGTCCCTCACTGGCCATCTCCACATATAACACTACCCTCACATCTGCCTTGAACACTGCAGCCCCACTCCAAACATGCACCTCGAGGAGGACACGACCCCTACCTTGGCATAATAAATCAACACGCTATCTGCAAAGATGCTCCCGTTGTGCTGAACGCTCCTGGAGGAAGTCCCGCACCCAGGCAGACAGAGTGGGAACTCTGACTCCCATCAGGCTGAGCCACCACTGGACCCACACATGGTAGGAAACATTTTGTGTATTTGTGTCTCTGTATGTGTGTATGTATGTCTGTGTCTGTGTATGTATGTCTGTGTCTCTGTATGTATGTGTGTATGTCTGTGTCTCTGTATGTATGTGTGTATGTCTGTGTCTCTGTATGTGTGTATGTATGTGTATCTGTATGTGTGTATGTATGTCTGTGTCTGTGTATGTGTGTATGTATGTCTGTGTATGTGTCTCTGTATGTGTGTATGTATGTCTGTGTCTGTGTATGTGTGTATGTATGTCTGTGTCTCTGTATGTGTGTATGTCTGTGTCTGTATCTGTGTGTATGTATGTGTATGTGTGTGTGTGTATCTGTATGTATGTCTGTGTCTCTGTGTGTGTGTGTGTGTGTGTGTGTGTGTGTGTGCATCCATATGTATGTGTGTGTATGTATGTCTGTGTCTTTGTCTGTGTCTTTGTATGTGTGTGTGTGTGTGTATCTGTATGTATGTCTGCGTATGTATGTTTGTGTATGTGTCTCTGTATGTGTGTATGATTGTGTGTCTGTGTCTCTGTGTGTGTGTGTGTGTGTCTGTTTCTGTATGTGTGTGTGTGTGTCTGTTTCTGTATGTGTGTATCTGTATGTCTGTGTATGTATGTGTGTCTGTGTCTCTGTATGTGTGTATGTATGTGTGTGTCTGTCTCTGTATGTGTCTGTGTGTGTCTCTGTATGTATGTGTCTGCGTGTGTGTCTCTGTATGTATGTGTCTGCATGTGTGTATGTATGTGTCTGTCGGGGGTGTGTGTACGTGTTTGTGTCTGTATGTATGTGTCGGGGGGAGGGGCCCACAGTCAGGGGGGATAGGTTCACGGTAGGGGGGGCCACGGATCAGTTTCGCACCGGGGCCCCATGGAGTGTGTGTACGCCACTGCATGCCACTGTATTACCTATCCTGAAAAAACCATCTCTTGACCCATCCTCCCCCTCTAACTATCGTCCCATATCCCTGCTCCCTTTCTCATCAAAGCTTTTGGAAAGACTTGTCTTTACCCGTGTTTCTCACTTCCTTAATTCCGACTATCTCCTTGACCCTCTTCAGTCTGGCTTTCGCCCTCTCCACTCTACTGAGACCGCTCTTATCAAAGTGACGAATGACCTAATCTCCGCTAAATCCAAAGGTCACTACTCCATATTAATTCTCCTTGACCTCTCTGCTGCCTTTGACACCGTTGATCATGCTCTCCTCCTTCAAACTCTTCAATCGCTCGGTCTCTGTGACTCTGTCCTCTCTTGGTTTTCCTCCTATCTCTCCCAACGCTCATTCAGTGTCTCCTTTTCCAAGGATACCTCCTCCCCTCGTCCTGTCTCGGTTGGAGTTCCACAAGGCTCTGTCCTTGGTCCCCTTCTATTTTCTCTTTATACTGCCTCTCTTGGAAAACATATTGCCTCTTTTGGATTCCACTACCATCTGTACGCTGATGACACTCAGATATACCTCTCCTCCCCAGACGTCTCCCCTGCCGTCCTGCAACGTGTCACTGCTTGCCATTCTTCCATCTCTGACTGGATGTCCTCACACTTTCTCAAACTTAACCTCTCTAAAACTGAACTCCTTGTCTTTCCTCCTCCTAATACTGATCCTCCTCTCTCGCTCTCCCTTCAAGTCAGTTATATCCACATAAGTCCATCCCTGCAAGCGCGCTGTCTTGGCGTCATACTTGACTCTGGTCTCACCTTTGAGTCTCACATCCAGTTTGTTGCCAAGTCCTGTAGGGTCCAACTCAAAAACATAGCCCGCATACGCCCATTTCTTACGCAAGATGCTACCAAGGAGCTTGTCCATGCTCTAGTAATTTCCCGCATGGACTACTGTAACCCTCTCCTGATTGGTCTCCCCAAAAGCCGTATTGCCCCGCTACGGTCTGTAATGAATGCTGCAGCTAGACTGATTTTCCTCTCTAGTCGGTCCTCTCACACCTCGCCCCTCTGCCAGTCCTTACATTGGCTTCCTGTATCCTACAGGAGTCAATTCAAAGTGCTAACCCATACATTTAAAGCACTGAACAATTCCAGCCCCTCTTATATCTCTTCACTGATCCATAGGTTTGCCCCTCCTCATACCCTCCGCTCTGCCCGTGACCGACCACCTCCTGACCGCTGCTCGCACCCGTACCGCCAACTCGCGCTTGCAGGACCTCTCGCGGGCGGCTCCTCTCCTATAGAATAGCTTGCCTACTGCCATCAGACTCTTGCTCTTTTACATTCATACTTCAAAACAGAAACAGTATTCCATAACCACCACAGTGTACCCTAAGCCCCTTCCCCCCATAGATTTTACAGCAGTGTGACTGTACCTGTGGTCCTCCAGGGACCACTTCATCTCTTCAACACAGCCTCTAAGTTAGCTGAAAGGTCTCTGTTTGAGTTTGGCAGTAAAGGACTTAGTTTACTGGCTGAATGCGATCAGCTGACACTCTCTGCCAGATGTAATCCCTCTTTTGGACATCACACATAAGCAGAGGGAATCCCTCTGAGTTAGGGTAAACATTAGCATTAAGGTTAGTGCACTATTTCTCTATAGTATAAAGCTAATGGCAGGTTAGAGTTTATGCTGGTTTAGGGTTAAAGTTAGAAACAGTGTATGGTTAATATAAATATACGGTTAGTGTATGGTAAATGTTAATGCTGGGTTAGAGCTGATTCTACTTTAGGGTTAGGGTAGTGTAGGGTTAGGGGTAGGGTAGTGTAGGGTTAATGTTAGGATTGTGTATGGTTATAGTTAGTGTAAGCATAGTGTTAGGGGTAGAGTTGGTTTAGGGTTAGGGTAGTGTAGGGTTAAGGTTAGGGTTGTGTATGGTTATAATTGTGTAAGTGTTAGGGGTAGAGTTGGCTTAGGGTTATGGGTAGGGTTGGTAAATGTATTTAGATCCTAGACTTATGAGGCATTTAACAATGAGGAATGATATTTCAATCCATCTTTCTTTAGTTGCACTTGATGTCATAAAAAATGATTTAAGTAAAATTGTGACATTATTTGTTTTTGGGGTGTATTTTTTCAAATTTTTAACATTGTTTTCATATCTAAGGTTGTCTTGGGAAAACATATAGGATATTCAAAGAGAGCCATTTCTGTCCTTAAGGTGCACCCATATAAAATATGCATTATATTTTAAAAGAACCCTTTAAATTATGGAATAAACGCATAGCACACATTCTAGGTTTTATTTTGGTTCAGAAGTTGGTCAATTGCCTTTGCTCTCCAGGGGATAACCTCTACATGGCAGAGACTTCAGTATTGAGACTGCATCAGATCTATACACCAAAACCACATTATTGGGCTAAAGCTGGTTTGGCACTCTTAGCATCGAAACCTATGTATTAATATTTTGGATGGAAATAGTTTAATTATTTCTGATTTAATTTGATGTTTACATTTTAACATTTAGTTTAATTTCTTATATGATTTCACATGTACCATTAGACAAAACTGTGTAGAAATGATCTGCTGTTTTCAGTTACAGTTTTCAAAGGAGCATTAGGCACAACTCATGTATTACAGAGAAGAGGGCTCTTTGAACTGGATGGAGCCATTAAATGTGAAGCTGGCCGAAGTTCTCTCATTTACATTGGCTATGGATGCTATTGTGGACTTGGAGGCCACGGAATGCCAAAGGACAACATAGACTGGTATGTAGCTCATAGGCATATTGAGAAAATAAATAAAGATGTATCTATAAGGATTAGTCATTAAAGTCAGAATTGACACGGTCAGCTATATTTTTTTTTTTTTCTACTTTTACCTACATTTGAAATTCACTTTAAATTAACTTTGAATTTCTGACAATTCTCAATTTAGTAAATAACCCGGGATATGTTTAAATCTAAAATGAAAATATAAAATATGATTGACATTCAAATTTTTTGTGTTTCCTTACAGCCATTTGAAAATATAATATCCTATATATTTGACACATATGATGCAATTTAATAATTTGTTTTAATTTTCTTGGTCTGAAGCACAAATTACCAAAGCACAATGGTCTTTGGTAAGATAAATGCTGTAGAGCTTACATTTAAAAGATCTGGAAGAGCCATCCATATAGAGCAAACATTAGCCAGAATATGCAATGAAAAGATGTATTTACATATATTATTCACCAATATGTATGCATGTAATTTGTAACTTTTTAAATGATGAAAATTAGGACAGTTTTCCTTTAATCTGATTTTAACTACCATTTCACTTATAGCAGGTTTGACTGGATACACTTGCTTGGGGATAAATGTTTTTTTGTCATTCTTTCTAGGTGCTACTAGTTGTTGATTTGGTAGATGTGACGATCTCTCTACACTTATCGGGCTACTTTTTCTCTTATTTTTGTTTACCGATTAATTGACCACCTGCCCAATCTCTGTTTACGCCATGTCCACCGCCTGGGAGCACAATTTGTTCTTAAAGGGACACTATAGTCACCCAGACCACTTCAGCTCAATAAAGTGGTCTGGGTGGCAGGTCCCCCAGGTTTTAACCATTCAGATGTAAACATAGCAGTTTCTGAGAAACTGCTATGTTTATATTGCAGGGTTAATCCAACCTCTAGTGGCTGTCTTTCTGACAGCCGCTAGAGGCGCTTCCAGCATCCAGCGTGCAGAACGTCCAAAGGAAAGCATTGAGAAATGCTTTCCTATGGACTGTTTGAATGTGCGCGCTGCTCTTGCCGCGCATGCGCATTCTGCTCCACTCGGGAGCTGACGTCAGTGAGGGAGGAGAGGTCACTTGCGCCGAGAGAGCCCGGCACTGGATTAAAGTAAGTAACTGAAGGGGTTTTAACCCCTTCAGCGCCAAGGGAGGGGGACCCTGAGGGTGGGGGGGATTGGGGGGTCCTAAGGATGATATTGTGTCAGGAAAACGAGTTTGTTTTCCTGACACTATAGTGATCCTTTAAAGGGACACTATAGTCACCAAAACAACTTTAGCTTAGAAAATCAGTTTTTGTGTATAGATCATGCCTCTGAAGTTACACTGCTTAATTCACTGCCATTTAACCCCTTAAGGACGGAGGACGGTTCAGGACCGTCATCGGCATTTTTGCGTTGCCGACCGGTGACGGTCCTGAACCGTCCTAACCGTCCAATGTACTTACCCGATCGCCGTCGTTCCCCCGGCGGCGATCGGTGGTGCTCCCGGTGTGGGGAGACTGCCTGCAGCCCAGACAGTCTCCCCATGGCGGTTTAGGACCCCTGTGGCCATGTGATCGCCCAACAGGGCGACCACATGGTCACAATAGGTGTCCTAGTCTCTGCCTGCAGGGGGACTGTCTGTGCTGACAGGCAGTCTCCCTGCAACTGTAAAATCAAAAAAAAATGTAAAGTTATAGTTAATAAAAAAAAAAATATTATTATATATGTGTATATATATGATATATAGACATATATTATACCTATATAATATATGTCTATATATCATATATATAATGTCATGCTAAGTGTATTTTTATATTAATATGTACATATATTCATATAAAAATACACTTATAATTAATTTACACACGTATATATATAATATATATAATAACTATATATATTGTATATATATATTATTATAAAATACGAATAATAAATAATTTTAATTAAATTTAAAAAATTAAAAATAATAATAAAAATGTAAAAAAATTATATATCTATACGAAATTTTATTCTAACTGTATTTTGATATTAATATATATATTTATATCAAAATACACTTAGAATGAAATTGTATATATATCTATGTATATATAAATAAATAAAAAGAATGCGAACTATTCATATGTCCATATACAAAATTACATAAATAATTATATAAATATACACGTAGACTTCAAATACATAAATATGCATATATATTTAAATTCTACGTGCGTATTTATGTAATATTTTTACATAATTAAGTTATTTTATTGATTGCAATTTAAGGGACCTGCCTGCCAACCCAGGCCGAAAGTACAGAGAATTTAATTTGCTATCACTGTATTTTACCCTGTAACGTTCTACGACACCCTAAAACCTGTACATGGGGGGTACTGTTTTACTCGGGAGACTTCGCTGAACACAAATATTAGTGATTCAAAACAGTAAAACATATCACAGCGATGATATTGTCAGTGAAAGTGACTTTTTTTGCATTTTTCACACACAAACAGCACTTTTACTGATGATATAATTGTTGTGATACATTTTCCAGTTTTGAAACACTAATATTTGTGTTCAGCAAAGTCTCCTGAGTAGAACAGGACCCCCCATGTACAGGTTTTATAGCGTTTTTGAAAGTTACAGGGTCAAATATATGGGTCAAATATTTTTACATTGAAAATGGCCAGGTTGGTTACGTTGCCTTTGAGAGCGTATGGTAGCCCAGGAATGAGAATTACCCCCATGATGGCATACCATTTGCAAAAGAAGACAACCCAAGGTATTGCAAATGGGGTATGTCCAGTCTTTTTTAGTAACCACTTAGTCACAAACACTGGCCAAAATTAGCGTTACTAACTAAAAAAGTCTGGACATACCCCATATTGAATACACTGGGTTGTCTACTTTTAAAAAAATATGTACATGTGGGGTGTTATTTAGCAATTCATGACAGATAATAGTGTTACAATGTCACTATTGATACATTTTAAAAATGTATGTTTTGAAACCGCAATATCCTACTTGTACTTATAGCCCTATAACATGCAAAAAAATAGCAAAAAGCATGTAAACACTGGGTATTTTTGAACTCAGGACAACATTTTGAATCTATTTATCAGTTTTTTTCATTCGCTTTTGTAGATGAGTAAAAGATTTTTCACATAAAAGTCAAAAAACATGTATTTTTTTCAATTTTTCATCATATTTTTTCATTTTTTTTAAATTAAATTACATGAGATTATATAAATAATGGTATGTAAAGAAAGCCCCTTTTGTCCTGAAAAAAACAATATATAATTTGTATGGGAACAGTAAATGAGAGAGCGGAAAATTACAGCTAAACACAAACACCACAAAAGTGTCAAAAAGATGCCTGGTCGCAAATGTACAACATCGCAAAAAAAGTCCGGTCCGTAAGGGGTTAAATCATTTTTGTTTCCATTTATGCAGCCTTAGCCACACCTCCCCTAGCTGTGATTGACATATCCAGTATAAAAACAAAATGTTTTCATTTTAAATCAGATGTAGCTTCCATTGAAAGTTTTTATCTCCTGCTCTGTAAATTGAGCTTTAATTACATACATGAGACTCCTGCAGGGTCTAGCAAGATATTAACAGACCAGGAGATAAAACTTTCTAAATTAAACAGCATGTGCAATAAAGGAAGTGTAAACATTAGATGATGCTTTACAGGAAGTGTTTAGGAAGGCTGTGGTAGTCACATGTATGGAGGTGTGCCTGCTATGGTAGTCACATGCAGGGAGGTTTGCCTATGACTCAGTAAACAAATGAATTGAACTCCTAAATGGCAGAGAATTGAGCTGCAGGGGCATGATCTATACACCAAAAGTGTAGGTAAGTCTAATGGGACATTAGGTTTTGGTGGGTTTAATAACTCAATCAGACCTGGCACCTGAAACAAACATGTATGTTGGCACCCCCCACCTCCAAAACTATATCTTTTTTTTCCATGTGTCTATCTGTAATGTCTTACAAAAGGATGGTACATACTCACAAATATATACACACACATTTATACGAACACACACTTATACTCACATACTAATACTCATATTTACATACACACCCTTATATTAATGTACACACTCATATACTCACATTCATACACTCAGACACGTTTGTTTTTTATTTAGACTTTTATCCATGGTGTCCAATAATTTGATGCTGGGATCACTTTGTGCACTGCATGCACAGCTCTCTGCAGCACTGTACTGATGCCGGGATGGGGTTGATGTTACATCTCGGCTCTGGGCATTAGCGAGAAAGTTGTGCAGCCAAAGCACAGACTGATCCCAGCAGCTACTGCCTATTGCATTTTTATTTATTTTTTTGCTGCTGCTTATTTACAATCTTTTAAATACCTGTGATATAGGGCTAGGTTGGCAGGGGGTTTGATGGACAGAGAGAGAGACACAGGGCTTGGTGGACAGTGTGACACATGGCTAGGTAGACAGGATGACAAAGGGTGGGGGTCAAGATTAGGGAATGGAGTAACAAAGGGCTAGGGGACTAGTGATTAGTGACAGGATAGGATAGAAAAACTGTTGAAAGCAATACGTGTTGCCTGGCTTAACGTGCAAAGCAGAAGAAATAGAAATGTAAAATAACAGATGAAGGTCAAAGTCAATGAAGGTACACTAAATCAATAAACAAGCTAAGGGCAGGGATATAGAGAACAGAGTAGTCGAGAAAAGCCAAGATCAATAAGCATTTAGAGTATAGAACAAAGGGGCTCTTGGATAACATAACTGGAAACCACAACAGGGCACTGAACAGATGTAAAGCTCAAGTTCCCTTGGAGTAGGCAATGATGTGATGATGTCATGGGTTGGAAATTACTTAATGGCATCATTAAATGAGGCGGGCTACAGTGACTTTCTTTCTGAAGTCAGAAATGCTGGCAAAGGTTTCTGAAAGTGTGAAAACCGATGTGGTGCCTACATGGGGCGGTAGGGGCGCCAAGTGAGTTCCTTAGTGCAAGAATATGTATATTTACAATTATGGAGAGAGTGACAGGGATTAGTGGGAACAGTAGGACACAACAGGTATAGGTGGAACAGCGTGACATAGGGCTGGGGGATAGGATTACTGAATGGAGTGACACAACAGGGCAAGGGGGCAGTGACAAAGGGCTAGAGGGGCAGAGTGACTAATAACTTGGAGGACAGGGTGTCGTTGGAACATATTTGCACAGCAGGGACAGGAGGATGGGGATAAGCAGGACAGTGACAGCTAAAGCTATAGGAGATTAGGGGAATAGTGTGACACAACAGTGCTAGGGGTGCAGAGTGTCTGAGGGTAAGAAGAGATCTTACATTTGTGATTCCTGTGCCAGAAACTGGAGATATTATATTTTTGGACCCCCCATTTTTTAGTGCCCTAAGGTGGCTGCTGGGTTGGCTCTGGCCATGTGGCTCAGCCGCTGAAATGCAGGTGTCGCTTTGAGGACAAAGAGGTGTTCTGTGCATCCCCCTGCCGCCTGTCACCTAGGGCAGACTGCTTCCCCTCAGCCTCGCTACTGAACTCAGTTATTGAAGCCTTAAACTAAAGGAAAGAGTCACCGTACTAAGTTCTGCCACCTGTTGTGAATCAGCCTGGTGTGCATTAATGTCAGAATAACATATTTGTATGGGTCTGCCTAAGTTCGCCACTTTGAGCTAGTTTCGATTTGTGCACCTGCCTATGTGAAAGTATTATTACCCTTATAGGTTAAATTCTATTAGATATGATGATTTTATCTCCTGTATCTTTTATAAGAGCAGTTTTGACTTAAATGTTTGTTTTTCCTGTTATTCATGTTCTATACAAAAGATAGATATAGATATTTATTTATTTACCATCTATGGACCTCTCACTGACATGGCTCCTTCATCTGAGGAGAGGATCCCACTTAAAACCAGGTCATATCTTTCACTAAAGGTTTACCTAATCATGTAAAGTAAGATCACTTCCCCAGTAAGTACATTGTTAGGAACTGGACAATATAGATAAAGACTAAATCTTGTGCTACAGTGTCTGACTTGATTGGATTACAGATGATGAATCTCTCATAATCAATTTCCTAAAAATATTAGTGGAGGGACTTCTGGTTCCCCCTCCAGCTTAGCTGCTCCACGAGCAACACCACAAAATATGTGCATTTTTCTCTCAGGTCAACCATCTCCCTCTCCCTATGACGAACATCATCTTCCACCTCTTTTCAAATAGGCGTTGATCTCAACGGCCTGCAGAAGCCTCCTACTACTCCGGCATTTGTGCAGTCCACCATCTTTGCACATACTTTATTTTGTGTGACTTTGACAACAGCCAAACAGTGATAGCTAGATGACTGGATCAGAACATCTCCAAAATGACAAGTTCTTTGGGGATTTAGTACCTACCAAAAGTAGTTCAAGGAAGTATAACTGGCAAACCGGCATCAGGGTCATGGGCACCCAAGGGTCACTGATGGTCTTGGGGAGGGAAATTAGCTCATCTGGTCCAATCACCCAGAACTCTAGTTTAAATTGCTGAAAATCATAATGCTAGCCTTAATAGAAAGGTGTTGCGGTTTGCTGTGTATGGGACTGCGTAGCCACAGACCAGTCAGAGTTCCCATTTTGACATCTGTCCACTTACAAAAATGGTTTCAATGGAGATGTGAGCATCAGAACTGGACCATAGAGCAATGGAAGTAGGTTGCCTGGTCTGATGAATCATGTTTTCTATTGGATCAGGAGACTAACCAGGTGTATATGCATCGTTTACCTGGGGAAGAGATGGCAGCAGGATGCACTATTAGAAGAAGGCTGGCAGAAGCAGTGTCGTGTTCTGGGCAATGTTCTGCTGGGAAACCTTGGGTCCTGGCATTCATGTGGATGTTACTTTGACATGTAACACCTACCTTGAGACTGTTGCAGTCAACATACACCCCTTCATGGCAATGGTGTTCCCTGATGGTAGTGGGCTCTCTCAGCAGGATAATGCACCTTGCCACACTGCAAAAAAAAATGTTCAGGAATGGTTTGAATAATATGACAAAGAGTGCAAGGTGTTGCTTTGACCTTTAAAATTCCCAAGATTTTACAAAAAATCCAATCCATTGAGGCCCCACCTTGCAGGACTTAAAGTATCTGTTGCCAGATACCATCAGAAAACATTCAGAGGTCTTGTGGAGTCCATGCCTCAACACATCAGAGCTATTTTGGCAGCATAAGGGTGACCTATATGATATTGGGCAGGCGGTTTTAATGTTGTGGCTGTTCAGTGTAGGCTTGGTCCAGTCCAATAATAATTTAAGACCACGACCAGTTATCATAAAATTCTTAAACTTAAATGACACAACAAATTCTTATTGTTTATAAAAAATAATGACAACAAGTTATATACCCAAACCACAACATTTTAATTATCAAAGACTATTCTGTACGAATAACACTGTGTAGATGACCCTTTGTTCTTATTTGTCCCTTACTACACACGTGAGCCATTAATTTTACTCTTTTAACTTTTCTGGCAACTTTTCAACTCAACATTGCAAGTCTCTCCAAGCTTTTCTGCACCATGGCTTAGCAGACTGGAATAAATCTCCTGGCCTGTCACCTCAGTTTCTTCCTTCCTCTCAAGATAATGAGCTAATTAGATAATCAACTACCATAGCAATGGCAAGTGATGCTGATCCTCCTGCATGTAGTTATGGCCTCAAGGCCACCAGCTTTTTGTATTGGCAATAATCTCTCACCTATCAGAACTGCTACCCAGGCTTGGACAGGTGGACCCCCCCACTTTGTAACTATACAAAGTACTAGCTCTTTGTATCTTGTCCTAAATCATCCCCAATACAATTAAAAGTTTTATCTTATGTCAGATGAGCCAATACTCCCATTACATAAAGGAAATGTTAAAGGGATCCTATAGTGCCAGGAAAACAAACCCGTTTTCCTGGCACGATAGGCTCTTGGAGTGCCCCCCCTCCCTCTGGGCCACCCTCCCTCGGCACTGAAGGGGTTAAAACCTTCAGCAACTTACCTTAACCAAGCGCCGGGCTTCCTCGGTGCTGGTGACCTCTTCTCCCCCGCCGCCGACAGCTCCCGAGTGGAGCCGAATGTGCATGCGCGGCCGGTGGCGCGCCAGCATTCAGACCCGCCCATAGAAAAGCATTACTCAATGCTTTCCTATGGGGATCTTATTTGACAATGGACTCCGTGATGACGATTTATTAAGTGTGGAAGTGGCCTCTAGTGGCTGTCAGGGAGACAGCAACTAGAGGCTGAATTAACCCTGCAGTGTAAACATAGCAGTGTCTCTGAAACTACTATGTTTTCAGCTGCAGGGTTAAAACTAGGGAGACCTGGCACCCAGACCACATCATTCAGCTGAAGTGGTCTGGGTACCTATAGTGGTCCTTTAACATATCTTTCAAAGCAGCTTTTCCAGCCTTGAGACCTGATCCTGTGCAGAGCCTTTGTGGGGCTTTTATTTTTATTGTTACATAGTTACATAGCTGAAAAGAGACTTGCGTCCATCAAGTTCAGCCTTCCTCACATATGCTTTTGCTGTTGATCCAAAAGAAGGCAAAAAAAACCCATTCTGAAGCGCTTCCAATTTTGCAACAAACTAGGAAAAAATTCCTTCTTGACCCCAAAATAGCAGTCAGATGTCTCCTTGGATCAAGCAGCTATTAGCCCACTAATTAGAAATTGTATCCCTGTATGTTATGTTTTTGCAAGTATTTATCCAATTGCAATTTAAACATCTGTATAGACTCTGACAAAACCACCTCTTCCGGCAATGAATTCCATATCCTTATTGCTCTTACTGAAAAAAAACTTTTTCTTTGCCTTAGATGAAATCTCCTTTCTTCAAGCCTAAATGTGTGACCTCGTGTCCTATGTATAGCCCTGTTTATGAATAGATTTCCAGATAATGGTTTGTACTGGCCCCGAATATATTTGTATAATGTTATCATATCCCCTCTAAGGCGCCGTTTTTCCAAACTGAAGAGATTTACATTTTTTAACCTTTCTTCATAACTAAAATGCTCCATTCCTTTTATCAATTTTGTAGCTCGTCTCTGCACTTTTTCTAGTGCCATGATATCCTTCTTTAGAACAGGTGCCCAAAATTGCACAGCATATTCAAGGTGTGGTCTTACCAGCGATTTATAAAGAGGCAAAATTATATTTTCATCTCGAGAATTTATGCCCCTATTTATACATGACAAAACCTTACTGGCCTTAGCAACGGCAGATATACATTGCATATTGCTACCTAATTTGTTGTCTATAACAATTCCCAAATCCTTCTCGTGTGTGGTTATCCCTAGTTCACTACCATTTAGGGTGTAAATTGCTTGTGCATTCTTAACCCCAAAGTGCATAACTTTGTATTTTTCTACGTTAAATTTCATCTGCCATTTTAGTGCCCAGTCCCCCAATCTATCCAAATCCCAGCAGCAAGGCAATATCCTGCTCACATTTTATTACTTTACAAAGTTTTGTGTCATCTACAAACACTGATACATGGCTTTCAATGCCCATTTCAAGATCATTTATAAATATGTTAAATAGAAGCGGTCCCAAAACAGAACCCTGAGGGACACCACTTACCACTTTTGTCCAGCTTGAAAATGTATCATTTATGACAACTCGCTGTACTCTATCCTTAAGCCAATGTTCTACCCAAGAACAAGAATATTCATCTAGACCAATTTATTTTAGTTTGAAGACTAACCTATTGTGAGGAACCGTATCAAATGCCTTGGCAAAATCCAAGTAGATCACATCCACTGCAACACCCTGATCTATATTTCTAGTTACTTCTTCGTAGAATGCAATTAGGTTAGTTTGACATGACCTATGTTTCATAAAACCATGCTGATTATTGCTAATAACACAGTTCTTCCCAATGAATTCCTGAATATTATCCCTTAATAGCCGTTCAAATAATTTCCCAGTCACAAAAGTTAAGCTCACAGGTCTATAATTTCCAGGCAAGGATTTTGAACCCTTTTTAAATATAGGAACAACATCTGCCTTCCTCCAATCCTCCGGTACAATACCTGAAACAAAAGAATCTTGAAAAATTAAATACAGAGGTTCACTTATTTCCCCACTTAGCTCCTTAAGTACTCGTGGGTGCATACCGTCAGGCCCCGGAGCTTTATTTACATTAATTTTCTTTAATAGCTGTAGCACCTTGTCTCGAGTTATCCAATCACAAGTTATCTGCAAGTTTGTTGCAGCAATCATATGCATATCTCTTGCCATAGGATCCTCATTAATATATACCGAAGAAAAATTGTTATTTAAAATGTCTGCCTTTTCCTGGTCTTCATTGACTAACAGACCCATCTCTGTTTTCAGTGTACCTACACTTTCATTTTTTGTTTTTTTAGAATTAATGTACTTAAAAAAATGTTTGGGGTTGGTTTTGCATTCTTTGGCTATCAATTTCTCATTTTCTAGTTTAGCCACTTTAATTGCATTTTTGCAAGTATTATTGGCTTCCTTATATCTTATATAGGATGCATCTGATTGGTCCGATTTAAATGCTTTAAAAGCCCTTTTCTTATTTTAAATCTCTTGTTTTACTTCTCTACTAAGCCACATTGGTTTTAATTTGTTTATTTTATATTTATTACCCAATGGTACATACTGTGAAATGTACCTTTCTAATATTTGTTTGAATAGTTTCCATTTTTCCTCAGTGTTTTTATCACTAAGGCAGGCCCGGACTGGCCATCGGGCACACCGGGCAAATGCCCGGTGGGCCGCGATGGCCGTGGGGCCGAGGCCGGCAGGGGAGATCACAGGATCTCCCCTGCCAGCTCCAGCAGGGCCAGCGCTATCCGAGCGCCGGCCGTGCTGTGTGTCTCCATGGGCTGGTGGGGAGATCAAAGATCTCCCTCACCGGCCCACAGGCACTGTAACATGCGGCCGCCGGCTGTGAGGTGTGAGGGAGGGAGGAGAGGACCGGCGGAGCTCTATCCAGCAGCTCCGCCGCGGGCAACGCTCAGATCTCGCGAGAGTGAACTCTAGCCGGCAGGTTAGAGTTCACTCTCACCACTGGACCACCAGGGAAGGAAGCATGATCCCCCTTCCAGGCAGAACGTCTCCTCGCAGGCAGAACGGCTCCCCCCTCCCAGGCTAAAGGTAAGAAGGGAGGGGGGGGGGTATAACTTTTTTTTTAATAATTAATAAAAAAAATATTTAAATAAAAAATCACACTAACAGCCCCCTCACACACACACATCACCCCCAGACACACACAGCACCCAGACACAGACAGCACCCCCAGACACACACAGCACCCCCAGACACACACAGCACCCAGACACACACAGCACCCCCAGACACACACAGCACCCAGACACACACAGCACCCCCAGACACACACAGCACCCCCAGACACACACAGCACCCCCAGACACACACAGCGCCCCCAGACACACACAGCACCCAGACACACACAGCACCCCCAGACACACACAGCACCCAGACACACACAGCACCCCCAGACACACACAGCACCCCCAGACACACACAGCATCAAGACACCCACAGCACCCCCAGACACACACAACACCCCCAGACACACACAGCATCCAGACACACACACAGCACCCCCAGACACACACAGCACCCCCAGACACACACAGCACCCAGACACACACACAGCACCCCCAGACACACACAACACCCAGACACACACAGCACCCAGACACACACAGCACCCCCAGACACACAAAGCACCCAGACACACACAACACCCAAACACACACAGCACCCCCAGACACACACAGCACCCACACACTCACAGCGTTCCCAGACACACACAGCACCCAAACACTCACAGCGTTCCCAGACAAACAGCGCACCTTCAGACACACACATCACCTTCAGACACACACAGCACCCTCACTCACAGACAGCACCCTCAACAGACAGCACCCTCAGACAGACAGCACCCTCAGACAGACAGCACCCTCGCTCACACACACACACACACATATATATACATATATATATAATATATAAAATAACCCTCAGTGAGTTAACAGACAAAGAAATTTAGAAACCTAGAATGTGACGGCAGATAAAAACACCCTCACACACAGCACCCCCCTTACATACACACACACACTGCGCCCCTTACACATACAATACGTCCAAATAAATATATATATATATATATATCTACACACACACACACACTACAGCACCCCTCACACTGCACCACTACACACATTACGCTCAAGATACACGCTAGATCCCTTACCCTATATGCACTCTTAATCCTCTATATACAGACACACACACAATCTCCTTTACACACTAGATCTCCTATACACCCTCTCTACAACCCCTACACACACTACGTCACCTATACACACACACTACAGCCTGTATGCACACACTCGCTGAATCCCCTATAACACTATGCCCTCTATACACACACCCTCTACAGCCCCTAGCCACACATATTACACCACAAACACAAATGAAATTGACCTATTTACACAATACCACACCACACTCTACACACACGCAATCCCACAAGCAGGCTCCAAACACATGCACCATACACTTTCCTGGCCCTTTTGTCCTCTGGTATCCCACTTGTGGAGACACCAGAGACAATTTAAAAGCAAACACAGCGCAAGCATGTTATTAAATTTGTTTGCGCTGCGCAGAACAAATACAGGGCCTTTTTCTAATGCCAGAGCTCTTCGGCAGGGCTCTGCGCATTGAACCAACTTGCTCACTTTGAGAGGGGGCGTGCTTGTCATTAGTGATGACAAAACACACCCTCTCTGGCCCCGCCCCCTTCTTAGGGGGCGCTCTGATTGAAAAATGCCCGGGCCTAATTTTTTTCCCAGTCCGGCCCTGCACTAAGGCGTTTATGCCAGTCGATATGTTGTAGAGCTGCCCTAATCTTATTAAAATTGGCTTTTTTTAAATTATACATATATAAAATTGTCTTTTTTTTGTTGTAATTCAGTTTTTGTACTTCTAAATACTTCTAAAGGTAAATGTAATTTTATTCTCTTACCGGTGTTACATTTATTGCCCACTCGTATTAAAGTGAGGGGGCTAGACATGTTTTTTTTGGGGGGTGATGACTAGGGGCTTGATGATCTCTAGCCACTGGGTGTGATTGGCCATAATTTGGGGGGTGCAAGCCACGCTCCCATCACGTTTAAAACCCCACCACAAGCCCATGGATGGGCAATAGCATGTTCATTTCCATTTAATAATAAATAGACATCACCTCTACCACCTATGAGTTGGGGCAACCTCGCTTTTTTATTAAAAAGCCCCCACAAGCCACCAATGGGGAATGGGGGGCACTATTTTCCCCAATATCAAATTAATAGCACCCACCAGCTGCCCATGGGTGAAGGCTGGGGGTAACACTAGGTTCTCCCTATTAATAGGTAGCTCCTACCCCCTGACAGATTTCATGTCAACCAAAGTAGATCAAGCTTGCAGCCCCCACCCAGTCCTTTGTCTATTTACTTAACTCAGTTTAGTAAATAACAAATGAGCTATAACAGTAGAGTATTTCCTGTGTACTTAACTTGGGGAATCCCTACAAATCACTTGCTTCTGGCAGCTAGATATTTTTAGATTTAAAAAAGTTAGTAGTAACTTGCTGTTTCTCATTAATGGGAATTATATGGAACTGAAGGAACATTTCAAAATCCCCTATACTTTATTACATTTAAAGGGACAGGCCACATTATTTAGTGACACTGACTTGACAAAGGGCTACTTATTTGAATGCTGTCAGTATGTGTGAATAAGGCTGCATTTCTCTTACACCCCTCCATGTGTGTTTCTCTTCCTCTCCTATCTCCACTTGTTTTCATACCTCATCTCATGTGTCCCCCTCCCCACGTGTCTCTCCGACCCCCATCCTCCCCACTTATATCTCCTTTAGTTTTGTTTACAATGCCCTTTTTCCCTTGTGTGTATCTTCAATCCCATTGAATGTATTTTAATTCCCTCACCTCTTTCTGTGTCTTTCACTCCCTTTGCTATATCGTTGTGTATCTTTCCTCCCAGCGTTGTATGGCAGCCAGGCAGGAGAGAAGAGGGACAGTGTATCACTGGACCTCACTGGTATCATAGGCCCCCAAGAAAGCCACTTAACTCCAGAGAAGCTACTTTCCAGCATTAAAATACATCACTGTGCATTCCACTTGGACCATCTCACTTTCTGATTTAGCATACATCACTGTGCATTCCACTCGGACCATCTCAGTTTCTGATTACAGTGAGCACCATGGGTTCCATTGTACAGCGCTACGGAATAAATAATACAATAATAATAATAATATATCTTTTCTCGTTTAGTCCCACCTAATGAAGGTGTACTAATACCATTATTCCACAGACTGATATTGTTATACTCCGTAAGGATATTGTACTGTATTTCTATCAATGACAAGTACTACTAGAGCATACCTGAGTCTATTTGTTTAAATCGAAAATGTTTTTTTTTTTCTAAATGATGACTTGATTCTTAGAAGGCCTGCAAACAGTCCCACTTTTATCAGGACAGTCACGATTTCAGGAATCCGTTTCACTTTAGTTCACAATCAGAACACAAGGGAATTGTCCCCAGGCAGCACAGAGCGAAAACATCATAAATGCAGTGAGCACTAGGACCATGCATGGAGCACTTCCGCAACTTCATACCCCGTCAGTGGACAGGCTGAAGTCATTTTATGGGTGGACCTGCACATTAAAGTAGTAGCTAGTGATGTGGGTCACTTCACTGGTGATGTTCCCCTCATTTTTACTCAATTTCGTTAAAGTGTCTTGTCATGAAATAAGCGCTATAATAAAACAAGGGTAAGAGGAACTGCCTAAACACCCCTGAAGCACTTCAGCAAGCATGTCCATTAGAGGTCTGGAGTATCTCTTTAAATAAAATGAGTGCTTTTTCACAATCTGGTTCAGTGAATCAGTAGGAGGGTTAGAGGAGACTGTATAATTTTAACGTTCATGGTTAAATTATTTTACTTTTTTTTATTTTTAAATCCTAAAATTAAAAATATTTTAATAAAAAAAAAAAATGGAAAATAACCTTTTTTTCAATGGCTTTAAAAATTCTGGAAATTGTACATCGCTAGTAGGAGATAAGAAATTCTAAATTAAACAAACTGTACAACAAAGGAAGTTTTTAAACAGCTCTCTTTACAGGAATATGCAGAGAGACGGTCACATATAGAGGAGGAATGACTAGGGCTGCATAAACAAAGTGATTTAGCTCCTAAAAAGGAGAGCATTGAGCAATTAGTTTCATTCTTCATTCATTTCAATAACTTCATTCATCTCAAGTTGTTTTGGTGCTTTTAGTATCCATTTAATGGTCTTTATTGCAGAAAAAACTAACAAAAATAACGACTAGCATTTACAACTATGTATCTGTGAGTGTATGTGTTTATATTTATAAGTGGGTGAATCTGAGGTTATGCTTTCATGTCTGTGAGTCTGCATATGAATCTGTTTAGTGTTTGTGAGTAATTCTGTAAATATATGAATTTGCGAGTGATCAGGACTAAAGCAAGGAACTGTCTGGATCCTCAGCATGATTTGCGCTGTGCTCTATCAACATTAAAGGACCACTATAGGCACCCAGACCACTTCAGCTTAATGAAGTGGTCTGGGTGCCTGGTCCCTCTAGGATTAACCCTTTTTTCTATAAACATAGCAGTTTCAGAGAAACTGCTATGTCTATATTAGGGTTAATCCAGCCTCTAGTGGCTGTCTCATTGACAGCCGCTAGAGGCGCTTGCGTGTTTCTCACTGTGAAAATCACAGTGAGAAGACGCCAGTGTCCATAGGACAAATAATAATACAAATATAAAGGAACTGACAGTGAGAATAGGGGTGATAAATGAATACAATAAATCACTAAAAGCAGGGCTGCATCACATACAGGAGAGCGACTTATATGAGCAAACTTGAAAAGTATATCTGGTATGTGAGCGCTCCAATTAATAATAAACAACTAATGATAAAATAGTGAACACTATAGCATATGTTTATGCTATAGTGGTCACTATTTTATCATTAGTTGTTTATTATTAATTGGAGCGCTCACATACCAGATATAATTTGCCAGTGTCCATAGGAAAGCATTGTAAATGCTTTTCTATGAGACTGGCTGAATGTGCGCGCGGCTCTTGCCACGCATTCAGACGAAGAGGAGGAGAGGAGGCGGAGAGGAGGAGGAGAGCTCCCCGCCCAGCGCTGGAGAAAGAGGTACGTTTATCCCCTTCCTCTCCGTCCAGCCCGGCGGGACTGGGACCCTGAGGGTGGGGGCACCCTCAGGGCACTATAGTGCCAGGAAAACGAGTATGTTTTCCTGGCACTTTTGTGGTCCTTTAAACCCCTTAAGGACACATGACATGTGTGACATGTCATAATTCCATTTTATTCCAGAAGTTTGGTCCTTAAGGGGTTAAGTCGAATCTGGACCTCACCTATAAAATGAAGGAAAATCACGGTAGACACTAAGTATTGTTCGTCAACTGTCACCAGACACCATGCGTCATGTTCAAAAAAAGTTTAGGAAACATTCTGTTTAGTTATATTCGTGCTCCCTCCACTCACACTGTACGTTGTGCAATGTAACCTCCAATAATAGACTGGGCACAACAACTTATTTACCAGCAATCTGGGAAACTGCAAAGCTTAGACAGCAGTACCGTTTGCATTAAATATGTTTTTTTAATATCAACAAACACATCTCAACATTCTAATTTTAAATTTCTGTTATATTAAGGTGCTGCCACAAACATGACTGCTGCTACGATGAGGCAGAAAAACTGGGTTGCAAGACCAAGATGGGAAGTTATAAATGGACTTGTAAAGATAGTTCTGTACAATGTGGTAAGTCAATAATGTCAGTCTATTCTAGTGCAGCCAAGTTTTGCTGTTTTTAAATCTGGTTTTTAGTCGCAAATTAAATCCATTTTGCCTACTTATCTACTAACCTTGGAGAGGCTTATTGTTGTTTCATACAACTGTGTCATTCACATTCTGTATTCATGGCCATTCTTTACATTGCCAAAATAATTCATAGATCAAATGCATTCCTACCCGAAGTCAACCTTTACCACCCAAATTAGGTCTATATTAACTACAGAAATATTCTGAATACAACACTGATGCAAAAATTCTACAAATGCTGGGTTTTGCTTAATCGACTTTAATGAAGCTACTAGGTGTTTTGTATAGCTGCTTATTTTCATATTGTATCACTACGGAACTATTATTATCTGACTGTGAATTGATATGTTCTTGTGCTTATGTTACACATGTCCTCCCGCGAGCAAGCTGTGTGGAGCGTTGCCGCGCGTTACCATGGCAACGCTCCACAAAGCATTGCGCAGGAGGACAGGGGAGCTGCTTCAAAGATCCCTCCCCTGCCTCCCGAACCGGAAGCAGTACTTGCCACCACCGGACCACCAGGGATGACTGTGTCCCCCTCTCCTTCATTCATTAAAGGTAAGAAGGGGGGGGGGGGGAGAAGATGATTTAATATACTTTTTTTTTTTAAACGTTTACCCCCGCCCAGCACCCTTACCCCCGCCCAGCACCCTTACCCCCGCCCAGCACCCTTACCCCCCACACAGCACAGCACCCCTCTCACACACACAGCACCCCTCATACACACACAGCACCCCTCATACACACACACACACATACAGCACCCCTCATACACACACATACAGCACCCCTCACACACACATACAGCAACCCTCACACACACACAGTACCCCTACCCCCCACACACAGCAGCCCTACCCCTCACACAGCACCCCCACAACACACACAGCACCCTTACTCCCGCCCAGCACCCCCACAAAGCACAGCACCCCTACTTCCCTACACAGCACAGCACCCCTCATACACACACACACATACAGCACCCCTCATACACACACACACACATACAGCACCCCTCATACATACAAACACATACAGCACCCCTCATACACAAACACACATACAGCACCCCTCATACACACACACACCACCCCTCACACACACACACCACCCATCACACACACACAGCACCCCACACACATACACACACACACAGAGATCACCCCTCACACACACACACACACACACAGCACCCCTCTCACACACACACAGCACCCCACACACACACACAGCACCCCACACACACACACAGCACCCCCCACACACACACAGCACCCTCCACACACACACACACACAGCACCCCTCACACACAACACCCCACACACACAGCAACCCTCACACACACACACAGCATCCCTCACACACAGCACCTCACACATACACTACGCCCCTCAATGCAGTATGTGTGTGTATTCAGCAGTCTGTGTGTGTGCGTGTATTCAGCAGTCTGTGTGTGTACATGTATTCAGCAGTCTGTGTGTGTGTATTCAGCAGTGTGTGTGTACTCAGCAGTCTGTCTGTGTGTGTACTCGGCAGTCTGTCTGTGTGTGTACTCAGCAGTCTGTCTGTGTGTGTACTCAGCAGTTTGCCATCACTGTACTAATCTAACCAATCAGTGTCCTATCCCTAGGAATGCTGGAAGTGTATTGGGCATGCCTGACCGATGTACACATGTGCGGTTTGAAAATCTCTTCATCTTGCAACTTCCTGACAGGGAGAGAAGAGAGGGTGTCCGATCAGTGTGATTTATGCAGGCTTAGTTTCTGATTTCTCTCTCCTGCTGTTTGCATACCCTGGCAGAAATTGTGACATTTTGGCATTGATTTTGAAAATATGACTGATCATGCTAAAATGTTAATTTCCACACCTGTGGCTTTTTAAATTGCAATTAGTGTCTGTGTATAAATTGTCAATGTGTTTGTGAGCTCTCACGTGGATGCACTGAACAGGCTGATGGGGAGCAGAAAAGAACTGTCAAAAAACCTGCGTAAAAAAAGTAATGGAACTTTATAAAGATGAAAAAGGGTATAAAAAAATCCAAAGCTTGAAAGTGTCAGTCAGTACAAATTTTACTTATTAAGAAGTGCAAAATTTCGGGATCTCTTGATACCAAGCCAAGGTCAGGTAGATAAAAAAAAAAGGTTTTAGCTGCAACTGCCAGAAGAATTGTTCGGGATACAAAGAAAAAGCCGCAGGTAACCTCAGGAGAAAAAGACGGTGTGCTTGTTTCAAGGAGCACAATACGTTGATACATGCCAGAAAGAAGCCTTTACTGCGTCAATGCCACAAAAAAAGCCCTGTTACAATATATGTAGCGGTGCGCTGGTACTGACAAGGACTTTTCCCTCCGCTGGATCCGTGAAGACAGGAACTCTGGAACAAGGTGCTGAAATCCCCCCCAGTAACTGGATGACACACAGTTCTGGGAGTACAGCTGATTTATTTCGCTCAAACACAGCCTTTTATGCACAGACCCCCAGCACGGGGTCCAAACAAAATATACACATGCGTCTCCCTGGCAACCCATTGTCTGAGAGATAATTGAGTCAAAACTGAGTAATTCAATTAGCTCTCAGTTACAGTGAAAACAGAAAACATTCAAAAACATCCCCAAAAATATTAATAATTCACAGGAACCCCACAAGTTTTATATCCCCGAATAGCTCAGATCTGAGCACTAAACATATCCAAAAAGCACTCAGATCCGTTCGATAGAACTGAATCTCCATTCGGGTAAAGTTCTGACCGGACGGCCACGAGGCGGTGGCCCAAAATAGTTCTAGGGAATTGAGGACAATGTCCGGTCTCCTTTCTGGGGTTCCTGTGCGAACACTGACGAATGCTCCCACTGGCTTCTAGGGAGCGAATGTTTCCTCCAGTCGGTAGTTCCTATCTCCTAAATGCCATTCAGCTAGTTGGTCGGGAGTTGAATGGGCAACGGTACCATATTTGCCCGGGATCGTTAGATTGCATGGCTGAAAATAGTTCCAGGCGTTCGACGACCATATACTGCTGCCTGCGTTCGGGAGACAGGGGAAGCACTCAAGTTAATTACTTAAGTTGTGGTTAGCAGCCAGGGGAGGTAGGTGTTTGTGGAGGTATAAAAAGGGGGAACACACACCATCCATACAGGAGACAAACAAGGGGTACAGAAAACACTGGGAATCTTGTGAAAATTGATGCCAAGATGAATACAGCATGTTATAAGAAAATACTGGCAGACAATTTGCATTCTTCTGCACGAAGGCTGCACATGGGACACTCTTGGACTTTCCAGCATGATAATGACCCTAAGCACAAGGCCACGTTGACCCTCCAGTGGTTACAGCAGAAAAAGTTGAAGGCTCTGGAGTGGCCATCACAGTGCCCTGACCTTAACATCATCGAGCAACTCTGGGGAGATCTCAAACTACCAAAAGACTTTGCATGACCTGGAGGCATTTGACTGCATGCTGTCATTGATGCAAAATGGGACAATACACAGTATTAAGAACTAAGGGTATGCAAACTTTTGAACTGGGGTCATTTCATTTTTTTTCTTTCTTGCCATGATTTGTATTATGATTGTGCCATTCTATTTTAACCTACAGTTGAAAATGAATCCCATAAGAAATAAAATAAATGTGTTTTGCCTGCTCACTCATGTTTTCTTTAAAAATGGTACATATATTACCAATCCACAGATGGTCAGGTCAGCACTCATACGTCTTTTTTCTGCTAAAACGTTTAAAATCATAAACTTTCAACAGGAAAACTGCTAATACAAAACCCTCATGTATGTACATACCAGTAATATATTTGCTCACCCTCCAGCAATGTTTGAAAGTGCCGTTTAAGTGTGTTCTTGGTTTGAAAATACAAGCAGCATGTGTCCCATATCTCGCTCTCAACGGGACAGACTTGCTTCCGCACCTCAGTTGCAACAGTTGCCACGACAACAGAGATGTAAACCATTGAGGCAGATCGCTGCATTACAAAACAAAATACTCAGTAATCTTCACTTCAATAGATCTTATCTTAGTCATACTGATCACCTCACTCTGCTGTAGTACTACCTGGGGCTACCCAGATACATAAGAACGCATTGGACGTGTGTGGGCGGCTATACCTGATGGAAGTTTGTATTCATCATTCAAGGCTATTCCGACAGTATACGTACTAACCAGGAGGGCAGTCCAGGTGTAAAATTATTCAATGCCGGGTAGAACATCACTGATATTATAAGACACTCAATTATGAACTCAGTACAGACTGGGCTGGGTTTGAACTCACAACTCCAGCATCCCAGTCAGGTTCTATGCCGTGATATCCACCAGGGGTCTTCAGTTTCTGTTTGCATCATTCTGCTTCCTGACCCCTTTAAAATCATAAACTTTCAACAGGAAAACTGCTAATACAAAACCCTCATGTATGTACATACCAGTAATATATTTGCTCACCCTCCAGCAATGTTTGAAAGTGCAGTGCTGATCCACCTGTAGCCCTTTTCCAATTAGGGTCAGCTGCATCTAATTAGCAGGCTGTAAAAGCCAGCCCTGCCTGAAACCTAGGATCTGGTCATTTTTCCTGTTTGGTGTTTCCTGACGATTATTTGCTTCGCTACTGACTTATTTCCTGGACTCTGACCTCTGCCTGCTTTACCGACTATGTTACTCCGCTGCCTTCTGCTTCTCGTCTGACCCTGCCTTTGGATTTCCCCTTAATCTGTACTGTGCTTCTGTTTTTTTCCTCCTCCCTGTGCGATCTCCTGCAGCTGGGCTCCAACTCCTGGTAAACTGTTACATTAGCTCATTGAAGTGGTCTGGCTGCAGTGTCACAGCTCCCTTAACTCTGCAAAGGTAATTATTGCAGTTTTTAAGAAGCTGCAATAGTTACCTTTCAGGGGTTAACTCCACTTCTAGTGGCCGGATCATTAGGCCAATTTTGGTTGCCTAACTGACGTTGGACGTCCTCACGCTTAAAATGAGGACTTCCAGCGTCACCCAAATCCCCTTAGAAAAGCATTGTTTAATGCTTTCCTATGGGAAATCCTAATGCGAGCGCGGCAATTACCGTGCATGTGTATTAGGTCTTCCCTGCTGGCTTACGTCGGTAGGGGGAGAAGCGAAGGTGGACCTGAGCCAGCACCAAGAGACCTTGGTGCTGGACTGAAGTAAGTGACAGAAGGAGTTTATAACCACTTCTGCACCATATGGGGATGGAGGTGCAAGGGAGGAGAGATATAGTGCCTGGAAAATAAGTTTGTTTCCCTGGTACAATAGATACCCTTTAACATCCATAATGCTTATACATCAAGAGGAAAATATCTAATTGTAAAACACTTGTAGCTTAAATACATGACTACACATTTGTTTTAAAGTTAATTGGGCACTGCTAAACACTGTTTATTGTGTATGTGAAAGGGGAACTTATTACAGAAGCCCTGCCAAATTCTATATGAAGGGACAAGTGATTACTGTTACCATTGAAAGATGTTTTGGAACTATGATGAAACACAAACTGTTACACTGACTGACATATCCAGCTAATAAATCTGCTTGATTCAACTTGCAACATGTCATAACCACCTGGTAGTATACTCTATTCACCGCAACACACCTTGGCTCCATAGTCCAACCTAAGCACAATGCAAGCCAACACCATGGCAACCTCATAACAATAAATCAAATTGTTCCAGCCAATAGTGAACAGTCAAAACAAAACAACACCGTAGAAAGTGTTAGATAATATATAAATTACTTAACTTCCAATTAATCTGTAGCCTCCCAAGATCGTTATCCACCCAAAACGATCGTTATATATGAATAGAACCACAAACAGAGAGTGGGATACGGCTGTACAGTCTATGGAGGGAACATACAAAGAAAAAAACAATAGTGTGATACAGTATATACAGTGAATTGTGCGCTTAATTGGATGCACTCACGAGATAATAGAGATAGAAGAGCATTCAAGGTGCCTCCCCAGGAAATATGGGGGGATACTGGTATCCTTTGCCAATGTCGAGCAGCCAATGGGACACAGGACTCCAGGTGAGTAGTAGTAGAAAAATTCGAAATTTTATTCTTTTTAAAAGGTGATACAACACCATAAAGATAAAATATAAAAGTGCAGCAATAGGTCCAACGCGTTTCGTTCAACACAGGAACTTCATCAGGGACCGCACAATAAAAGAAATCACCAGCAGTATTGCAGATAATAAAAAATACACATCCTACTCACCCTAACAATAATCACTATAAATAGGGCTAATCCCAAAGTCCCATTGGTCCAAGAAGTGGGGGTGTCTTCCAAACAGCTCTCCCTTGGTCCAGGGAAGGTGTCCTCCAGCTGATTCAATTTTCGGCGTTTTGGTGTTCAAAAAACGAGCGCGTTTGTTTCAAATGCCGGAACCGGAAGTGGACGTTTTCATTCACTTCCGCGTGTCACTTGCGTTCCACGTGCGTTCCACGTGCGTTCCAAGGGCAGTCCGCACATGCTCAGTGGATATTACATTATTATCTCAATCAGAAACATCCTCATACATTGAATACTAACACCAAAAGGCTTAAAACATAATTGAAAATGCAATAAATCTCTAGAAGGAGAGAGAGATGAATTAGTATATAATGTACAAACATCATTAATTACTTGAATAAGTTTCAAATTATAATATAGCAAATTTTCGTGATTTAACCCCATTATATGGTATCTGCAGGTCTGTTAAAGTTACAAACACCTACTCTGCAGATCTATTTAAAGTAACGTACCCTTCATAAATCCGTTAGGATCACAAGCCCTTAATCTAAAAAATTATTAACATAATGGACTCCTTTAGGGTCCATTAAAGTTATAGACGCCTTATCTACAAGTGTATTTAAAGAGATAGACTCCTTTGTGAATCCATAAACGTGACCGGCACCTATTGGAATAAAAAAGTGAAAAACATAACCGGTAAAAAATGTTCCCTCAATACTATTAATTATAGATGGTAATAAATACCTAATCGGTACACATAACTGTATAGTGTGAACTACATTCATTAATTTTTTGGAACTATTTATTTTATATATATTATTTATATTTTGTCTTTTTATCTTAGATCTCTTTTTTATAGTTTGTATATATATATATATATACATTGAGTTTGGCCGTTTAATCTTATCCCCGAAAAAAAGGGGGAAGAAAGAGGTGTCCCTAGTGTCCCATATAATGAACAAATGGTACTCTTTATTCAAAAAGAACTTCTAAAAAAAGGAGAGTGGTCATAGTGGTTACTCCAAAAAACACACCAGATCAATCCCGATATTTAAACCCTTTGGTTCCAAGGTCTTTAACTTGTGTATCCAAAAGGTTTCCCTTTGGGATAACTTTTTGACTCTGTCCCCTCCCCGCCAGTAGGGTAGAACATGTTCAATCCCCATACATTGAAAATTTCTAAATGAAAAAGAAGGACAGTTGGAGCAATGGGCGGAAACAGAATGAGTAACAAGTCCCTTACGTATGTTGTTTAGATGTTCCAAGATTCTGACCTTCAAAATACGTTGTGTGCGTCCCACATACTGTTTGCCACACGGACACCGCAGTAAATATACTACATGGTCCGTGTGGCAAAAAAAACGCGCTCGTTTTTTGAACACCAAAATGACGAAAATTGAATCAGCTGGAGGACACCTTCCCTGGACCAATGGAGAGCTGTTTGGAAGACACCCCCACTTCTTGGACCAATGGGACTTTGGGATTAGCCCTATTTATAGTGATTATTGTTAGGGTGAGTAGGATGTGTATTTTTTATTATCTGCAATACTGCTGGTGATTTCTTTTATTGTGCAGTCCCTGATGAAGTTCCTGTGTTGAACGAAACGTGTTGGACCTATTGCTGCACTTTTATATTTTATCTTTATGGTGTTGTATCACCTTTTAAAAAGAATAAAATTTCGAATTTTTCTACTACTACTCACCTGGAGTCCTGTGTCCCATTGGCTGCTCGACATTGGCAAAGGATACCAGTATCCCCCCATATTTCCTGGGGAGGCACCTTGAATGCTCTTCTATCTCTATTATCTCGTGAGTGCATCCAATTAAGCGCACAATTCACTGTATATACTGTATCACACTATTGTTTTTTTCTTTGTATGTTCCCTCCATAGACTGTACAGCCGTATCCCACTCTCTGTTTGTGGTTCAATAGTGAACAGTGCTTTATCTCCCCCTCATATAGGCCTCAGTACTATTGGAAAAGCACCTGCCCAATACTTCACGTGCAAAATATAGTTTTTGACCTTTTAAAATCAAAGATGCTCTAAAACAGAGTGTACAGTAAGACGTATAATGACAATATCATCAGTGAAAATGCAGTTTGTGTGAAAAATGCAAAAAAACAAATGTGAACACTAACTTTAACCAGGCTTTGTGACTACGTGGCTATTAAAAAAGACTGGACATACTCCATTTTGAATACCCTGGGTTGTCTACTTTTGCAAATGGTATGCGATGATGGGGTAATTCTAAAACCTGGGCTTCCATATGGTATCAAAGGCAACATAGGCCCAGCAAACAGAATTGGCAAATTTCAAAAACTGAAAAGGGCAAACCCCATGTTTGACCCTATAACTTTCCGAAACACCATGAAACACCTGTAAATGGGGGAATCGCTGTACTCCTAGAACATCACACCATACAAGTATGTGTTTTATTGCAGTAAATACTACAGTATAACATTCACAGTTAAAAGGTCACTATAGTGACCCAGACCACTTCATCTCATTGAAGTGGTCTGGGTGCAATCTCCCAGTATCACTTAGTTCTGCAATGTAAAGCATTGCAGTTTTTGAGAAACTGCAATAATTACTTTGCAGGACTAAGACTGCCTTTAGTGAATGTCAGACAGCCACTAGAGGCACTTCCTGGTGGCTAACTGATTTTTGGTCATTCAGCATTAGTAAAATCCCCATAAGAAAGTATTGAAGCAAGACCAGGGGCTACAGCCCGAGAGTGAATTCTATGGCCACTCCCATTTAGGTTGATTTAAACCTCTTCCAATCCCTGCCCTATATCATGCCCTTTGACCAAAGTTTCTATGAATCACATTATGACACCTATATTTACAAACCATACACCTGTTTTGTAAACCCTGCACCCACAGTATTGATCCCAACTTTGCAGCAATTATTGCAATAAGTAAACAACTGCCCCCAGAGTAATACCCCATACCGAGTTGTACAATTAAAGGAACAATCCACTTAAATATTGTTTTCTTTAACAATTTCGCAGATATACCTACAAAATAATCATGTATTTATCTTTTCTGCATGTTTTCTTTGAGGGTATATTGGAAAAAGCAGCTTGAAAAAGCTGCAAACTTGCTGTCTACAACCTTTGCAAGCTTTCACCTCTTACCCGAGTGCAGACTTTCAGTCTGTGCGTGGTAATATGCCAATCAGAGGCTCATTGAAGGTGCTCTTGTGCTGGCGACACAATGGCACGCGCGATGGCAGCTTTACAATACTTCTCAAAGAGCTGTAATACAGAGCCCTGTGGATCTAACAGAAGTGGAAGAAAACCTGCCAGGTGCAGAAATACCTAGGCTGGTGATAACACTGCGGCCAACAACTCATACTCCAAACTAGTCACCTCAGTATTTAAAAGGACTACAGTCACCAGAACTACTACAGCTTAATGTAGTGGTTCTGGTGACTAGAGCATGTCCCTGCAGGCTGAGCACTGTAAACGCTGCCTTTTCTGTGAAAAGGCACTGTTTACATTGCTGCCTAGGAATACCTATAGTGGCTGTCCCTCAGATTGCCACTAGAGGTGCTTCTCCACTATCTGCATGGAGACACTGAACGTTCCCCATAAATATGCATTGATTCAATGCATCTCTATGAAGAGATGCTGATTGGCACAGCATGGAATTTGGCTGCGCATGCACAATAGCCTCCTCATGCTTACCTATGTGAAAGCATTGGATTGGCTGAGATCATGAGGCGAGGTGACCTGCATCAAGGACAGCATTGGGTAAAAGATGAGTTTAAACACCTTTGAGATTGATCTAAGGGGGACAGGGAACCAAAGTAGTTAGTTTAACACTAGAGTGTCACGAATATATGTATTCCTGACTCTATAGTGTTCTTTAATTGACAAATACATCTAGGTATGCCCGGATCTTATTCTGTCTAGCCTCAGTCTGTGAGTTAAGGGGATTGCCCTTAGGTTATGCAGGGAAGAGTAATATGCACTGAACTCAGAGGAAATATCACCTACTTCCTACATCCCTTCCTTTACTACCTCTCCGCTATTTTCATTTTCTCCTGCCTCTCATCCTACTTGCCAACCATAACCAAAATATTCATTTCTATATCCTACCTTTTTTTTTTTACTCATGGCTGAGCTATGCAGAATGTCTTTACTTTCTTTGCTGACTGGGCTTACTCATCTGTGAACTAATGAACAAAGGGCTCCAATTCCCCCTCCCCCAAAAAGGTAAAATGATGGGGAAACATCAATTATATTTTTCTCACAAGATTGTATTGTGCTAGTCTTAGCATTTTCCATTGTTTGAGGACCTACATAAAAATATTACTGGCTTACATGCAATGGACATAAACATACAGACTCACAATCATACAGTCAAAGACAGAAATACAGGATTTGGTCATACAGAGATAGATATCCAGGTACACAGGCATGCAGGCACAGGTATAGAGGCCCAAACCTATGCAGTCACAGGCACACAAATAAGACAGTCATACAGGCACAGACACACGGTCATGAAGACTCCTTCAAGTACACATACAAACACAAATATATAGGTGCAGGCACCCAATCAAACAGTCACAGACATAGGGACAGTTATGCAGATACATTCAGACACACAGACATTCAGACACACAGACATACAGGCACACAGACATACAGATACTCTAACACAAAAGTGGAATACTAGGGGGCGGGGCCTGACCGCCATGCAGACCAGTCGCACATATAGATAGCTCCTGACAAGACTCACCAAAACCACAAAAATAACGACTTTTCACTCGAGAAAACAAGCAGCGATCCTGCCGGAGTAACTCTACACTCACGAGAGACACCTTTTAAGGTGTCTTCCTAATCAACCGGAGGTCACATCCTGACACTTCTTTGGGCCTAATCGTGGACGCAGCCGGCCGGTCTCTCGGCTGTCTACATTGCTGGGACACACAAGTAGAAGGGGCTCCTGCTCCCCCCCCCCCCCCGCCGTTGAGGGAAATCACGGCACCTGCACACTCTTGAGTATCCCGCTGAGAGGTGCCAAGCCACTGGGACGCAGCTAAGATGGCCACCAAGCGAAGGCCCAAAAAGCGGAGTACACACACCCAACCTACCACGCACCTCCTGGGGGATCTCGACCAGCTCTGCGCGAGCCTCTGGACCATGCTGTGCGACAGAGGAATGGATTAACACCTGGCAGTGAAACTAGTGGCTACATGGATTCGTCCAGTAACCCGCCGTCGCCATTACAGACCTCCACCACGAGCATCCAGAAAGGCCGCCAGGCCACGCAAATACCGTCGATCCAACGGGGGGGAAACAACACCATGCTACTCGGGCGAACGCACTTGCCCCCACACTCATGAGAACGAAATTACCAAACCAGGCTTCCATACAAGCTACTCACAACGACCCGGGAACGAGCGCTCGGCACAGCTTGTCTCCATCCCTCCAAGTCACAGCTGCAAACCGGGGAGCCGCAAAGCTGCACACTCTACTGAATGCCGCTGGAGTTGGGTCCCGGTCCAGGGGCGCCTCTGCAGAGACAAACGCAGACGGCAAGAGACACGTCCATGCACTAGGCATCGGCTGAAGGGACCACTTCTGTGCCTCTCAAGTAGACATACCTCACTTCCATCTGGAGGGCATGTTCACAGACGACGCTACACGGACTTCCTACACTCTACCCTTCTTTAGTTATGGCCGCAATGACAGTATGTTTCTCGTGGCACCACATCCTGATAGCTAATGCCAGTGTAAACTATACACATGCGTATATAATCTGATGTTTTACTATAAGACACTGCATTTGGTTATAGGGGTCAATATGCTTTTACTATGCCTTTAATTTTAATTCATATTACGGTTTCTGTTTTCTATTATTAATTGGCTATACATCAAATTAGTCATAATGTGTTTACATGTTTGTCAGGCCGGAACGACAGGCAGCTCATTGCCCATTACCAGCTCATGCCAATCCCTAACACTGAAGGGCCCTTACTAGCCAGCGAACTGGGTAAATCTCCAGGCAAACCCACAGCGAGGTGCTCCATCACCGGACTTAACTCCTTCACTCCCTTACTTGTACACCCCTAGAGACCAGGCTTTCTCATAAAGATAGCCCACCACTCATAGGAGGGGAATGCGTTCAGCCCATAGCCTCTAGTTGCCATCTACTGCAAGCTTAAGCGATCTAAGATCATTACAGAGGAGAATTAATCGTAGTTAGGCATAGCTCACTACATTTAAGTTAAGCGTATATCTTCAGAGGGAGTATGAAAGGAAAATGTGCCAGCTCTCTACCAACCTAGCACAGGTCTTGTCGTAGCCTATGATGTGGCCTTCTTGTGATAGAGCCTTACTTAATGTTTATGATACGATCACATTCTCCGGTTGTTTCACCCCATTAGTATAAACACCCTAGCTAAACAACTAATACTATAAAAGCGACAGTACCCAAGTTTTCGTTTTACACAGCGACGTCTCCAAGAAGCAGAAAATGTCTAGATATTTTGTCTCACCTTACCAGCTTGACTCTAAACTTCTTGTCAAATAGCGTGTTTACTTTATTATATGTCTCTGGTGAAAAGCACGGCAAACAAATCCATTTTTTTTTCTCATTGTTTTTCACTAGATTACAAGCATGTTGAAACTATTGCACCGCTTCAAGCTATTGACACTAATGTAGCTTAAACCAAATCGACAATAGCTTGTTTACCTTATCGTTACCTTACCTAATTAAAAATGTATGCTAACCCACCATGCCACACCACTCTGATGTTATGTCTATGATAATCGAGCCTGCTGACGCTGTTGTGGCAATACAGGCACTGCTGTACTTACCTGCATACCAAAAATAAAGAATTAAAAAAAAAAGTGGAATACTAGAGAAGAATAGTAAGAAAGGGCTTCTAAAGAGTGTTGTATATGTGTAGGGAGGATGCCTGTGGTGTTGCATGTGTTTGTAAACTACTGGTGGGATTGTATATATGTGTAGATGGGGCTGTTTGTGGTGTAGGGTGTGTTTAAAGGGGTATGTTTGTAGTGAACTATATGTGGCTAGGTGCTGTAGTCTAAGGGCGGTCGAGTGTGTGTGTGAAATAATGTGTGTTGGGGCTGTAGTGTATGGTGTTGATGTCTAGGGAATGTGTCAGGCCTCAAGCCTCCCGATGTCTCCTCATGCTTCCGGGTTTGACGGAGCTTAGCCACACCCCCATTGCCGCGGTCTGCTATTTAATGCGACCGCACCAGCTGATAGACGCTGGATTATTGAAACGCGTACCGCGCCAAACTCACCGGCTCACATACCTCGCTGAGACGACCACTCGCTACTAGACCGGACCGGAGGAATATTCAAGTCCCCAACATCTCTCCTCATCAGAGACAGATACCAGCACTCTCGGCAACCATTCACTGAAGCAACCGCCTCGGAGGAGAGCTGGGGACACAATCCCTCTACTTCTAGAAGTTAAGTAACTTACAGTCTCTGAGTTAAGAGCTAATAATGCTAAAGCTTTATTTCAACTTACTAAAGTCTGCTATCAAGTTCTCCAGCAAGCCTGCTACAGCTTTCCTCAAATCAAGTATTATTCAAGTTCAGCTGTACCTGTCTTGCTACAGATAATCTTATTTCTTCATACTAAAGTCTGCTATCAAGTTCTCCAGCAAGCCTGCTACAGCTTTCCTCAAATCAAGTATTATTCAAGTTCAGCTGTACCTGTCTTGCTACAGATAATCTTATTTCTTCATACTAAAGTCTGCTATCAAGTTCTCCAGCAAGCCTGCTACAGCTTTCCTCAAATCAAGTATTATTCAAGTTCAGCTGTACCTGTCTTGCTACAGATAATCTTATTTCTTCATACTAAAGTCTGCTATCAAGTTCTCCAGCAAGCCTGCTACAGCTTTCCTCAAATCAAGTATTATTCAAGTTCAGCTGTACCTGTCTTGCTACAGATAATCTTATTTCTTCATACTAAAGTCTGCTATCAAGTTCTCCAGCAAGCCTGCTACAGCTTTCCTCAAATCAAGTATTATTCAAGTTCAGCTGTACCTGTCTTGCTACAGATAATCTTATTTCTTCATACTAAAGTCTGCTATCAAGTTGTCCAGCAAACCTGCTACAGCATCCCTCAAAACAAGTACTATTTAAGTTTTGCTGCACCATTCTTGCTACTGATAATTCCAATGTATATAATCTCTTATAATTTGAACTGTTAACAAGAATAACGGACTCTAATGAATTCTGAACCTTGTCAATGCTAAATGAAACAAACCGTTTATTATTTAAAGAAACAGTAACTGTAATTCTGGAACTGAAGTCTCAGTTCCATCTAAGTGTCTTAATAAAAGATCAAAGTCCTAAGAAATCTGCAGTTGTGTTCCACATCATTTACTGTGAACGTGACAGAATAATCCAGCCTTTGTAATGGAACCAGCAGATTTCGATTCTAAAGTATTGTTGCTGAATCAACGAGTCGATTCACTTAACCAAGGTGTGCAAGACCTGCAGGTTACAAATGAAAGAATTCTCACTTATGTCAGAGACTTACAAACGCATTCTCCTCATACTGTTCTGCACTCAATTAGCGATCCTGCTGTATGTAACCCTGAAAAATTTTATGGTGATCGTTCCAAATATAGGGAGTTTTTTAATTCCTGCAAATTATTGATTGCTTTAAAACCTAGATCTTATCCCACAGAAAGATCTAAAGTTTTTTCAGTTATCTCATTTCTGAGAGGTGAACCTATGTCCTGGGCCCATTCCTTTTTGGACAATGATGACCCCATCTTAGATTCACTGGAGGAATTCTTTAAAGCCATGTCTCTTCTCTATGAAGATCCATACAAACAAAATACTGCTGAATTAACAATTAGAACCTTGCTGCAAAAACATAGACCCGTTGAAGATTATATCGCTGAGTTTAAAAATGGGCAGTAGAAACGCAATGGAATGACATCGCATTGCGCAACCAATTTCGAATCGGCTTATCTGAAGCTGTAAAGGATGAACTATCTAGAATAGAACTCCCTACTACTTTAAATGCTCTGATTCATCTATCGATCAGCATTGACAGAAGGCTTAGAGAAAGAAAGGCCGAAAAGGCTCTCTCAACTTCAACCGGGAAAAAATCATTTCATCCTCCAAAGCCTTCTGACAACTCATCCTTACCAACCGAACCTATGGAAATAGGGGTAATAAGAAGTCCCCTCACTCCTGAAGAGAAAAATCGAAGACGTATATTAAACCTCTGCATGTATTGTGCCTCTCAAGTTCATTTGGTCTCTGATTGCCCTTTATTGAAACGGATGAAGGGCAGTAGGCAGATTCATGCCTCTTCCATCCTAAGTGCACTCCCCTCTACAGCAAATACTCAAATGTCCCCTATCATTCTCATATTACAGTGGGACAATAAAATAATTATGACCAAGGCTGTCATCGATTCCGGTGCAAATGGAGTGTTCATCGACTCAGCCTTTGTAACAAAGAATAAAATTCCTTGTATTCGTAAAAGAACTTCTGTTCCTGTTAGAGTGATTGACGGGTCCCTCATCTCATCGGGACCAATACTTCATGAAACCATCCCTCTAAAAGTAACCACCAATCATACTCATACTGAAAATCTTATATTTGATGTTATCCCATCACCTTTTTTTCCTATTACACTCGGGATTAACTGGTTAAGGAACCACAACCCTCAAATCTCTTGGTCCCCCTTTTCTCTTACTTTTAACTCCGATTATTGCAAGGAAACATGCTTGCAACATATTCCAATCCTGCAGCCTACTAAAGAACCAGCTATAACCTCTTGTTATTCGGACACCGAACTTGAACCTCCTCCTCATACAGTCGTTGGGACTTTATCTTCCTTTCTCGACGACATAAAAGGACTCAGTAAAGATACTCTTAATCTTCCTACATCAGTTAAACTATCGAAGAAAGACGGTCTCTACTATTTCAAGGACCGAATTTATGTACCTCCTGCTTTCAGAAATCAAGTGCTCAATTTTATCCATGATTCTAACCTGGCAGATCATCCAGGTATAAAAAAGACCCTTGAATTGTCCAAGAGATATTATTGGTGGCCTCATCAAGACAAAACCGTTAAATCATATGTTAAAACTTGTTCAATCTGCCAAAGATCCAAACAAGGACATCAGTACCTAAGTAGTCAATTATTGAACCTACCGATTCTCGGAAAACCTTGGCAATCCATTTCTATGCACTTCTTGATGGATCTTCCCCCTTCTCAACAGCATACCACCATTCTAGTGGTAGTGGACCGCTTCACGAAAATGTCCCATTTTATCCCTTTAAAGATGTTACCCTCATCCTCTGAACTTTCAAAATTATTTCTTGACAATATTGTAAAACTTCATGGACTGCCTGACGAAATCATTTTAGACCGAGGGACTCAGTTTACCTCCAAATTCTGGAACGCATTATGTGCTTCTCTTCATATCCAACGTAAACTGACATCCGCATATCATCCCCAAACTGATGGACAAACTGAAGGAGTCAACCAATGCTTAGAGCAATATCTACGATGTTATTGTTCTCACTTACAAGATGATTGGATAACCTGGTTGCCCATGGCAGAATTCGTATACAACAACTCCTATCATACTAATAGCAAGATGACTCAATTTTTCTCCAACTATGGATTTCATCCCTCCTTGTTTCCTGCTCAAACAAATCATTCGTCTAACTCTTCTGTTTCGAATCAAATCTCTCACATGTCATCCTTATTCAAATTTTTACATGAACTTTTAGAATTTGCATCATCCACTCAAAGAAAAAATTTTGATATTAAAGAAAACTCTTCCCCCGATTATGGGATTGGGGATCTTGTCTGGTTTTCCTCAAAGGACATTTTCATAAATTGGCCATCTAAGAAGTTAAGTTCCCTTTTTCATGGTCCATTTCCAATTAAGTCAATAATCAACTATAATGTTGTTGAATTGAAGCTTCCATCTACTTTGAAAATTCATCCTGTTTTCCATGTGTCCTTGCTTAAACCTCATCATCCTGACCCCTTCCGTAGAGATGTAACTACTCCTCCTGATCCTGTTTTAGTCCAGGGTGAAGAAGAATACGAGATTCAGAAAATTCTTGATTCAAGGATTCATCGTGGCTCTTTACAATACCTCATTAGATGGAAGGGATATGGAATTGATGAAGATACTTGGGAAAAATCCTCTGGAATCCATGCTGATAAATTGATTTCTGCTTTTCATAGACGCTACTCTTCTAAACCATGTTGAGATAGCACCCTGAGGTTGCTCATTAAGGTGGGGGTACTGTCAGGCCTCAAGCCTCCCGATGTCTCCTCATGCTTCCGGGTTTGACGGAGCTTAGCCACACCCCCATTGCCGCGGTCTGCTATTTAATGCGACCGCACCAGCTGATAGACGCTGGGTTATTGAAACGTGTACCGCGCCAAACTCACCGGCTCACATACCTCGCTGAGACGACCACTCGCTACTAGACCGGACCGGAGGAATATTCAAGTCCCCAACATCTCTCCTCATCAGAGACAGATACCAGCACTCTCGGCAACCATTCACTGAAGCAACCGCCTCGGAGGAGAGCTGGGGACACAATCCCTCTACTTCTAGAAGTTAAGTAACTTACAGTCTCTGAGTTAAGAGCTAATAATGCTAAAGCTTTATTTCAACTTACTAAAGTCTGCTATCAAGTTCTCCAGCAAGCCTGCTACAGCTTTCCTCAAATCAAGTATTATTCAAGTTCAGCTGTACCTGTCTTGCTACAGATAATCTTATTTCTTCATACTAAAGTCTGCTATCAAGTTCTCCAGCAAGCCTGCTACAGCTTTCCTCAAATCAAGTATTATTCAAGTTCAGCTGTACCTGTCTTGCTACAGATAATCTTATTTCTTCATACTAAAGTCTGCTATCAAATTCTCCAGCAAGCCTGCTACAGCTTTCCTCAAATCAAGTATTATTCAAGTTCAGCTGTACCTGTCTTGCTACAGATAATCTTATTTCTTCATACTAAAGTCTGCTATCAAGTTCTCCAGCAAGCCTGCTACAGCTTTCCTCAAATCAAGTATTATTCAAGTTCAGCTGTACCTGTCTTGCTACAGATAATCTTATTTCTTCATACTAAAGTCTGCTATCAAGTTCTCCAGCAAGCCTGCTACAGCTTTCCTCAAATCAAGTATTATTCAAGTTCAGCTGTACCTGTCTTGCTACAGATAATCTTATTTCTTCATACTAAAGTCTGCTATCAAGTTGTCCAGCAAGCCTGCTACAGCATCCCTCAAAACAAGTACTATTTAAGTTTTGCTGCACCATTCTTGCTACTGATAATTCCAATGTATATAATCTCTTATAATTTGAACTGTTAACAAGAATAACGGACTCTAATGAATTCTGAACCTTGTCAATGCTAAATGAAACAAACCGTTTATTATTTAAAGAAAAAGTAACTGTAATTCTGGAACTGAAGTCTCAGTTCCATCTAAGTGTCTTAATAAAAGATCAAAGTCCTAAGAAATCTGCAGTTGTGTTCCACATCATTTACTGTGAACGTCACAGAATGCTGCGTGTGTGCAGAAGCCTAGGGTGTATGTCAGGGTCGTAACTAGAAACCATGGGGCCTGGTGCGAAAATTGCCCTTGTGTCTCATTCCCACCCCCAGCCCCTCCATGTGTCTCATTCTCCCCCCCAAGTGTTGTATTTCCTCCAATCCAGCCCTACCTTTGTCACATTCCGCACCAAGTGTCTCATCCCGCACCCAAACCCCTTCAAATGTCTCATTCCCCCAAGCCTCTCCATGTGTCTCTCCCCCCTCCCCTGCAGTCCCTCCATGTGTCTCTCCCCCCCCACAACCCCATACCTGCTCGCCGCAGTTGCGGTACCCGTCTGACAGGAAGTGCTCTCTCAATGAACACTTCCAGTCAGACTTCTCGGCCGCACTACACACAGCGGCAGGAGGGGAGCAGCACAGCGTTCTTCTCCTACCGCTCAGCCTGCAACCACGTGCTCAGGCCGGTGCTGCAGTGCATGGGCCCTAAAGGTATGCCGACTGATATGCCAGCAGCCGGGCCCCTTGTAGTGATGGGTCAAGTCGACAATGCAACCCCTTCGACCGTGGCAGATATGCCACTGGTGTGTGTAAGGACTTTATAGGGACTATAGTGTTGTGTCTGTAAATGTGTAATTGGGGCTTAGTATAGGGACTTTAGTGTGGGAAGGGGGGGGGGGGTGGTTAAATAATGAATTATGGGGGTGAAAAAAACAGAGAGAGAAACATTTATTCCCCGCACCCTCTTTATACCTGTGGACACGGAGGAGGGACAAGTAGTTCCCTAGTAGTCCAGTGGACTGAAAGTACCCTCCACCAGGTAGAAATAATGCTCTTATTCCTTGAACTCTGGAACTACGCAATGCTAGCGCGATGCCATGGTAACACACAGCAACGCTCTCTGTGACCGGAGCTCGTTTGGCAGGAGTAGATGCTTCCTCAGCACAGTTAAGACCATCCCATGCGGGATGCAGGGAGCTGAAATATGGAGTCTGTTATGTCACCACCCTCTCCACACAGCCTGTGACATGAACCCTGAGGCTGGGCTGCATACAGATATGCTTACATGCGTACAGATTGGCTGTTTGTAGTGCAAGTGGTTGATTTTGCTTGGTTTAGAAAACGTACATAATGCTACACATGACAACTACTTAGCTTAACAGGCTGGAATTTCTTTACTATACTGAGAATTGATAGTGAATTTTAAATCTAAGGCCAGAGCAGCTGAAGGGAAAGCACACAGATGATTTAGAGAATTTTTCCAGTTCAGCTATTTTGCCTTAAATCGTAACTTCTCACTTTAGTGAATAATCCTGACACACGTTTGTACAGTGTCATAAAAGATACACACAATAATATAGACAAACAAAACAAAACCACAGTAATACAACTAACAACAGAGACCAATACATGAAACAACATGCAGTCACTGAGCATAAATAGCTTTCTAACCTCAGTTATCAATTACAGCTGTAAAGGTACATTTCAGAGAAAACACAATGCGTCATACAAATGCTAACACCCACTGTACCTTGGTTAAATATATGGGTAATTATTAATAAGAATGTACTAGGCTCAAAAAGAAATGTAAACATTCAAAACTTGAATAGCGTTGTAGATAACTATAATTTGCAGAAACATTCTTATAAATGACAGAATGGTAAGGCTATGGCAGAGAAAGCCCTGGAGCTTTATGATTGGGGCACATGGATCTAATTGACAAACCATGCAAAACATTTTTAAATTTGTCCAAATGCAATATCAATCACACACGGTAAAGAGAAGACTTGGATATGGCAAAAAGATTTGGTTCAATATGACATATGACCCCCCATATTAGTATAAAGGAGGTTTAGCACCTCCCTTATGCCTCCACCTACCATACCACGGGTGTAGGCATATCTACTAAACAATAAGGCATGCCTACTAAACGGTTGTTCACTGTAAATAAAAACAAGCAATTGGGGCAGGTGGGTGAGGCTTATTAATAAATGTGTTTGGGGGGGCATCCTAGTATTCCCCCATCCTCACCCGTGGGAGGCAGAGCCCTGCCCAGTTGACAATTTTCTATTTCAGTGAGTGGCATGGTAGATGGGGGAATAAGGAGGGCATTAAACCCTCCTTATACTAATATTAGTTTATATTTTAACCCCCGACAGCCTCTTAATATTTTTAACAAACAGAAAAATAGATCTCTGAACGAAGATTCTTTCTATATTCTTTGATAATGTATTGAGGATTCTATCTAGATCGCCAGTTACTAATGAGGTCTCAGTGTATTTTTTGCACCATGCTACATATTTTTCAATAAACTGAGTACTTTTAAGGATCCACCTTGCGGAGACTTTTTGGAGCTTACTCATTACAAAGTGTAGTTCTTTTCTGGAATTGCTGTGGGTAAATTATCTTGACAACGGAAACAGAACCTACATTTAAACTATGCCCATTCTTTTGTCGACTTTATCACTTTGACTGCTTTATGGTACATAAGGAAAAGTAATCCGTAATTTTCATTTTATGTATTTTATAAAAATTAGAGCGCTTAGGAAAATATTACACAGGATACTAAGCTGATTTGGTAAAGTTTGTTTTTAAATACAGAATTGATTTAATTACTAATTATTTTTTTAATTGTCCCAAAGACAAAATTATGAAAGTTAAATAAAACCATAAAGTAAAGGCACACAGGATATTTGAAAACCTGAAATACTGAAAGCCAAACTGGCATATGTATTGTGAGTATATGTGAAGCTGAGAATGGTAGACATCTGCTTGTGGTCTGTCCTCATAAGTTGTTTCCTGGGCAGAGGAAAATTGTATTTTTATGGCACATCGTAGGAAGCAACTTCCCATAATTATAGTTTTTTTTTACGGAAGATAGCTGTTTTAGATATCCTAGTTTACCCACATGTTTTTTTATAGTAGATATCACTTTACTCTGTTAACTCATAATAAACTGACATGAAATATAGGCATAGGCAGATAATGAACCCCTTTCTAAGCTAGCATTATACACTAGGGATTCAGTACTTGTAAAATAGAGGTATATATGTTATCAATTTATTTAGCCTATCGTTCTATCTACCTCCAGGGCCGGACTGGGAATAAAAAGCAGCCCTGGAAATTTTTTTCACCAGCCCTAATATTTATTGTGCCACCTGTGACAGATATAGAGGTGGAAAAACCCAAAAGATTGAAAATTATTTACCCAACGTTTTATCCCCATAACTTAAATAGTCTAGTAATGGGAGTGAAACATTGATTGCTGCTGCATGTCTGATTTAAATTAAAGGGACACTATAGTCACCAAAACAACTTTAGCTTAATGAAACAGTTTTGGTGTATAGAGCATACCCCTGCAGTCTCAACGCTCAATCATCTGCCATTTAGGAGTGCATGTGACTTGCACATCCTTCCTAAACACTTCCTGTAAAGAGAGTCATCTAATGTTTATCCTTCCTTTATTGTAAGTTCTGTTTAATTTAGATTTTCTTATCCCCTGCTATATTAATAGCTTGCTAGACCCTGCAAGATACTCTTCTATGTGATTAAAGTTCAATTTACAGAGCAAGAGATAAAATTGTTTAATTACATCTGATTGAAAGTGAAACCAGTTTTTTTTTCATGCAGGCTCTGTCAATCAGCCAGGGGAGGTGTGGCTGGGGCTGCATAAAAAGAAACAAAGTGATTTAACTCCTAAATGGCAGTGAATTGAGCAGTGAAACCATAGAGGCATGATCTATACACTAAAACTGCTTCATTAAGCTAAAGTTAATTAGGTGACTATAATCCTATGAGTGCACTCTTCGTTGGATATAGTTTGATATCAGGGAATGAAAGACTGAGAGAAGGGCAGGGTTATCCACTAAACAAATATTTTTTGTGAATAAAAATCTAAATTCCACAAATTAGACTACAATAATCAAGCTGTCACTATGGCTAAGTTGGATTTTTCAAATCTGCTATTTTGGTCTAAATTACGCAATTTAGATTTTCACTTGTAAAATCACTTGTTACATTTATATACATGTGTATCATATATTATAAACATAATAATTTACAAGATTAAGTTTGTGTTTATATATATATATATATATATATATATATATATATATATATAAAAAATTAATATACATTTGTGCAAATATATAGATGCATAATACTCCCACATATCACATAGATAAAGCAAAACTATATTTACTTTTTTAAATTCAATCTGTTATTTTAACCCCTTAAGGACCAAACTTCTGGAATAAAAGGGAATCATGACGTGTCAGACACGTCATGTGTCCTTAAGGGGTTAAATTAAAAAAAAAAAACAGATAAAGACAGACACATGGATTATTAATTAATGGATACTCACTGGCACACACACTGTTGTGTAGTCACTGATGCCCACACATAAACACACTGACATATACTCATCAACAAACACTGGCACACACAACAAAAAAACTAATGCTGCATCCCATACAAGCACTGGCACGCAATCACTAATGCATACCTACTCCCTGACATACACACACATTGATCCATATTGACATACACACACATTGATCCATACTGACACACACACACATTGATCCATACTGACACACACACATTGATCCATACTGACACACAGACACACACACAGTGATGCATATTAACACACACACATTGATCCATCCGGACACACACACACTTATCCATATTAACACATACACACCAAACGCACTCACAAATACACCCTCAATTATACACACACTCTAAGAATCAGTACAATGAACATGAAATACCTGGGCTGGGTGCTATGCCAAAAGAGCCCACCTTGCTCCTTCTCTGCAGCCTGCCTGCAGCTCTCTGACAGGCCTCCCTTCCTGACAGCATTTACACACTGTAAAAGATCCGGGTGGGCTGCCTTGATGTGTGCCTGATTGCCAGGTCACATGCTTCCTGTGTGTGCCGGCTATCAGGCAGGGACCGAGACTGCCTTCCTCACTGCGCTTACTCCTGGCTCCTGCTCTTTGTGTCTCACTCGCTAGCAGTATTTTAAGTTAAATTTCCAGCCCTTGCTGCTCACAAGGTGATAAACAAAAGTGACTTTTAGAATATAGAGGTAAGAGGTGACCTTGGCGTCTCAGGTCCCCAATGTGAGTGTGTGTACTGGGTTGGGGGAAGCTGCACTGTGCGGCTGTCATGGCTCGCGGCTACACGTGGTCGCAACCGATCTGTGCGACCACACTGACAGGTTGAAGGAATTACCTGTTGAGCAGCGAGCTGGGAGCAGACCCGTTGTGGCATCCGTCCCCTCCACATGTGCTATCCAAAATGGCACCGAGGTCACGCAAGGTCACACAAGGTCACGGCCATTTGTAGCCCTGACTCCAAAGGTTGCGAGAACGCGTGTGTGACGTCACAACGTCAACGCACACGCACGCTCAGGTGTCAGAGGCCAAGTTCTGACCAATTACAACCCAAGGAGTGGTATGTAAACCCCTGAATTCCCTAGCCCATTGCCCTGCCGTGGTGTCCATTCCTGGTATCCGAGAGTGCATTTTCTTGTCCTTGTATTTGATATTCCTAGTATTTGACTTTGGCTATTCCTGACTACTCTAATCTCTAGTTTCCCTGACTTGGCTCTCTTATCAATCTTGTGTATTTCTGGCTCCCTTGACTATTCTCTATCTTTCAACGTATTAATCTGGCCATTCTAAGGACCCGTTTACGTTCTGTCTGTTTTCTGTTCTATGTAGATGTTACATAGTTTTGCGTGTTTCCTGGTATTCCGGCGGGCCAGTCCGGCCCTGTCTACTGCTGGATTGATGTATTGCATTAACAGAGTTGCTGAAAGACCTGATTCTACATGTTAAAACTGTGTTGTGGACTTACATTGGTTGGAGTAGCTCAATTTAGATAATACCATGAGTAGGTGTTGTTTGGCAATATATATTCTCCAGTCCAGCCAAGCCTCAGCTTAAGATATTGAATTGCGGTCTTTCATAAATTGTCCAACAAGAGGCAAATGTTCATTTATGGAACACTGATAATGATGCCAGGATTGTTCTGGCATCTCTTATTTTAGGTAGTCACACAATCAGGGCCGGCACAACCGCATGGCGAACTAGGCAGCTGCCTAGAGCACACTTATCCGGGGGACACAATCTCCGGCAGGAGGGGAGCGCACTGGACAATGCTCCAACTTCTGCCAGTCATGCAATGCAGTGTGGCGGCAATGACCTGGGTGGAAAATCTTCTATATCCTCTACCCTGTCTGATAGGAATTGCTCACTGAGAGCAAGAAGCAGCTTCCTGACGAAACAGCTCAAGGAAACAGAAAATCCTCTAGCACTAATACTCAGCCATGCTTAATGGAGGTAAACAGGTGGAGGTGAGAGATCACAAAAGAACAAGAGGGTGATGGACAGACAAAGAGGAGGGACAAAGAGATACACCGAGGCAGGCCCGGACTGGCCATCGGGCACACCGGGCAAATGCCCGGTGGGCCGTGATGGCCGTGGGGCCGAGGGCGGCAGGGGAGATCACAGGATCTCCCCTGCCAGCCCCTGCAGGGCCAGCGCTACCCGAGCGCCAGCCCTGCTGTCTGCCTCCATGGGCCGGTGGGGAGATCAAAGATCTCCCTCACCGGCCCACAGGCACTCAGATGCGGCCGCTTGGGGAGGGAGGGA